>NC_133649.1:5346987-5684723 GCF_009905375.1 Apium graveolens | reverse complement strand
ATTTTTTTCACTACCAGTATCCTTATTTTCAACTTCTCTCCATCTTGAAGCTTCACACGTTTTGCAAAAATCCAGTTTTTCATTTTCACCCCAAAATAACATGCAGTCATTTGGACAAGCATGTATTTTTTGGTAGTCCAGACCTAGATCTTTAATCATACCCTTTGCAGCATTAAAAGAGGATGGTACATTGCAATTTGGGAAAACTTCCTTAATCAACTTAAGCAAATCGCTAAATGCTGACTCACTAAATCCGTGAATACACTTTAGTTGGTAGAGCCTAACTATGAAACTTAATCGAGTGAACTTAAGACACTCAGGATACAAAGGCTGCCCACCCTCCTCAACAAGCCGGTAAAATTTTTTTGCATCGTCATCAAGTCCCTTTCTAACTCCATGTTCACTATCATTATTACAATTCTCATATGTGTTACGTATCATTGCCTCTAACTCATCTGCTAAACCCATACCTATATCACTGTCCATGTTATCATCGACATCATTATTCTTATGGTTTGACACTTCATAAATCCATTCAGTGGACTGTGGACAAACACCATTGCAGATGAGATGTTCCTTTATAACGCTTTCACCATACCAATAACGATTACTACACTTTCTACAAGGACATTTCAACTCATTTCCTGATGCATATTCAGAAAATGCATTTGTACGAAAAGCTTTAACCCCCATCCTATATTTATCACTATATCTTGGAAGTGTTACCCATTTTTCTCCTTCAACATCCATTCTCTACATGATTATTCAACAAAAAATAAATTAAACAAACAAACAGTACTTTATTATGCTTGACAGGTCGTTAACACAAAATATGACAACAAATATTCAAAGAGTTATACTAGCAGGGCATAAACACAAATTTAGAACAAATTCAACTAGCATCATAAAACAGGGCATAAACACAAATTTAAAACAAAAAGTAGAGCTCATAAATTTAAACTAACAAGAAACCCAAAAATTATACTAGATCATAAAAACTCTCAAATAACAGAGCACACACACAAATTTCAGAGCCTTCACACAAATTTCAGTAAGAAAAAAATTTAAAAATGAGTAACAGCAAGAAAAATCTAACCTTCAAATTAAATAACAGCTTTAGCTATTTATAAAAATAACCTTCAAATAACCTGCCAAAATGCATGTCAAAAAATAAATGTGGGCTATATATACATATATATACATATAATCAACAACTTCTAATGCAACTTCTATATGAATCAATTTAATCTATAATCGATTTTACCTCTAATCAATTAAATGTATTATACCTCAAATCGATTTTAGGTATCATCAATTTTAACACAAAGATGAGTATCGAGAGAGAGAGAGAGATGAGTATAGAGAGAGATGAGTATCGAGAGAGAGAGAGAGATGAGTATAGAGAGAGATGAGTATCGAGAGAGAGAGAGAGATGAGTACCTGTGCTGTGAGAGAGCGAGAGAGATAGAATAGCTGTGAGAGGGTGAGAGAGATAGAATAGCTGTGAGTGAGAGAGATAGAATAAATTTTGGTACTAATTTTGCCCGCCAATCTAACCCGCCTAAATATTTCGGTCAATTTGACCAAAAGTGTAACTGCTATTGTAACATATTTTAAACCGTGTTGCAATAGCTTATTTGTTTATAATATTATTTAAAAAGCATTAAATCACTGCAACACTTTCCTATCTTATGCAACATATTATAAAACATTGCAACAGATAAGCAACTATTTGACCTACAGCAACACTTTATGCAACAGAAATGTACTTGGGGCTTGCAATAGCCAATATATGGTGTAGTGAATAAAGATCAAGCTTGGGCCTGGACTCCTCAAAACACCAGTGATCCATCTGTTCCAGGCCACTGTACGCTGGACATCAGTGACACAGAGTCTTCAGTCACTCCCGATGAAACACCTGAGTTACAATCTCCGCACACTAGCTTTAGACCTACTGTTGATCCTACAATCGACACTAGTGAGCCACCACGAAAGTTCAAGAGTTTGACTGATATTTATGATCACACCATAGAGGTCGAACTGGCAGAAGAAGAACTGTTCCTAATGGGGTTGTCGAGCCACTGTGCTTCAAACAAGAAGTGCAGGAGAAAGTTTGGAAGGTAGCAATGGACAAGGAAATCGAATCCATTAAAAAGAATCGAACATGGAAACTGACTATGTTACCCAAAGGTCATTAAGCTATCAATTTGAAATGGCTTTTCAAACTAAAAATCGTTCAGCATGGTGAAATTACAAAGCATAAAGCTCGCCTTGTTGCCAAAGGTTATGCACAAAGGCAAGAACTTGATTATGAGGAGGTGTTTGCCCCTGTCACCCGTTTAGAAACTGTGTGTCTTATTCTTTCTTTGGCAGCTAAAAACGACTGGGAGGTCCATCATCTTGACGTTAAATCTGTATTTTTAAATGGTACATTGAAAGAGGAGGTCTATGTCTCACAGCTAAAAGGGTATGTGGGCAGAAACACATGGTCTATCATTTGTTCAAAGCTTTGTATGGTTTATGTCAGGCCCCCGGGCTTGGTACATATGTTTAAATCACTACTTGCTGCAACTGGGGTTTGTCAAGTGCCCTTTCGAATACGCAGTTTATTCCAAATGCACCAGTACTGAAATTTTACTCGTTGGTGTGTATGTCGACGATCTTATCATCACAGGTACAAAACTGTCAACCATTGTCAAATTAAAGGGGGAGATGAGCAAATAATTCTACATGTCTGACTTAGGCAAACTGACTTATTATCTCAGTTTGGAAGTGAATCAGGGTCGTGGTTATATTAAAATTCGATAATCAGCTTATGCGAAAAAAGTTATTGAACGAGCTGGTTTGGCAGAGTGCAATTCTTTGAAGTATCCCATAAAGTATAAGTTACAAACGCACATGGATAGAGAAGGGACTCCAGTGAATCCAACATATATCAAAAGTGTTAAAGGAGGGCTTCGTTATCTTGTGCATACACGGCCTGACATTGCCTATGCTGTTGGGATAGTATGTCGGTATATGGAAAGGCCTGCGGAGTTGCACATCAATGTCGTAAAACACATTTGTTGATATGTGAAGTGGACATTGTGTTATGGTTTGTTGTATAAACAAGGGCATGGTGATTACATGTTATCAGGATTCTCGGATAGTGACATGGCAGGGAGTATGGACGACTGGAAAAGCACCAGAGGGATAGCTTTTTTTTGGACGAAAACCTTATTACCTGGGTATCTCAAAAGCAACGTTGTGTCGCTCTTTTTTCCTGTGAGGCCGAGTTTATGGCAGCTATAGTTGCGGCATGTCAAGCTATATGGCTTCAACGTGTTCTTAGTTATATCATGGATGTTTAAACGAGTCCAGTAATAATATATATCGACAATAGATCGGTTGTTGATCTCTCCAAGAACCCAACTTTTCATTATAGGCGCAAACATATTGATTTACGGTACCATTTTATAAGAGATTGTGTTGAGTAGGGTCTCATTGTCATCAAGTATGTTAGCACAAACGAACAGCGAGCTGATATAATGATCAATGCATTGGCAGCGACTAAATTTCAGAAGATGAGGAATTTATTGGGTGTCATGAAGCTTGAAGATCGATTAGATGAACGGGGAGTATGTTTAGCTGGTTTTAATCTAAACATGCTTAGTCTTTTATTTATCTGATTGGTAATAAACCGATGTTATTTGTTAATGTTGGAGAGTTTGATTTAGTCTAGGAAGTTGCTTATGTTTAGGAAGTTAGTGGAGATAAAATAGGAGATGTGAACCTGTTTTGTAGGAGTGTGTGGTTTTTTCTCTTATATGTATTTTGCAGTAGTAGTTTTTAGAAAGTAATAAGATTAGAGAATTTTCCATATCAGTGTTCTATACAATTCGGTATCTACTTTTAGTTTTATATCCATCAGCCACATAGTCCATGGATAAACATAATATGGATCAAAAGTATGTAAAATATCATCATAATATAAACTAATTGGTTGAAAACTGAACATTAATACATGGTCTCTGGACCTAGAGCTTGAGATCTAAATCAAGATCCATCTCTCCTCCTTCTTCCTCCTCTTCCTCTTCATCTATGGCGTCTTCAGCGCTGGATGATCCATCACCTGAAGGATCTATGGTTGTAGCAGAATGCGGGAAAAAGTCTCACACTTTAGTGATAGTTCTAGGTTGTTCTTGAGGAGCCAAGGGGGCTGGTGGAGGAGATGGAGCAAAACGCTGGAAAAAGACTGGAACTCCAAACAACATAGTTCTTCTAGGTTGTTCAGGAGGAAGCAAGGGAGCTGGTGCAGGAGAGGGAGCCATGGGGACCGATACTAGATTTGGGGCTAAAGGGGCTAACAGGGAAGCCTCTCTCCAGGTCCCAGCAAAATAGTCCAGGAGGTGAGGAAGATTCCTAGAGAATGAGGAAGAAGGAGATTCCCTTACTGGTCCCACAAAAGATGGCTGGGTGCCAATGGACTCCACCTTCAATGCCGGTAAATAAGATATAGAATATAAGAACAGATGTAATGTATATATATTTATAAGCCCGTGCAATAAACACTTATTTTGAAAGAACTAGGAAGACATTTTGTATTAAGTCTCAGAGAAATAAAAAACAACATATAGGTCTAATATATAGACTAATAAAGATAATGGCTATAAATAAGCAAACTTCTCCTGGAAAAACTCAAACATACCCATCACCCCATGACTCTCCTAAAATAGCTCAACTAAAACAAATGACCAAGTCTAAACTACATGACTAACTACGTGACTAACTAGGTGACTAAATATTAGCCTAAATAATTAAAACATGGATTAAACATATAATTTAGATTAACATCCCAACAATCTCCCCCTTAATCTAAATTTTCCTCAACAAATACTAGCAGCCCGTGTGGCTTTCAACTAACCACAAGTGATGAATCTGACATTGAGTGGCCATGTTCTGGTCAGAGCCAAGATTTCTCAGATGGTTCAATATCAGATGAGGAAAGCTTGATTAAAATAACACTCACAGGTGAACAATATCAACCTCCTAGTCTAAAAGATGAACATACCAAAGTTTGTTTCCAGCAAAAAGTGTCAACCTTGTTACCAAATGCTACTTTTGGGCAGCATGTCCTTAAAGAACTCTTTGCAGAGTTCAATGAAGAAGATAATTTGAAGAAGAATAACCTAGCCCATGTGGCTTTCAACTTTTCTGCCCGTTTGGCACTTCAACATAGCCCGTCTGGCCTTTTCTTTGCCCGTCTGCCATTTCTTATTTGCCCGTCTTGCATTTCTTATTTGCCCATCTAACATGCTACTTCTGTCTATAACAAAGCTGGTTCATCATCATCCACATGTTTGAGGTTCACTTCTTATTTCCATTCCTTGTCTTGTCTTTGTTTATAACATTCTGCAGCGTAGTGGCCAAAGATGTTACAGTTATAGCATTTTATTTTGCTCTTGTCACGTCCACCATTTCTATTATATGATCATCCACAGGATCTTGCCTTCCATTCATCATGAGTTAATAACAGCTGATTTCCATTATCTTTAACATGTCCACGAATCCTCTCTTCATGAGCTCTTAGCCTCCCGATTAACTTCTCAACAGACATGTTGTCGAAGTCACCAAATTGTTCAACAGTTGAAGTAATCTGCAGAAATTTTGGTGAGACTGCTCGTAGTAATTTTTTCACAACACAGGACTCTTCCACTTTATCTCCCAAAGCTCGAATATTACTCATAATATTATTCAATTTCATGGAGAAATCATCGATATTTTCTGTCTCTTTCATGTTTAGAGCTTCAAACTCAGACCTAAGACTCTGCACTTTTGCTTTCTGAACACGATCAGCTCCGACACACATTATTTTGATAGCATCACAAGCCTCTTTGGATGTCTCTTTCTCCGCCACGGACAACAATATGTCTTCTGGAATCCCTGATAAGTGGCTGCCAATGCCACATTATCCTGCCTTGGATCAATTACACCCTTCGGGTCACTATTCTCAATAGCTTCCCAGACGCCTTGTGCCCGCATGAATACCTTCATTTTTAACTACCATGTCATGTAATTGTTTTTGGCCAACATAGGATAACTGAGTCCGACAACACCTTCCTTTATCCTCGGCACGTCCATGCTTGTTTTTCTCGCCATGTACTTGGGCATAAACTACCTAGCTCGGATACTAAGTGTAGAATATAAGAACAGATTTAATGTATATATATTTATAAGCATGTGCAATAAATACATATTTTGGAATAACTAGGAAGACATTTTGTTAGAACTAGGAAGACATTTTGTTATTAAGTCTCAGAAAAACAAAAAACAACTTACAGGTCTAATATATAGACTAATAAAGATAATGGCTAGAAATAAGCAACCTTCTCCTCGAAAAACTCAAACACTGCCATCACCCCATGACTCTCCTGAAATAGCTCAACTAAAACAAATCACCGAGTCTAAACTACATGACTAACTACGTGACTAACTAGGTGACTAAATATTAGCCTAAATAATTAAAACATGGAGTAAACATATAATTTAGATTAAAATCCCAACATAAGACGGGCCAACACTCCTTGGTTTTTCACTTCTTTTTCTGTGAGCATTGTGGTGCCCACCCATTGCCATTGAAGTGGAGAAAGTTTTGGGGATGTTTTCTTTGTTATTAGCATCATAGTGGGGATAAGACATGATTTAGAAGAGAGTGGGGGATAGGGTGAGTTCTTTGCTCTCAGATATAAATGAGAAAAGAAGAAATGGTTTAGCTCTGATGAAGGGCATCCATTATATTGATATTTTACGGATTACCAGATACCACATTTAGTGCATTTAGTGATAATTTTTATTATTTTAAAATTTTAACAACATAGTTTAAAGCAGTACCATAAAGTCAAATTATTTCTTGTTTTTTTGAATATTTTTAGTAACTCCAAATTATTTTAAATTGTCAAGTGACAAAAGTAGATGAAAAGAATTGAATGAATAAATAAAACATATGAATCATTATAAAAAAAATTAAATTAAATTGGTTTCACATTACAACCAAACACAACTATTATCATATATACAATTAAATTTGTAATCATATATGTAATTGAACTTGTAATTATATAAGCATTAAGCAATTATTCAATTACATGATAAATCATCCTATAACAAATTATAAACTTGTAATTAAATAAACGTTAAGCAATTATTCAATTACATGATAAATCTTTCTATAACAAATTACAAACTTGTAATTATATAAACATTACGCAATTATTCAATTACATGATAAATCTTTGTGTGTACCTTAGACACGCTAGAAAATGAGAAATATACAATATTAAAAAGGTATCTATAACAGTTGTACAACCTTGTCTTTTTAAATAATATTAGTTGGTAACCTTAACAAGCACCTAACGGTGAGATTAAAAATATTAAATTAGTATTTACAAATATTTGAACCTTATGATCAAGGCGAAACACAGATCGAAATTATAATATCACTATCAAATAATAAATTGTTATTATGTAGTTTAAAGAAATCGAATCAAATATAGTTATATAATTTTACCGTATAATTTTAATTATGCACCTAGTTGTTTACTTCTTATATAAATCTAAGCTTTGTTATTAACCACATATTTTTTGAAACGGATTGTATATGTAATTATCTTATGACCAAACACCTTTTTAATTTTAGATAAATTAATAATATTTGATAATTTTCTTTTTCAATATAATTTATTTAAATATTACTTAATTAATTAAAAAATCAAATTAATAGTAAAGAGATGTTTCTTACTTAATTTAATATTACTTAAAAAAAATCTAAATACAACTCATTTATTTTTTAAAGTTTAAAGATGTTTATTAACTTAATATAAATATACGTTGGGACGGACACTAACAAATACAATCGTTGAACCAATGATTTTCAGTTTAAAAATAAAGTAAAATCAAAAAAGTTATTTACTACTACTTAACTATTATTAAAAAAAAGTTTTACAATTTAAAAAGTAAGTCATTTTGATACACACTAACTAACTGAAAATTATGTTTACAAATAATAGAAGTGAATTAGTTAAACTTAAAAATATCAAATATTAAAATATTTATATAACTATCTTGTAAGTACCAAAATTTGCACTACAAAAAAGCGTGCATTTTCGACCAACCGAAGACTATAACAGCTAGAATCGACCATATTCAGTCGAATTAGGGGTCACATGTAAATTCTACCATTTATGGTCCAATTAAGGAGTGGTGGGTTTTAATAGGTCAAATTTAGTGGATAAATTTTACTCGTCATTTATTTGGTCGAATTGAGTACTGGTCAAAAAATGGGAAAAACTTCTCGTTAAAAACTTAAATTTGGGAAAATAAATTAGACAGAATACCGTCAAATTTAGCCAAATTGTGACGCCCTCCAAACCCGGGGTCTAGATTTGGGGGTCACTCGCCAATAAACTAAAATAAAATAATCACAGCGGAATAATAAAATAAATACGACCCCTTTACCTGCACTGGATCGATCACAGGTTATAGTATGGAACAGGCACTACTACAAATCAAGTGTTATTACAAACCATAGTCTAATTAGTTTTACAGATTATTCAAATTATATTACAAACCGCTAGACTATCCAAGCGTCCCAAAACAGTCTACCTGGAAACACACCAACTATTTACAAACACACGACTTCTGGTCAAACTTGGAACTTAAGCTTGCTCTGGCCTAACTGAAAGAATCAAGATAAGAAACAAGTATGAGCGAAAGAAATGCTCAGCAAGTAGTAAATAGCTTATGATTTGGAATAACAACAGTATATCTGATGAACAAAACCAACTACAATAATTGAGCAGTATCAAAACTGATATAAATTTGATAATAAACAACATTTGCAATATATTATGTTTTGGGATTGGAATCCTCGAACGACGGTGTGTTGCCGCCGGTGATCAGCCGCGGAGCAACACCGGTATGCCGAAACATATCCAACTAAACAAAAGGTACCCAAGGCACATATTGGCCTAGCAAGGTGTTATATCCTGTATAACACATAGCTCACACTGGACCGCCGCCACGGCCTCTTACGCAACCATCCAACCCATAAAACCATTTTCCGTCAAAGGAGTCGAATCAAATGACATCCTTAACCACATAACTCCCCATTTCTCATGGTCCGGAGTTTTCTCAACAACCAATGGCGAAATAACCAGAACAATTAGTTATTCGCTAGTCTCAATTCAAAGCTTCACTGTATAGAGTAAGTTATAGCGAAATGTAAAAATATTTAACTATTCTGAACTTAGAATAGTAGAGAAATTAAAAGGATAAATTTAGAGTCAATAACACTTGAATGGCATGTGAACATATAAATATTTGCATAATAAGATTCAAAATAAACGTCACTGGAACAATAAGTGAAGTTAGGGTACTTGCCTGGTATGCTCAATAATCTTTTACTTTAACTCTGTTTCTATCTGCTGGCTACTATCTCCGTCTAACACTTGACTGCGCTCCTTGCTACTTGATTCTATAAACAAAAGGACTATCTTAATTGACAGATCTAAACTTAATCGACGTAACTATACGTCTTGACATCTACCCGATCGTTTATAACTAGCATGGCATTTTAAAATTATAACAGATAGCATGCATATCACGTAACACGTAATCATGACATTTATATAACACGTACTCACATATTTTATGTAACACATAAGTCAAATCATTAAGAGATACATCTCAGTGCGTTCAGAATGAAAATTAGGTCAATATTAGCATTTACCGATCAGATACCGACTTAAACTGATACACAAATCAAATGACATTGCAATACAAAAGAAATTAGGTCTCAAAAGTATTTTTATTAAAAGCGCAATATTTTTCTGAATCTGTACGCGTTCGTTTCGTATTAAACGGACAAACGGTTGATTTATTATGAATTTTTGAACATTTTTCGGAATAAAACGGGTCTCCGAATCATTTAATAATTAAATAATAGGGCTCGAACACTCGAAAATAATTTTGTAAAAATTATCGAGTTTGGAAAATAATTTAAAATAATGTTTTAAAGCTCGAAACTATTTTTCGGAATTTTTAAATCAAAAATAAATAATTAAATCTAATTAAATAATCAATTAAAATTAATTAATAACTAATTAAATTAATTAATCAATTAACATTTAAATTAATTGACTAATTAAATAATTAATTATTCACTAAAATTAATTAATTAAATAATTTGGATTTATTTTTGAATTAAAATAAATTTTCAGAATTAAAATAATGATTTTTAAAATAAAAATAAATTTTCAGAAATTAAAAATAGGATTTTTGAATTATTTGTAAAAAGAAAATCCAGAAACAGCTTTTGGTTTTGAAATAGCAGAAAACAAAATCAAAACCGGGTCAAACATCAAACCCATCGGGTCAAAAAAGAAAAAAAAACCGGGTCAACAAGAACCCTAGGAACAAGCCGGAATTTTTGCAGAATCCGGCGAGTTCCTTGAGTTCCGGCGAACCCCGACTAGCCGTCATATCCTCTCATTCCAGGCCGTTCTTTAGCTAATTCATCCAGAAATTAACTGGGCAACTCACAGTGAGTCACCACCGCAATAGACGAGCTCGAACTCGTCGATTCCGATCAAATCGCCATGGAAGCCGGCGAATACTCAAGGTTTTCCGGCGACTTCAAATCGGACACAATAAATTTAATCAAAAATACCATTAAACTCAGAGAAAGACGATCTATAATTCTGCGTAAACCAATTCAATAAACAAGTAACAATCAAGAAACCCCCAAATTCGGGTATAAACCCTAAATTACGGAATTAATAAATTACCCATCGTTTGAATGATTTGAGGGCATAAACAGAAAGAACATGAAAATCTGAACATTTTGGTTACTCATACTTCAAATTCTGAAATCTGCATCACCCTCAAATTTGGGTTTGATTCTCAGAAATCTTCAAGAACACCAAGAACACATATTCAAGAAATTTTCAGAAATTAAAACCTCAATTTCTATATGATACCGAACCCTATTTTTGAAGTATAATATACCAAATCGACCAGAAAAATATGCTCTTCAACATGGAAGCATCAAATCACATCAACAACATCAAGAACAAAAATTCATCATTTAATTATCAAATAATTCGATTATAAATAATTAAATAAGAAAATTACAGTGATTTCTGGGCAGAAACTGATGACTGATTCAGAAAGAAGATTTCGAGAGCTTCGTTTTGATATGCTGCACGCCCGAATCGGAGTTCGATAACGCCTTCGTTCGTGTGTTTGATTCTCGGGAACGTATTGGTTTTCTCGGGTTTTTCTCTGTATTTACGGTGTTTTTAACTGGTTGCAAATGAATAAACGGAATAAACGAAATAAAAAAATAGGCTATTTATATTTATGGAATATTGGATCGTTCTGGATCGTTTTGGATCATTTTGGATCATTAAATTAGTTGCTTAGCCGCTAAGTAACTGCAATAACGATCCGATTCAATACCAAAATTGGATAATTATCAAAACCGGGCTTTTTATAAAACACCATATATGAACATAACGTAAAAATATCCCGTCTTTCGAGATTACGGGTTTTATTGATTACCGAAATAACTATCGTATCGAAAATATTGCGCCGGGCCGCGCACGGGTCAAACCGTAATCCGGATCGAAAAAGTCAAAACACGGAAAATGTCCGGAATTACCAGATTAGGTTAGGAAGGAGTTTTCGGAAGAGTTTCGGGTTGTAAAAACGCAAAACGGTTGAAGTTTGGAAGATTCCCGGCTTTATAAAATAATTTTATAATTATTCTGAAAATAATTAATAATTCATAAATCATTATAAAATCATATAACACTCCAAAAATTACCAGAAAAATACCACAATTATCTATATTTTATTCTGGACATATAAAAATTCAAATATTCAAATAATGTCACATATAACATTCAGATATCTATTCTACTTTTCAGATAATTCACCAAAAATTTACATAAAATCACATAAACAATTCCAAATAATAATAATAATATTTGAAAATATATGGGATATTACAATCTACCCCCCTTAACAGGATTCTGTCCTCAGAATCAGCCTAGGAAAACAAATGAGGATACTTGGATTGCATTTCGCTTTCCAACTCCCAAGTCGACTCTTCAACCTTGGGATTCCTCCACAAGACTCGCACTAAAGATACAGACTTATTCCTAAGTACTCTTTCTTTCTTATCTAAAATCTGCACTGGTTGCTCTACAAAAGATAAATCTGGTTGGATCTCGATTGGCTCGTATTCTATCACATGGTTCGAATCAGGCAAATAATGCTTCAACATTGACACGTGGAACACGTTGTGAATATGTTGCATGTGAGGGGGTAACGCTAATTCGTAAGCAACCTTTCCTACACGCTTCAAAATCTCAAAAGGGCCAACATAACGCGGACTCAACTTTCCTTTTTTTCCAAATCTTGATAAACCTTTCCAAGGTGAGACCTTTAATAGTACTGCCTCTCCAACTTCAAATTCCATATCTTTTCTGGTAGGATCAGCATATTTGCGTTGACGATCTTGAGCTGCTGTTAATCTTTTCCGAATGAGTTCTATTTTCTCCTTCGTCTGTTGGATCAATTCTGGACCCAAAATCTTTCTTTCACCAACTTCTTCCCAACATATTGGAGATCTGCATCTTCTACCGTACAAAGCTTCATAAGGTGGCATTCCAATACTGGCATGATAGCTGTTGTTGTAGGAGAATTCAACTAATGGCAAATGCTCGTCCCAACTACCTTCAAAATCTAGTGCACATACCCTTAGCATATCTTCAATAGTCTGAATCGTTCTTTCACTTTGACCGTCTGTCTGCGGATGATACGCGGTACTCATGTTCAGCTTCGTTCCGAGACAATCTTGAAAACTTCTCCAAAATCTTGAGTTAAATCGAGGATCTCGGTCTGAAACTATGGATACTGGAACTCCGTGTTTTGTCACAATTTCTTTAAGATATAACCGTACCAATTTATCCATTGAGAATCTCTCGTTGATAGGAAGAAAATGCGCCGACTTCGTCAATCTGTCGATAATAACCCAAATAGCATCATGATTCGCCCTGGTCCTTGGTAATCCAACTACGAAATCCATCGCTATATGCTCCCATTTCCATTCTGGAATGTCCAATGGTTGTATCAGTCCACTGGGCCTTTGATGTTCCGCTTTGACTCGCTGGCAAGTGTAACACTTACTTACCCATTCTGCAATTTCCTTTTTCATGCTTGGCCACCAAAAGTTTTCTCTTAAGTCTCTATACATCTTCGTACTCCCGGGATGAATTGAATATCTAGAGTTGTGAGCGTCTCGAAGAATTTCATCTTTCAGCTCGGCTACATTGGGTATCCATATTCTGGAAGAAAATCTTAATATCCCTTTATCATCCTTTTGACTCCCTATTTCTTCTCCTGTCAAACTGTCTCGTTCATGGCTCATCACTTCTTCCTGACATCTTCTTATTTTCTCTAATAATTCTGGTTGAAAAGACATTGCACACAATACCTCTGTAGACATACTTGGAATATTAACCTCTATTTCCAGCTTCTCAAATTCCCTGATTAATTCCTCAGATGAAGTTATCATGTTTAACCTTTCTTTTCTGCTCAGAGCGTCGGCCACCACATTTGCTTTGCCTGGATGATAGTTAATAGTACAGTCGTAATCCTTGATTAGTTCTAGCCATCTCCTCTGCCTCATGTTCAATTCCTTCTGAGTAAAGATATATTTTAAACTCTTGTGGTCCGTGTAGATCTCGCACTTCTCCCCATAAAGATAATGCCTCCAAATCTTCAATGCAAATACTATGGCTGCCAATTCCAGATCATGCGTTGGATACTTTTCTTCGTGTGGTTTCAATTGTCTTGAAGCGTAGGCTATCACCTTGTCATGCTGCATCAAAACACATCCCAGTCCTTTGTACGATGCGTCACTATAAATTACAAAATTTCCTTGATCATCTGGCAAGACTAGCACTGGAGAAGATACTAATCTATTCTTTAATTCCTGGAAACTTTCTTCGCATTTCTCATCCCATTCAAATTTCTGATTCTTCCTGGTGAGCTTTGTCAATGGCGTAGCTATCTTTGCAAAATCTTGCACAAATCTTCTGTAGTAACCTGCCAATCCCATGAAACTTCTTACTTCCGTTGGTGTTTTTGGCCTCTCCCAGTTGATTATGGCTTCAATCTTTGCTGGATCCACTTCCACTCCTTTATTGCTAATCACGTGCCCAAGAAATCGTACTTCTTTTAACCAAAATTCACACTTGGAAAACTTTGCGTATAACTTCTCTTGTCGCAGTATCTCCAGAACTATCCTCAAATGCTCTACATGCTCCTCTTCTGTTTTGGAATAGATCAAAATGTCGTCTATAAACACGATCACGAATTTATCCAAATACTTCTTAAATACTCGATTCATTAGATCCATGAAAGCTGCTGGTGCGTTGGTTAATCCAAATGCCATCACTAGAAACTCATAATGCCCATATCTGGTTCTAAATGCGGTCTTCGGAATGTCTTCAGGCTTGATCTTTAGCTGATGATATCCGGATCTTAAATCAATCTTAGAAAACCATACAGCGCCTCTCAATTGGTCAAACAAATCATCGATCCTTGGTAACGGATACTTGTTCTTAATGGTTAGCTTATTCAGTTCTCGATAGTCGATACACAATCGCATACTTCCGTCCTTCTTCTTGACAAACAGTACTGGTGCGCCCCATGGGGATACACTGGGTCTTATCACTCCTTTCTCTAAAAGATCTTGCAGCTGAGTTGCCAATTCTTTCATTTCCACTGGTGCCATCCGGTACGGAGCTTTAGAAACTGGTTCTGTTCCGGGTGCTAGATCAATTGCAAACTCAATTTCTCTGTCGGGAGGTAATCCTGGTAGATCGTCTGGAAAGACATCTGAAAATTCGTTGACAATTGGAATCGCTCCTAGTGTTGGAACTTCCTTACTGGTGTCTATCACATGGGCCAAATATGCTTCGCAATTCTGTCGTAATAACTTCTTCACTTGAGCGATCGTTAAGAACTTCTTCTCTTGCTTATTTCCTCGAAATATTACCTTCTTCTTACTATCCAGGGTCTGAAGTCTCACTTTCCTATTCTTACAATCAATCTGAGCGTTATTTTCTGACAACCAATCCATTCCTAAAATAACATCAAATTCTCCCAACTTAAAAGGTATTAAGTCGGCATAGAAATGATGTCCTCCTACCTCAATATTACACTTCGGGCACACTCGGTCGACGGAAACTTGATCCTTATTAGCTAACTCTATCATTAATGCTTGTTCTAACAATTTAACTTCACAATGCAGTTTATCGACAAAACTTTGAGAAATAAATGACCTCGTAGCTCCAGAGTCAAATAAAACTTTAGCATCTATGGAGTTGACTGGAAGCGTACCTGCCACCACGTCTGAACTCTGAACAGCATCCTTCATAGTCATATTGAATGTCCTAGCCTTCGGCTGGTCCTTTGTTGGTGGTCCTTCAATCCTTGGCACATTAGCAGTTGGTTCAATTGTCTGGCAGTCCCTGGCAATATGCCCCATCTTTCCACATTTAAAGCACACTGTCCCTGATCTCTGAGCTGTAGCCTGACTTCGACACTCATTAGCATAGTGTCCCTTCTGATTGCACTTATAACACAACACATTAGCCTTACAAATCCCAAAATGCCTTCTACCACAAAATTTGCACTCTGATGCAGGTGGACGATTGGGTCTCTGTTGATTTGAATTCTGAAAACGGTTGCCTTGTCCTCCATTTCCTGATTGTGGTCTCTTGAATCCCACATTCCTATTACCCTGAAATCCTGGCCTTTTGTTGAAATGGCCCTGAAAATTACTTGACTGCTGACCTCCCTCTGAGGTTTCCATTTTCCTTTTCTTCCCATCATTTCCTTTCTGAGACATATCACTCCTACTCTCAATCACCATTGCCTTCTGAACCATTGCCACATATGAAGTCAACTCAAACATGGCCACTCTGTTCTGAATCCAAAACTTCAATCCCTGTTCAAATCTTCTGGCTTTCTTTTCATCTGTATCAACCTGGTCTGGCACGAACCTTGCTAACTCGGTGAACTTAGCCTCGTACTCAGCCACGGTAAGATCACCCTGGGTCAGATTCAAGAACTTAATCTCCATTTGATTCTTCATATACCTCGGGAAATATTTCTCCAGGAACAACTCTGTGAATCTCTCCCAAGTTATAAACTCACCTCCTTCCAATGCTCGCGTGGATTCCCACCAATAGTTCGCCTCACCCTTCAAAAAGTAGCTTGCAAACTTGGTCTTCTGCTCAGTTCCTGCTCCGACTAATTCAAAAGCCTTTTCCATTTCCTTGAGCCATGCATTGGCTTCCACAGGATCAGCACTTCCCTTGAACTCAGGTGGCTTCACTGCTTGAAACTGCTTAAAAGTCACTGCAGGTGGTGCTGCTCGCTGCTGCTGTTGCTGCTGCGTAAGATGTAACATCTGCTGCTGCATCAGTCCCAACATCTGGATAATCGCTGGATCTGTACGGCTCTCGGTACTACCCTCTCCTGAATTATTCCTTCTCTTTGGTGCCATTATTCTGGTAAGAAACAAGCAATATATATAATAATCTGTCAAGCATTGTGTCAAATATGTAGCAATTCCTTAGCATATTAAAGTTCGCAAACACTATCTCTTCTCAAAATATCATAAACTTGCTACCATATTAACACAAGCGACATGATTATCACATAATCCTGCTTATTATCTCGAGAATAATAACATAAAGAAAATTTACTCCGAATTATCCAAACCTTATAAATCCTTACTTAAAATCTCAACTAAACCAACAAAATAACAGGGCAATGACACAAGGCCTAAAGCTAAACGCAAAACAGGAAACCTAACAACTTAACTATAACCCAACCCAACATCCTAAATTTAATCCTATAAAAGCTAAACTACACGCGCCTATCTTATGTGATCTTCCTATGACTCATCTATGACAATCCTACGCCTGTTTCAGTGACTATAACTTGTAGCTCTGATACCAACCTGTGACGCCCTCCAAACCCGGGGTCTAGATTTGGGGGTCACTCGCCAATAAACTAAAATAAAATAATCACAGCGGAATAATAAAATAAATACGACCCCTTTACCTGCACTGGATCGATCACAGGTTATAGTATGGAACAGGCACTACTACAAATCAAGTGTTATTACAAACCATAGTCTAATTAGTTTTACAGATTATTCAAATTATATTACAAACCGCTAGACTATCCAAGCGTCCCAAAACAGTCTACCTGGAAACACACCAACTATTTACAAACACACGACTTCTGGTCAAACTTGGAACTTAAGCTTGCTCTGGCCTAACTGAAAGAATCAAGATAAGAAACAAGTATGAGCGAAAGAAATGCTCAGCAAGTAGTAAATAGCTTATGATTTGGAATAACAACAGTATATCTGATGAACAAAACCAACTACAATAATTGAGCAGTATCAAAACTGATATAAATTTGATAATAAACAACATTTGCAATATATTATGTTTTGGGATTGGAATCCTCGAACGACGGTGTGTTGCCGCCGGTGATCAGCCGCGGAGCAACACCGGTATGCCGAAACATATCCAACTAAACAAAAGGTACCCAAGGCACATATTGGCCTAGCAAGGTGTTATATCCTGTATAACACATAGCTCACACTGGACCGCCGCCACGGCCTCTTACGCAACCATCCAACCCATAAAACCATTTTCCGTCAAAGGAGTCGAATCAAATGACATCCTTAACCACATAACTCCCCATTTCTCATGGTCCGGAGTTTTCTCAACAACCAATGGCGAAATAACCAGAACAATTAGTTATTCGCTAGTCTCAATTCAAAGCTTCACTGTATAGAGTAAGTTATAGCGAAATGTAAAAATATTTAACTATTCTGAACTTAGAATAGTAGAGAAATTAAAAGGATAAATTTAGAGTCAATAACACTTGAATGGCATGTGAACATATAAATATTTGCATAATAAGATTCAAAATAAACGTCACTGGAACAATAAGTGAAGTTAGGGTACTTGCCTGGTATGCTCAATAATCTTTTACTTTAACTCTGTTTCTATCTGCTGGCTACTATCTCCGTCTAACACTTGACTGCGCTCCTTGCTACTTGATTCTATAAACAAAAGGACTATCTTAATTGACAGATCTAAACTTAATCGACGTAACTATACGTCTTGACATCTACCCGATCGTTTATAACTAGCATGGCATTTTAAAATTATAACAGATAGCATGCATATCACGTAACACGTAATCATGACATTTATATAACACGTACTCACATATTTTATGTAACACATAAGTCAAATCATTAAGAGATACATCTCAGTGCGTTCAGAATGAAAATTAGGTCAATATTAGCATTTACCGATCAGATACCGACTTAAACTGATACACAAATCAAATGACATTGCAATACAAAAGAAATTAGGTCTCAAAAGTATTTTTATTAAAAGCGCAATATTTTTCTGAATCTGTACGTGTTCGTTTCGTATTAAACGGACAAACGGTTGATTTATTATGAATTTTTGAACATTTTTCGGAATAAAACGGGTCTCCGAATCATTTAATAATTAAATAATAGGGCTCGAACACTCGAAAATAATTTTGTAAAAATTATCGAGTTTGGAAAATAATTTAAAATAATGTTTTAAAGCTCGAAACTATTTTTCGGAATTTTTAAATCAAAAATAAATAATTAAATCTAATTAAATAATCAATTAAAATTAATTAATAACTAATTAAATTAATTAATCAATTAACATTTAAATTAATTGACTAATTAAATAATTAATTATTCACTAAAATTAATTAATTAAATAATTTGGATTTATTTTTGAATTAAAATAAATTTTCAGAATTAAAATAATGATTTTTAAAATAAAAATAAATTTTCAGAAATTAAAAATAGGATTTTTGAATTATTTGTAAAAAGAAAATCCAGAAACAGCTTTTGGTTTTGAAATAGCAGAAAACAAAATCAAAACCGGGTCAAACATCAAACCCATCGGGTCAAAAAAGAAAAAAAAACCGGGTCAACAAGAACCCTAGGAACAAGCCGGAATTTTTGCAGAATCCGGCGAGTTCCTTGAGTTCCGGCGAACCCCGACTAGCCGTCATATCCTCTCATTCCAGGCCGTTCTTTAGCTAATTCATCCAGAAATTAACTGGGCAACTCACAGTGAGTCACCACCGCAATAGACGAGCTCGAACTCGTCGATTCCGATCAAATCGCCATGGAAGCCGGCGAATACTCAAGGTTTTCCGGCGACTTCAAATCGGACACAATAAATTTAATCAAAAATACCATTAAACTCAGAGAAAGACGATCTATAATTCTGCGTAAACCAATTCAATAAACAAGTAACAATCAAGAAACCCCCAAATTCGGGTATAAACCCTAAATTACGGAATTAATAAATTACCCATCGTTTGAATGATTTGAGGGCATAAACAGAAAGAACATGAAAATCTGAACATTTTGGTTACTCATACTTCAAATTCTGAAATCTGCATCACCCTCAAATTTGGGTTTGATTCTCAGAAATCTTCAAGAACACCAAGAACACATATTCAAGAAATTTTCAGAAATTAAAACCTCAATTTCTATATGATACCGAACCCTATTTTTGAAGTATAATATACCAAATCGACCAGAAAAATATGCTCTTCAACATGGAAGCATCAAATCACATCAACAACATCAAGAACAAAAATTCATCATTTAATTATCAAATAATTCGATTATAAATAATTAAATAAGAAAATTACAGTGATTTCTGGGCAGAAACTGATGACTGATTCAGAAAGAAGATTTCGAGAGCTTCGTTTTGATATGCTGCACGCCCGAATCGGAGTTCGATAACGCCTTCGTTCGTGTGTTTGATTCTCGGGAACGTATTGGTTTTCTCGGGTTTTTCTCTGTATTTACGGTGTTTTTAACTGGTTGCAAATGAATAAACGGAATAAACGAAATAAAAAAATAGGCTATTTATATTTATGGAATATTGGATCGTTCTGGATCGTTTTGGATCATTTTGGATCATTAAATTAGTTGCTTAGCCGCTAAGTAACTGCAATAACGATCCGATTCAATACCAAAATTGGATAATTATCAAAACCGGGCTTTTTATAAAACACCATATATGAACATAACGTAAAAATATCCCGTCTTTCGAGATTACGGGTTTTATTGATTACCGAAATAACTATCGTATCGAAAATATTGCGCCGGGCCGCGCACGGGTCAAACCGTAATCCGGATCGAAAAAGTCAAAACACGGAAAATGTCCGGAATTACCAGATTAGGTTAGGAAGGAGTTTTCGGAAGAGTTTCGGGTTGTAAAAACGCAAAACGGTTGAAGTTTGGAAGATTCCCGGCTTTATAAAATAATTTTATAATTATTCTGAAAATAATTAATAATTCATAAATCATTATAAAATCATATAACACTCCAAAAATTACCAGAAAAATACCACAATTATCTATATTTTATTCTGGACATATAAAAATTCAAATATTCAAATAATGTCACATATAACATTCAGATATCTATTCTACTTTTCAGATAATTCACCAAAAATTTACATAAAATCACATAAACAATTCCAAATAATAATAATAATATTTGAAAATATATGGGATATTACACAAATTTTTTGTAGTCTTGATATTTTGGATTTTTGATACTTTTGTACTTGTAATAGTAACAAAGAGTATCGATAAAGTTTGATAATATAATAAAAACATCCCTCTATAAATATAAATGAATAAGTCTTTTTGTAAGTAAGAAAATACTAGAATAAATTAAATCTAGTTTTAATCTTTTTGTATATTTTGAAAAGATAATTTCATTGTGATATTTACTAATCCTAAACTTTTTCATATTAATATCAATATTTAAACATCCAAAGTGTGGTAAACAAAATATGTCCAATTTTAGATTTGATAAATAAATATAAGAAATGACATGCAACAAAATCTCATATATTGAAATCTAATTTAAAAATCAAACGTTTCTTAAATATTATTCATTATAACATATAATTTATATTGGGCCTTTTGGCCAGAAAACTCACTTATTTAACTTTGTAAATGTGTGGCAACATACATAAGATGTGTTTGTTGAATAATATTTGTTTGACATAGATTATTATATGTTGGGCCTGTTTGAGTCTGTGCATAGTAAGTTTATTTGGAAAATAAAAACTTTTGGGTGGGCTACTTGGCTTAATAAAATATTTTGAGCAAAGATTTATTAGGATTTAGAGCCAGTATTTACTTAAAATCATTAATAATTAGCTAAGAACATATTTTTCAATATATTATCTTGTTCCACAACTTAACATTTTTTGCCATTTGTAAAACACAATTGATTAAAAATTTGTGTGCAATCTTATATCTTTTTTAGTAACAATTAACCAACTTGATATAAATGGGACAAAATAAGTATTTTGGAAAAGTAAAAATTTAGGTTATAAGAAAAATCTACATAAAAACAATAATTTTTGATAGTTCACAAGATTAATAATTATCAAAATTAAGGCACTCTATAACATCATCATAAATAATGGGAAGCAAATTGAATTAAACAATACATATACAGTCTCGGACCTAGAGCTTATGATCTAAACCATATATAAGGAGTTATAGGTGCAAACTGGCATTCCCAAAGGCATAATACTCTAAGATATAGATGGGTTGATTTTAGAGATGTCTTCTTTTCTATTAGCATTAGGGTTAGGATTAGATATGAGTGAGAGGAGAGTGCGGGAGAGGGTG
Organism: Apium graveolens; assembly: GCF_009905375.1. Lineage (NCBI taxonomy): Eukaryota > Viridiplantae > Streptophyta > Magnoliopsida > Apiales > Apiaceae > Apium > Apium graveolens. Next base: position 5,662,852 of record NC_133649.1, on the reverse strand, counting down.
AGTTCTTTCCAGTTATAAATTAGAAAAAAGGTGAAAGGATGTTTTGAGAGAAAAATCTTAAAAGATGTTAACCTGATACAACATTTAGTGATACTTCTTATTGCTTTTAACATTATAATAATATAGTTCAAAGGTTATCACAAAATTAAACCACAAACTCATTTAAACGTTTGAGGAACAAAAATAAATAAAAATTAGTTGAATGAAAGAAGAATTAAAAATTTGAATTACACGTTTTCATTACAATAAGAACACAATAGGAGGTAATCATGTCTGCAATTATTTAATTCAATGGTAAATTTTTATGCAACGCTCTATTAAAAAGGTATCCTGTTAGCTATACAAATTTGTCTTTTCAAATAATATAAATTTTAATAAGATAATAAATGTATCGTGAATTTCTTTCCAAATGATTTAATATATTTGTATGTAAAACAAATACTACATTACAAATTGAATTAATTTTTTATCTTTTCCTCATGCTCGTCTTCTTGAGAGGCGCCGCTTCGAGCCCTGGTACTTCTTGGTCTTCTGGGATGCTCCATCACCCAGAAGGAGCTGTAGGTCCAAAAGGCATGGTACTTCTAGGTTGAATTTATTTTTTATCTTTTTAGATTATGTAAACTTAGAAAACATAAGAGAAAATTGCAGAATGCACCCCTTAACTTTAAGTTCGTACGTAAAACACACCATTTTGGCAGTTTAAACTAAAATAATCAGGGTAAAATAGGAATTTAATATTAAATTTTAAAAAAAATGGTAGGTATAATTTGAAAAAAACTAAAAATATTTATAATAATGAATTTTTCCGCTACACTAAAAAAATAATAACGTCCCATTATTTTAAAAAAATTAATGCAACTGATTTAATATTAAAATTTAATATACATGTAATTTAAATTAATTTTAGTGGATTAAATTTTTTTGAAATTAGTAACATGTAATAAAAACTAAATTTTAAACTATGACTCAAAAACTGAAAAATATAAAATATATGTAAAATGTTTCAATTTTTAACAAAATTTAGAACAGATAAATATTTGTTAATTATTTTTTCAAGCCGAAATTCCTATTTTTCCGAAATTAGGTAAAAGGGGTGCTTTTTGTACCGAGTTTCAAAGAAAAGGCATGCAAACTGTAATTTCTGATAATATGTGTATAATATTGATTTTGGACCAAAATGAAGGGATGTAAAATGCAATTCTCCGAAAAATATAAGTATGTTTTAGTTATGAAAGTACTAAATTACCCTGTTGACTAACATTAACGATCATATTTGACCCAAATTTATAAAAAAGATGCAACTTGAAAGGGGTTTTTAAAGTAGTGGGATGCAAACAAAAACTCTGATAATACCATCTATTTACCAACAATTAGCCAATAATATGATATATATTTTGTTCCAACAACCTTGATTATAGCATCTTTACTTTGTCAAGTTGATTAGACATTGGTGGTGCAATCATATATATTTTTTACTAACAATTAACCAAACTAGTTTTGAAAAACCCATAAAAAAACCAGTGAATCTTGCTAGAGTCCACGAGAATAATCTTAATTGGTAACTATAACTGAATTTGAGTACAAAATATATGGTCTCCTACAGGTTAAGATCTAAATCAAGATCAACTTCTTCTTCATCCTGCTCGTCTTCTTCAGAGGCAGCGCTTCTAGGGCTGGATGCTCCATCACCAGAAGGAGCTGTAGGTCCAAAAGGTATGGTATTGTTGGGTATAATTCTAACTACACAGTAATAATGGGCAGTTATATATATAATAACAAGAACATGGCAAATAACCCAACTAACGAAACAAAACACGAAGGCAATAACAAACTATAAAGACTGTAATTGACAAAGAAAGTAAAGAAAACTTATCTCTTATCGCTTTCCAAATTCTGATAAGAAGAAGAACACAACAGCTGAGTCACCAAACCCTTCAAGAGGACTTGACTGTTCTTGAAGAGATTATTGCCCCCCACTTAAACTGTGATAGAATGCAGCAATATCGCTTCCAGGATAAAACAACAACAGATCAATCTGGCCACAGAACCAACAATGATCAACGGCGACTCGCACCTCAGTTTGCCCAAAAAACCTATGTAACTCATATATGTTTGCGAGGTAGGTACCGAGACTTGTGTCATTTTTATCTCAAGTGTACCTTTCAATATATAGGCATCTCAAGTTACTCTTCTTCTATTATACTCGATGTGGTACACCAAGTAACAAAATAGGAAAAGTAAACAAAATGGGTTTTCCTTATTATTTATATTATATCCAGATTACTTAATATTAATATTATAAAATATATTCAGAGTATGATTAAAATAATCCTTACTCAATATATTTTATATTAATAATTAAATAATCAATATAAATAATTAAACTTGTAATAGAAAAGAAAAATATAAAAGTTCTCACTAGCACTAGGCCACACAAGCATTCCACTTATGCTAGTAGTTGTAAACAACACTAACACAAGATGCTATATAAACTCAATATCTTTCTTTTACAATACCAATGTGGGATAAAATCCCCAAAACTCATTTCAGACAAGCAACTTTGTCGCAATATATTCATGGATTCCACTAAGAAAATGTCGTAGATCCAAATATGAAAGTTTAAATCCTCATTTCAAGGAACAACCTCCAAGTGTTAGTTTCCGGAAATCATATCAAGAACATATATAAAATATGCCTCAAACTTTCCATTTTCTAACAATCCCCCATAAATCCATAATTAAATTGCATACCAGATTTTATCATGACTTGCTTTTCAGAGTCGGTACCCTCCCGGGTTTGAACCCTCCTAAGTCCTCTACTTCGATGGCTTCCAGATACAGATGGAATGTTTCACCTTGAATCTTTATCCGTTGGGTGTAACCACACTCCATAGACGACGACAAGTCAAAGGCTATGGAGCCAATCTACGGCTTTGAGACGTTAATGGTCATGTATCGATCCTGTTTGTCGAATGTTTCAAGGAATAACCATTTCCTCTAATTGCGACCACAAAATTACATTCGCTTAGTTGGGCATCTCCAGAGATGTACTGCTATCATCTCGTCAAACGACTTGACCCCATTCAGAGTTCAAATAACTCTTGCTAACTAGCAGTTCAAGTACCTCTTAAGGTTTATAGGGAATAGACTCAAATACATAAGTATCTAAATGTATATGGTAGAGGTACTACCAATTCATCCTTACAACTTGTTATTACCACATTGAATACACTTCGAGGGATCTCCTCTCAGGTGTATTGGGTTCCCGCTGTTGATGAATTATGATGGGTTACCAGTCTCATCCCCAACCTCAACTTAAGGACTAAGCATGCTCAATCCCTTTAGTTAGCGAATCAGCTATATTATCTTGAGTTCCTATGAACTCTATAGCAAAAATCCTATCAGACACAAGACCCCTTATAGACTTTAGTCTAACTTGGATGTGTCTCTTTGTTTTAGCATTATACTTTACACTTCCGACTTTGTCGATAGTTGTACAGCTATCACAATGAACAGAAATGGCAGGAAGCGGCTTGCTTACTACAGGTAACATACTCATGGGTCCATGTAACCATTCATCCTCCGTCCCCATGGCATCAAGTGCACACAACTTAGCCTCAAAAGTAGACCGAGTAATCAAAGTCTGTCTAGAAGACTTTCAGGACACTGTTCCACCGGTAAGGGTAAACATATATCCAGTCACTCCATTGAAACCAGATTTCTTAGCTATCCAACTTGCATCACTGTACCCCTTGAGTACCCCCGAAAATCTCCGGTAATGCAAGCCAAGGGAAATAGTTCCCTTCAGATATTTAAGAACTCTATCCAGTGCCTCCCAATGAGTCTTGTTTGGACAGCTTGTATATCAAGCCAACTTAGACACAGAATAAGAAATATATGGCCTAGTCACATTAGCAAGATATTGCAAACTCCCAATAATCTAAGATTACCTTAACTGAGACACAGGAACTCCTGAACTATTCTTGACTAAGGCAACTTTTGAATCATATGGTGTACTAGCGATTCTACAATTTGAATAAACATACTTCTCAAGTATAGATTTCTCTATATAATGAGACTGTGACAAAGTTATTCCATCAGTTGACTGAGTCAACTTGATCCCAAGAATCACACTAGCTTCACCCATATCCTTCATCTCAAAGTGCATCTTCAAGAAACTCTTTGTCTCGTTAATAATCTCAATATTGGTTCCAAACAACAAGATATCATCTACATACAAGCACACGATCACACAATCATTACCTCTAACCTTATAGTAGACACACTTGTCACTTTCATTAACTAAAAAATTCGAAGTCTAAAACAGTTTCATCAAACTTTTTATGCCAATCTATTGGTGCTTGTTTAAGGCCATGGATGGACTTGACTAGTCTACATACTTTCCTCTCATTACCAGAAGCAACAAATCCCTCAGGCTGATCCATATAAATCTCTTCTACAAGGTCACCATGAAGAAAAACTGTCTTTACATCCATTTGATGGATGATAAGACCATGTACAGAAGCCAATGTAATAAGCATTCTGATTGTTGTCATTCGGGCAACTGGAGAATATGTATCAAAATAATCAATGCCTTCCCTTTGCCTAAAGCCCTTAGCAACTAGCCTAGCCTTGTACTTATTTATTGAGCCATCAGGGTTTAGCTTCCTCTTGAAGATCCATTTACATCCAATAGTAGAACACCCTGGAGGGAGATCAACTAACTCCCATGTTCCATTTGAAACAATTGAGTCAATTTCACTCTTTACAGCGCCTTTCCAATGCCTTGACTCCGAAGAATCTTTGGCTTGACGGAAAGTTAAAGGCTCATCCTCGACATTGTAAGTGATAAAGTCACTTCCAAAGTCCTTGACTACCTTTGCACGCTTACTCCTTCTAGGTTCCTCTACTTTATTAGGAGTAGAGCTACTACCAGGATCCACCCCCACATTTGTCATCTTTTCCACATGATCAGGAATAGAACTTGATGTGTGAGTGGGATCATCCTCAGAACTACCCAAAGATATAGCAGTCTTCATTGGGAATACTTCCTCAAAGAAAGTTGCGTCACAAAACTCAACTATCGTATTCGCCACAATACCATCTATGTCAGACTTTAATACTAAAATCTCATAGCAGTTGTGGTTCAAGATAGCCTAGAAAGATACAATCAACAGTTTTCGGACCCAGTTTCTTTCTCTTGTGTTCAGGGAAAAGCATATTAGCAAGGCACCCCACACACGAAGATAACTCAAACTTGTCCTACGCTTTCTCCATAATTCATATGGTGTCTTGTCCCTATGTTTCAGAGGGACTCTATTCAGAATATGGCAAGCCGTATTCAGAGCCTCTCCCCACATGTACTTAGGCAACCCAGAATTAATTAGCATACTGTTAATCATGTCTTTAAAAGTTCTGTTCTTTCGTTCTGCCACCCATTAGACTCAGGTGTGTATGGTGGAGTAACCTCATGAACTATACCATTATTTGCGCAATATTCATTAAACAAGGTACTCATATACTGACCACCTCTGTCAGACCTCAAACGTTTAAGTACTTTGCCAATTTGTGTTTCAGCTTCATTTTTATACATAATGAATTTATCTAGTGCTTCATTCTTATGTTTAAGCAAATAAACATAACAATATCTACTATAATCATCTATAAAGGTAATGAAATATCTACAGTGATCCTTGGTCAACACACCACCAAATTCACATATGTCTGAGTGCACAAAATCTAACAAGTATGAATCCCTAACAATATTATGAAAAGGTTTCCTTGTTAGTTTAGCAGTTACACACACTTGACACTTAGATTTCTTATCAATGACGTACTTTGGAATCAACTCTAAATTCATCATATTCTTTAGAGCACCAAAATTTAAATGACCAAGTCGTAAGTGCCACAAATCAGATGATTCTACACAATTAACAGAAGGTGCAACACTATCATTAATAAAACCACCCAAAACGGGTTTAACATTTATTAAAACAAACCATCAGACAAGTAATCCTTGCCAAAAAATGTACCAGTATGAGTAATAACTACTTTATTACACTTCAAAGAAAGTTCAAAGCCGTTTTTAACCAAACAACTTCCACATATAATATTTCTACGAATAGAGGGAACATGATACACTCTAGTGAGAAATAGAATCCACCCAGAAGCAAACTTCAAGTCCACGTTTCCTATTCCAAGCACTTGTGCAGCACTAGCATTCCCCATCGTCACTGTCACTCCATGACTCTGTTGATAAGATACGAACAAGCTAATATCAGCATAAATATGTACATTAGCTCCAGTATCAATCAACCACTCATGTGACAGATAAGTGGAAAGTAGTACAGGGTTGTAAGTAACATACCCGATCATCGGTTCCAGAGGCAACAACCTCACCAATGACCATGTTAGCTATTGGCCCACTCGTGGTTCCAAGTCCAAGCACAGTATTTGCTTGAGCTACCACTCCAGCTTTCTTAGCTTTCTTACTTGGACAGTCCTTGCCTTTTCTGTCCTACATTCACTACATTTACCTTCGAGCTCCCATGTTCCACAGGCAACACATGTCCCTATTTAGACTTGTGCTGCTCCCTACTGAGATATCCAACATCAAGTTAGTCCATGTGATCTCTCCTTTCTATCTTTTCAGGGAGAGAGCAAACTCTTCCCAGGACTTAGGGAGCTTTTCAATCACAGACATCACTCGAAACTTCTCAAGCAAGACCATACCGGACTCACCCAAATCATGAACTAACATCTCAAACTCATGAACCTGTTCAGTCATGGATTTTCCATCCACCAGCTTAAAATCAAGAAACCTAGCCACAGAATACTTCTCAAATCCTTGAGAATCAGTATTACGGGTTTGGTCCAGTTTATCCCATAAGACTTTAGCAGTATAGACATCTGATGAATAAACATCGAACAAGGTGTTCTCCAAGGATGCCAAAATTGGCTGCCCTAGCCACCCCATCCTTCTCAGCCCATAAAGCATAAACCTTAACAGATTCAGCTTTCTCTTGATCCAACCCAGGAGGATCATTCTGTACCACTTACAATAGACCCTTAACCGTCTTTTTCTGCCAAAGAGAAAAAGAAGCTCCACCACTAAATTTATTAGGCATACCCGATAAATCAATTGGATGGGGAAAACGATAGGTGGTCCAGTCAATGGTAGTGGTACCACCAGAACCAGAACTAGTCACAACAATTTTAGGAACATCCGCAGTTTCGTTAACCATATTGCTAATTAACTATATATAACTATAATCTCTTCAAGATTGTTGGGTATAATTCTAACTACACAGCAATAATGAGCAGTTATATATATAATAACAAGAACATGGAAAATAACCCAACTAACGAAACAAAACACGAAGGCAATAACAAACTATAAAGACTGTAATTGACAAAGAAAGTAAAGAAAACTTATCTCTTATCGCTTTCCAAATTCTGATAAGAAGAAGAACATAATAGCTGAGTCGCCAAACCCTTCAAGAGGACTTGACTGTTCTTGAAGAGATTATTGCCCCCTACTTAAACTGTGATGGAATGCAGCAATATCGCTTCCAGGATAAAACAGCAACAGATCAATCTGGCCACAGAACCAACAATGATCAACGGCGACTCGCACCTCAGTTTGCCCAAAAAACCTATGTAACTCATATATGTTTGCGAGGTAGGCACCGAGACTTGTGTCATTTTTATCTCAAGTGTACCTTTCAATATATAGGCATCTCAAGTTACTCTTCTTCTATTATACTCGATGTGGTACACCAAGTAACAAAATAGAAAAAGTAAACAAAATGGGTTTTCCTTATTATTTATATTATATCCAGATTACTTAATATTAATATTATAAAATATATTCAGAGTATGATTAAAATAATCCTTACTCAATATATTTTATATTAATAATTAAATAATCAATATAAATAATTAAACTTGTAATAGAAAAGAAAAATATAAAAGTTCTCACTAGCACTAGGCCACACAAGCATTCCACTTATGCTAGTAGTTGTAAACAACACTAACACAAGATGCTATATAAACTCAATATCTTTTTCTTTTACAATACCAATGTGGGACAAAATCCCAAAAACCATTTCAAACAAGCAACTTTGTCGTAATATATTCATGGATTCCACTAAGAAAATGGCTTAGATCCAAATATGAAAGTTTAAGTCCTCATTTCAAGGAACAACCTCCAAGTGTTAGTTTCCGGAAATCATATCAAGAACATATATAAAATATGCCTCAAACTTTCCATTTTTCTAACAGGTACTTCTAGGTTGTTTCGGAGGAGCGAAGGGCTTAGCTGGTGGAGAAGAGGGAGCCAAGGGGAGCGGTACAGGATGGGGAGCCAAAGGGGCTGACAGAGGAGATCTTACTGTCTGCAGATTTTCTTCTCTCCTCCTGGCGAAATAGTCCAGGAGGTAACGAGTATTCCTGGAGAATTGGGAAGAAGTTGATTCCCTTATGGGTCCCACCAATGGCACGGTGCCAATGGACACTACCTGGCCGATGGAGATGGGTTGTTTTTCACGCCTCTTTTGTGTGTGAGCATTTTGGTGCCCACCCAATGCGGTTGAAGTCGAGAAACTTTTCGAGCAGTGACGACAAGGATATCTACGCTCTGAGATAGGATTTTCAGAGATATTTTCATTATCGTTAGCATTAGGGTTGGGAGTAGACATGACTGAGAGGAGAATATGGGAGAGCGTGAGTTCTTTGCAGAGGCAGAAATGAGAAAGGCTGAGATGAGTTAGATCTGATATAGGGGGCAGCCTTATAAATAGGTTGTTTTCGGAAGAAAATCACATACACGATATTAATAGGTTGTTTTCGGAAGAAAATCACATACAGGATATTAAAAGATGCATTCCAGATATCAATTTTTATTCTTTTTAACAATCTATTTTCCTAAAGAACTTGTCTTAGGTGAGATTTCCTATATAAGACAAGTTTCAAATGTTGCAATAGATCAACACAATAATAAAAAAATCTATAAGAAGAAGTAAATATATTATTTTCTCCAACGTTATGGCTCAACTATCAAATTTTTTTATCATGAAAAAGGAGAACATTGTTATGAAAAAAAGGTTTTGATATATTCTTTTGTTGTTACGTTGTGTAACGTATTTTAAACTTGTAAATGTTGAACCTTTAAACTTGTAAATGTTGAAACTTAAATCTCCTTTGTCTAAACACAGTTGATGTTACTTTTATTTTATGCGCATATATTATTTATTTATGATTTACAATACGGAGAGAACATATCTAAAAAAAGAAAAAAATACTAAAAGGTAGTTGATATTGTAAATGAAAAACTCCTAAAAGATGCATTCCGCATATCAATTTTTATTCTTTTTAACAATCTATTTTCCTAAAGAACTTGTCTTACTTAGATTTCCTATATAAAACAAGTTTCAAATGTTGCAATTAGATCAACATAACAATAAAAAATCTATAAGAAATAAAAATATTATTTTCTCCAACGTTATGACTGAAGTATCAATTTTTTTATCATGAAAAAATATAAAATCATATGCAAGACGCTTTTGATCTATTCTATTGTTATGTTGTGTAATGTATTGTAAGCTTGTAAATACTGTAAGTTAAATCTCGTTAGTCTATCCCAATAGATGTTACTTTTGTTACATGTGCATATATTATTTATTTATGATTTATGATATGTACTTAATATTATTAGCAAGAGAACATCTCTGAAAAAGAGAAAAAACATCAAAAGGTGGTTCATAATTGTAAATAAAAAAATATCTAATACCGTAAAAACTTGATATTTGGATATTCGATAAACAAATAACCTTCTTAAATAAATACTTATTTCAGTTTCGACTTGGAAAAATGGGTTTAATGAATAGTATTGCTAAATACATTAACCAATCATTTTGTTAATATGTATTGGCCCTATATAAATAATTAATATATTTCAAATTATATATATATATATATATCTGTGTGAATACATTTGATGTCATAAGTAATTTATAAGTCATATATTTCTAGAAAAACACTTCTAAAGGTGATTGTTTTTTCCTCCACAAAATGCACATGATCCTTAATTTTATCTATGCATCCAAATTGTTCTATACCCAAGAGTTTAGATATATTATTTTCTCCAACTTTATGGGTGAAGTATCAAATTTTTTTATCATGAAAAAGGAGAACATTGTTATGAAAAAAAGTTTTTGATATATTTTTTTGTTGTTATGTTGTGTAACCTATTTTAAACTTGTAAATGTTAAACCTTAAATATCATTTATTAGATGTAACATTTGTTTTATGGGCATATATTATTTATTTATGATTTACCATATGGAGAGAACATATCTAAAAAAAGAAAAAAATACTAAAAGTTAGTTGATAATTGTAAATGAAAAACTTAATACAGTAGAAACTTGATAAATAAGATAACTTCCTCAAATAAATAAAAAATTTTGATTTCGACATGAAAAAATGGGGTAAATGAATAATATTTCTAAATATATTAACGAATCATTTTTTAATATTTATACGGCCTATATTAATATTAATAAATTAAATCAATTGGGTAGTATTCAAAATAAATACTCTGATAAAAATTAAGTTAATAGTGTGTACATGTTGATATTATGTAATAAATATACCATTTCAAAACAGAACTAACTGAAATAATACATATTTCTATCTTTCCTACAAACATCACTCTTCTAAATAACATTAAGAAATTCTTAATTTTATGTGATACGTGATGGTTGAAAAACCTACCAATAAGAGTTCGTAATCAATAGATAAAATCGTCAATTAAGTATATAATTGGATATATGTGGTTTATATAGTGAGATTATTGTGTGAATTTGGTTAGAACTTAGCTTATTATGTTAATATGTTGGTTCAGTGTTTTACCAATTTTTCCCATATTTTGGGTTTTTCAATATTAATTCTGAATTACACTGAATTTATCATTAGATATTGAAGTACATAGTCGAGAACCAATGGATCTAATATTAAAAAGTGTATACGGTTGTTAGAGAAATTTTATTCAAATACTAAAAAGGTCCGTTTAGTGATTTAAATCAAGTATACATGCGATTTTATAGTGAATATAATTTTTAATATAAAATCCGTATCAGTCTTTTTTTTATATAATTTTAAGATAATTTCAGTTGAATGTTAATTGTTAAAACATTACTTAATTAAAGATTATTTCGTAAGTGTTGAGCGGCCTATTAAAGTTAGGAAAAAATCTCAAATATTGAAACGAGGGTCTAAACTTAAAGATTTGTTTTAATAAATTTATAAATATTATGAACTAACATAATTAAACATTAAAAAATTTACTGTGCATTGTACGGGTTATAAATTAGTAAATGGTAATGCAAGGATAACTAATCTAATATTTAGAAATGATTGTCATTAAATAATACATAAAAATTGTAACCATGGTAAATTATACATCTAAATAGAAAGTGTATAAAAAATTCATGTCAAAATAAATTAATATAACTACAAGCAAAAATCTAAAAATATTATTTGACTGAACTAATATTCATTTGTCAATACATAAAGAGTAAAGTTCATGTGTCACACGACTTGATTATTATTATTTTTAAAAACTCTTTTGCACTTTATACGTTATTACAATTCGTGTACTTTGCTCGACTCAGCGTAACACTATTACTTTTTGGGACAATATTTCATTTTTTTATATTATTTATCTTCCCCTTGTCCATTTTTAACATTAATATCAATCATAACCATTAGGTATTGGGTTGAAACTATGTTCATAAAATCAATTTTTGGTTTTGACGTAATATGAAAAGAAAAACACCTCGTATTTGTATTGCAATTGAAATTATAATAAATCTCGGATGGTTTGTAAAGTTGGTAAATCTCAAAACCCAATTCTAGGGTCATGTCTAAAATTGGAGATTGTTGCTTCGAAATATTTTCCAATTCAAACATAAATATATATTTTTTCGTGTTCGATCTCGACATCATTGAAAATTGAATGATGACCAAATGTTCTTGAGTTTTCTGGGTTATTTGGCTCTCTTTGATGATCATTAATAGATAATGATTAGTGTAGTAGTTATTTAAGATGTTATAGGAGCTTACTTGTGTAACTTTGTTAAATTTTAGCCTAATTACATGTTTTCCGGAGTTAGGTTCGTGGCTGTCGGCCTTGGTGTGTTATTTTCAGTTGGAATCAATCGGTTGTTGATTGTTTGAGTGTATTTGTTGATTTTAAGATGGCAAATGTTTGGGATGGATTATCGACTGAAAAACGGGTGAATCCATTCCGTTGTGAGCCTCAAAGCCTCTTTGAAACTTGACTAGAATGGTTGAAGGTCACCGGCTGGTTTCCCGATTCTTCCTGTAATTAAAAAAAATTGAAATTCCCTTAGAGAAGTTAATGTACATAGGCATATTTGACGGTAGTACACAAATTGCTAAAACCATCATACTACAAGTACTTAGAGTTTTTAAATTTCAGTAGCTCACGTAGCACATATAATATACTTTACTCATAAATACATAATTTTTTTTGGCTAAATTGAATATATATAAAAAAAACTAAAGAATATACACGGATGACCCAGGCTCCAAGATAAGCCCTAGAGGGGGCTATCTATAAGCAATCTAAAAGCAAGATTGTAGATAGAAAGAACAAAACAGGGAGATCATCTAATCTATCCAAATACTATAACGGTGAATACAAGTCTGTTTCATAAACCAGGTGGAGTAGTGGAGTTTTGTTTTGATATCCATGAGCATGCCTTCAAAAAGCTCTGCATGCCCATGGTTTCCTTTGTTGTGAAGTCTTGCATTTCTTTCTCGCCATAAATGGTAAGCAAAAATCTGGAGGGATAAGAGAGCTAGTTGTTAGATATTTTAGTGTAATTGGATTACCTAGTTGACCAATGTGATTGTAATATTTCACCAAACAAATCGGGAGAGTACGGAGTGCAAGCTTGTTTGAGTTTATTATGATTTTTGGTATGGAGGGGGTTAGTGTTAATGTGAAAAGACATGTCTTTTAGACAAAACCGCATACATCAAAGGACGTGTCTTAGGACATGTCTTTTGGACATGTATGGATGTATCTTAGGACATGTCTTTTGAACATGTATGGATGTGTCTTAGGACATGTCTTTTGGACATGTATGGATGCGTCTTAGGACATATCTTTTGGACATGTATGGACGTGTCTTAGGACATGTCTTTTGGACACCTATATAATACTTGCAATAGATTTGGTCATATATATAAAAAAATACAAAAGGTTGGTTGTTGAATTCACATAAAATATATCATTATTTGTTCTTATATTCTGATTTTATTCGGTTGAAAAGTTTGGATAACCACCAAATTTTTTCAATCTAAAATTGTTTGTCAAGACTTCAGAATAATCCAAGTTATCCTCAATTTTTCTACAACAAAGATTGAAACAAGTTTGTTTTCTGAAGATGGCGAACAACAAATCTGTAAAAGACATGACTAGCATGTTTGCAAAACTAGACAAATTTGAGGGACATGACTTTAGAAGATGGCAAAAGAATATGCATTTCTTGTTAACCACATTAAAAGTTGTGTACGTTTTGAGTACTCCAATGCCAGAAATGATTGAGGAGGAAACTGTAGAACAGACTAGAAGATGGTACAAATGGGAGAATGATGACTACATCAGTCGGGGTCATATTGTGAATGGTATGTCTGATTCTCTTTTTGATATATACCAAAATGTTGAGTCTGTAAAAGAATTATGGGATTCCCTTGAATCCAAGTACATGGCTGAAGATGCTCCTAGCAAAAAGTTTTTGGTTGGTAATTTTATTAACTATAAAATGGTTGATACTAGACCGGTCATGGAACAGTATAATGAACTGTTAAGGATTTTTGGACAGTTTGTTCAACACGACATGAAAATGGATGAATCCATTTTGGTTTCTAGTGTTATAGACAAACTACCACCCTCGTGGAAAGATTTCAAACACACCATGAAACATAATAAGGAAGAGATGACTTTGGTTGAACTTGGAAGTCACTTCAGAATTGAAGAGGCTTTAAGGGCTCAAGAAATTGAGAATAATCCTAAAGGAAAGAATCAAGTCGGTAACTCTTTTGTAAATATGGTTGAAGATGGTGAATCTTCTAAGAATTATAACAAAGACAATGGTAAGAAGAGGAAGTTTAAAGGAAATAAGAATACCTCTTCCAACAAGAAACCAAAATTGGCATGTTGGAAGTGTGGCAAGCCTGGTCATTTCAAGAAGGATTGTCGGGTTGGTAAAGGAAAGCATAATGCTGGTCCAAGTGGTTCGAAGGATCCAGAAAAGCAACAAGATCAGATTTTAGTACAAAATTATAATTCTCGGCAGAATTATGTGTCACTAATATCTGAGATATTTTATGTGCAGATGATAATGGTGCATGGTCGATTGATTCTGGTGCAACAAGTCATGCGTGTAAAGATCTTCATTGGTTTGAAGATTTCCAACCAATCGAAGATGGATCTATATTAAAGATGGGAAATGTTACAACTGAACCAATCAAAGGACTAGGAAATGTAAAGCTTGTTTTTACTTTTGGAAAATATGTATTATTAAATAATGTGTTGTATGTTTCCTGGAATTCGAAAGAATCTCTTGTCTGGTGTTCTATTGAATAATTGTGGTTACAAACAAGTGTATGAAAGTGACAAGTATATCTTGTCAAAGCATGGTACTTTTGTTGGCTTTGGTTATTTATGTAATGACATGTTTATGTTGAATGTTAATGTCTCATTTGATGATGAATCTACTTGTATGGCTTCTAATAGTGCTACCAATAATTCGAATAAATCTAAATTGTGGCATGCTAGACTGGGACATGTACATTTTAAAAGAATAAAGGATATGTCTAAAATGAGTCTCATACATACTATTGATATAAACAATGAGAAATGTAAACCATGTATGTTAACTAAGATAACCAGAAAGCCTTTCAAGGACGTAAACATAATATCTGAAGTGTTGGAACTGATACATAGCGATTTATGTGATTTTCATGCTACACCTTCATTAGGAAATAAAAAATATGTCATTACATTTATTGACGATGTATCTAGATATTGCCATGTTTAATTGTTGAGTACTAAGGATGAAGCTCTTGATAAATTTAAAATCTATAAAGAAGAACTAGAGCTACATAAAAGTACTATAATTAAAAATTTATGTACTGATAGAGGAGGTGAGTATTATGATCAAGTATACTTTCCATCTACTGGTATAATACATCAAACCACTGCTCCTTATAGACCACAACAAAATAGTGTGGCAGAAAGAAAGAATAGAACTTTGAAAGAGATGGTTAATTCCATGTTATCCTATTCGGGTTTGAATGAAGGTTTTTAAGGTGAGGCTATGTTACCAGCCTGTTATTTGTTAAATAGGATTCCTACTAAAAGGAATAAATTTACCCCTTATGAACTTTGGTATAAAGAGCCACCAAAATTGAGTTTTCTAAGAGTTTGGGGATGTAGAGCAGTTGTAAGGCTCACTGAACCTAAAAGGAGAAACTTGGGTGAATGAGGTTTAGATTGTATTTTTGTGGGGTATGCCGAGCATTCCATTCCATATAAGTTCTATGTATTAGAATCTAATGATTATGTATCTGTGAATACGATTCTCGAGTCAAGAGATGCTGACTTTGATGAAAATAGATTTACATCTATACCTAGACCAAGAGACATGATTCAGAATTCTTTCAGTAGGAACTCGGTTCAAACTGAAGATGTTCATGGACCTTCTGAACCAAGGAGAAGCTTTAGAGCTAGAAAAAACAAATCATTTTGACCTGATTTTCACCTTTATTTGGTTGAAGGTTCAAGAGATGAGGTTGAGATTGAGTCTGAGTACCAATATTGTTTTATTATTGAGGAGGATCCAAAAACACTTAATGAAGCAATGACATCAAGGGATGTTGCATTCTGGAAAGAAGCTATTCAGGATGAGATGGATTCTATCATGAATAATAACATATGGAAATTGAGTAATCTACCTCCTGGCTGTAAAGCATGAGGAAACAGATGGATCTTCAAAAGAAAAATGAAAGTGGACGATACCATAGACAAATTTAAAGCCAGATTGGTTATACAAGGCTTTAGGCAAAAAGAAGGGATTGATTACTTTGATACTTATGCTCCTGTTGCTAGGATTTCTACTATTAGGTTGTTGATAGCTCTTGCATCGATACACAACCTTGTAATTCATCAGATAGATGTAAAAACTGCATTCTTGAATGGTGAATTAGATGAGGAGATTTATATGAAACAACCGGAAGGGTTTGTTATGCATGGTAGTGAGCACAAGGTGTGTAAGTTGAAGAAATCTTTGTATGGTCTTAAACAAGCACCAAAAGATTGGCATCAAAAATTTGATAGTGTGGTTTTGTCTAATGGTTTTCTTCTTAACCAAGCAGACAAATATGTATATAGCAAGTTTGAGGCTTTTGGTAAAGAAGTTATAATTTGCTTATATGTAGATGATATGTAGATTGGGATAAAACCAATAAATTTTTGTCATCTAATTTTGACATGAAAGACTTGGGAGAGGCTGAGGTGATTCTTGGTATAAAGATCAAGCGTACAAAAAATAGTATTTCAATTTCTCAATCTCATTATATTGAGAAGATTGTGAAAAGATTTAACTTTAATAATTGTTCTCCAATTAGCACTCCTATTGATCCTACTCTTAAGCTAGTATCTAGTAAAGGAGTTGTAGTATCTCAACTTGAATTCTCAAGAGCGATTGGTAGCCTTATGTATGCCATGATAAGCACTTGGCCATATATAGCCTATGTTGTTGGTAAGCTTAGTAGGTTTACTAGTAAACCAAGTTCACATCATTGGCAAGCTTTAAGTCGAGTGTTCAAGTACTTAAAAGGAACCATGGATTATGGTTTGACTTATACTAGATTTCTTTCGGTTCTTGAAGGTCATTCAGATGTAAGTTGGATTTATGATAAAGAAGATCATTCTTCCACGAGTGGTTGGGTATTCCTTCTTGGGGGAGGTCCTATTTCTTGGGCATAAAAAAAATAGAGTTCCATTACTAACTCAATAATGGAATCTGAGTTTGTAGAATTATCAGCTGCTGGTAAAGAAGCTGAATGGCTAAGAAATCTGATTTACGAAATTCCATTGTGCCCTAAACTGAGATCTCCCATATCTATCAGATGTGATAGTGAGTCTGCCTTGGCTAATGCTTATAGAGAAGTGTACAAAGGCAAGTCTAGACACTTAGGTATTAGACACAGCATGATTCGAGAGCTTATCATGCATGGTGTTATTTTAGTGGATTTTATAAGAACTCAACATAATTTAGCCGATCATTTGACCAAAGGGTTGAGAAAAGATCTTCTGTACAAATCGGTTGTAGGGGTGGGATTAAAGTCCATCTAAAATTTCTCATGTTAAGATACCCAATTCCCATCTAATATGACATTAGATGTTGAATTCAATACGGAAAGCTTAACATCTAGAGATCAGAACACATTAATAGTATCATCCCAAGGTATGTGTTCAGACCTGCAAGTTGAGGAGGTTGAAGTTTATCTTCTTAATAGTTCTTTTAAGAAATTGCATATGCAGGTGCAAGAATAAAAGAGATACCTAAGTGAGCATGAAGTTTAGCCGCTTCAAGAAGTTAGGACTTGAATTTATTATGCTTATGAAGGATTAGGACACAAGGCTAGTAAAAGATAGTGTCAAGTGAGAACATTTGAGAATGTAAATTTATGTGTATATTATCTCCATGTATTCATTATGAATAACAGAGGTTCAATTAGTTGTGATACCTTGATATTCAAATATCTAGTATGTGTAATATACTAATATGAAATTCAATCATCATGATATTTCATTTATGCATAAATTTATTGTTTGTTGTGATTTTGTTTAGTTAATCATGGATTACGCTAAAATAGGGGAGGATTGTTAGATATTTTAGTATAATTGGATTAACAAGTTGACCAATGTGATTATAATATTTCATCAAACAAGTCGGGAGAGTGCGTAGTCATGCTTGTTTGAGTTTATTATGATTTTCGGTATTGGCGGGGGTTGGTGTTAATGTGAAAAGACATGTCTTTTAGACACAACCGCATACCTTAAAGCACGTGTCTTAGAACATGTCTTTTGCACATGTATGGATGTGTCTTAGGACATATCTTTTGGACATGTATGGATGTGTCTTAGGACATGTCTTTTGGACATGTATGGATGTGTCTTAGGACATGTATTTTAGACACCTATATAATACTTGCAACAGATTTGGTCATATCTATAAAAAATACAAAAGGTTGGTTGTTGAATTCAAATAAAATACATCATTCTCTGTTCTTATATTCTAATTTTATCCGGTTAAAAAGTTTGGATAACCACCAAATTGTTTCAATCTGAAATTGTTTGTTAAGACTTCAGAATAATCCAAGTTATCCTCAATTTTTCTACAACACTAGTTGACGAAGAGTAGTGGGGACAAGGGACGCCCATTGATGCATAATATCGTTCCAGGAGAAGCATTGGCTAATAGAAATACCGAGCATGGACGCCAAGCGACCTAGGATATAATGACTGTAAGGGCATTGCACAAATAAGTGACTAGCAGTTTCTAGGCCTCCCGGGCAGAGAAGACATTCTCGAGACAGATCAATACCGAAATAAGCTAATCTGTCAAAAATATACCATTTTCCCAAAGCCAGAATCCATTCCAAGTGAGCATACCTGTTGATGGCTAATCTGTGCCAAACAGACGAGTGCCAGGGACAATAGGGAAATGAGTTATGATAGAGTCCCAAATGTGCCAGGTTTTGAGTTTATGAAGGGGTCTATCAAGCCATAATATACAGTCTTCTTTGTGAGACTCGACTTGGGGGTAAGAAAAGTGCCGCAACCAGAATTGGAGGAGCGGTCGCCTGTTGTGTAGGCGAGAACTGGGATTCCGTAAAACCCAGGAGCCTAAGGTGAGAATATAGTGAACCGTAGCTATAGATGTAGAACTTGCTTCAGATATGATAGGATCAATAGATGTTTCAGTAAGGCTGTTAGATATATTTGATAATGTCATGGATAATATGATTTATGTTTAGTTTTCAGATCTTACTTAAACAGAATAAATCAGTGCTTACTGGAAGTCAGGACTTAAGGATATCAGTACTTATAATTATCAGGAGATAATCATCAGAAGATGGATATCAGAACTTAAGTACTGAAGGACGTTCAGATAAGGACATCAGCTGATTAAAGGAAAGAAGATCGAGACAAACATAAGAAGAGATATGCATGAAGAAGGAATTCTATGAAGAATAGAATACTTGGAAGAAAAGATATCTGATTGATATATTTTAGGAAGCAGAATTATATTCCATATCAATTAGCGATTATATTGTAACTGTGTAGTATATATAAACACAGACATAGGGTTTACACTATAAGTGTTATCATATTCGAGAAGATTATTCATTGTAACCCTAGTAGCTCTTGTGATATTTGTTCATCACTGAGAGGTAACAGTTCCATACTGTAACAAAGTTTATTGTTTCAATAAAGTTTGTTTTCTTTTACTTGAGTTATTAAAGTTCGATTTGATTGTACTTTACACTGTATTCACCCCCTCTACAGTGTGTGTGTGACCTAACAAAGGCATATGTTGTTCCACCATGGATCAAAGCAAAGGGAAGTGCATCTTCCATTACCAATCGTATAGTGGATATATTGTCTGGCGAGAGGACGGAGCTGTAAAACTTTTCTCCAAATCAAAGAGGCCCACAAAGAAGGGGCCTTAATGATAATATGACAGAGATGACGGGGGATTTAAGCTTTGTTCCACTCCTTGGTGTTGCGAATGCCAAGACCCCCTTCCTCTTTAGGCATCATGATTTAAACCCACGAGACTTTAGCCCCTCCTTTAGTAGAAGCGTCTCCTCTCTAAAGAAATCTGGTCATTATTGTTTGCAATCGACTATGAACAACTCCAGGGAGAAGAAAGTGATTTGTCCAGAATCCAATAATCACAATAAGAACTACTTTGATTAATTGGGCTCTTCCAGCTAGAGACAGAACTAGAGTGGTCCAAGAGTTCATCCTCGTGTTGACTCTAATATTTTCATTAATCAATATATAAGTAAACTATTTAAATATATTTTTGTTCCCAAAGGTATTTATTTATCGATGTCTACCATATCTCAATCTGTGAAATGTCTGGCTTGAAATACCCACGATATAATAGATCTTGATTTTATTAGGATTCACCAAGCTTGTTTGCCAACAACAAGTATTAGATTTTTACTAGATGGATTGTACAAACAAGTGAATGATCATTTATGTCAGCACTTATAGCTACATTGTACAACAACTTCTAACAGAGTAGTTGCCGTAAATGGTATAGTGCCACTGTCATAAATCTTCATGATCAAAAGGACTGAGCAAATTGTAAAGATAAATTGTGAGTCTAGATTTAGGAAACATTGTTGAATTAGCTCGATATTCCACTTGCATAATAGTTCGACCAATTCAGAATCTTTATATAACCATTTAACCCAAGAAAAATTGGTAGAAAAGAGTGTTAGAAGTAACTAAGGATATTTGGATGCATTTACGATAGGCCTTTTTAATCTTTTGATTGTTAAGATTTTAATTCATCTAATATATCTCCTAGTAAAGTGATGGTTCGAAAAAAGCTTAATTAAAGATGATTATAAGTTATAATCATATATGTTTTATGGTATTTCAAGTCATGATCATTTACTTGATTATTGAAATTAAATAATATAAATTTTAAATATATTTTGTGATTGAGAAGACTTGAAACTTGAACCTCACAAAATACTTTAGAAAATAATACAAATAAAAAATATTTTTGTTTAACTATAACATGATGTGACCGGGATTTGAACCGTGAACCCAGGAGATTACTTATAAAATTACAATTGCAAGTATATATTTGATACTAAAAATAGATAAATGGGACAAAAATGTATTAAAATTATTAATTAAAATAATATTTTGAATCAATTTAAATTAGTGATTAAAAAATATTTATAATCAAATATTTTTATTTCAGCAATAAACACAACACTATCTCAAAATTATATCACTTTAATGCGATTTTAACCAAATAACCTCTTAAACAATACAAATTATCATTGTACTCGACACATTTTGTATCATATATATATGATCTTCAAAGAACACCTTGAGTCCCCCACATTCTCTATACATATTATTTACAATATTGTCACTCACCCATGATTATTTTATTTTTCAGTGATTTCTTAACCAAAATATTTAAAAACAATATTAAAACGAATAAAAACTTTATTCATATAAGATATACTTTTACACATTAAAGTCGTCAATTATACATTTTCGTCATTTTAAAACAATCTACCTCAGTCCTCTTTTACATATTTATCTGAATTTTCACACGTGTAATTTCAAGTGCTTAAATATATATACTTTCATGTGTTAATTTTTAATTTTTTAATAAAATCATAAAAAATGTTATTCACGAAAAATTGAAAACGAAAATTTTATTTGTATGCAATTACATTATGTCTAAAAATTAAAAAAATTGTAAAAGAAGATATATTATTTCTATAATTTTCTATTTGCGTCCCTCATCTTCTCATGGATTACTTATTAATTTTTAGTTCCTATGAAACCAAATCTGCAGTGCCCAAAATTGAGTGGGTGTCCCTGCACCCATAACATAATTCACCGGTTCGCCCTTGGATTTAACTTCATTATAACTTCTTGAATTCAGTTTATTTAGAAATGAGATGTAATTTAACAGTTTTAAGACTTAATTCATGAACTAATAAATTTAATTATTATTGAACTCAACAAAAGTCTTTAGTGAACTAATTTATATTAAAGAAAACTCATTTATATTAATAATAGGATTTCAAACATTCTTCTGAATAAACTATCCAAATATTTGTTTGCAGGATCCTAATGTTAATTTGCAGGATCATAAAAATGTCCCATCATAATTTTATGATTATAAACACGGTTATTAAATAATTAACTATATAAGGACTCGATCTATTAATTTTTAGAGTATGAAATAGATTATTAAATAGTAAACTATATATCGATTCGATCTATATTCATTTATTATCATTTCAAATATTGTGGAGTACTATTAATAATTTTAAATAAGGACCATATTATGCATATGAGTGGCCAACTCTCCTGCATCTTCAACAAGTTGTTTGACAAGAATGCACCTTGTTTATCTTTGCATTTTTATAATTTATCCATTTCATGAGCGTTGTTAATATATATAATATTATTATTATTTAGTTATTATATACAGAATCCACTCTCTTAATTTAATATATAATTATCAATACACGGAAAACGGTCATTTCCTACCAAGATTTTCCTACCAAGGAATTCTAGTAGGAATTGCTACATTATTTCCTACGAGGTCAAAATCTAGTAGCAATTGCTCCGGTGGGACCCAGATCTTGTACAGGCAAGCACCAAAACCTACCAATATTGGCAGGAACTTGTTCCTGCCAATATTGGTAGTTTTGATCGAAAAATATACGAAAATAACATCACCATCCATGTCATCAGCTCTCACCTTTTTAAATCAATTAAACTTTATTTTAAAATTATTCATTTTAGAGATATTTCCTAACATATTTGGTAAGAACTTAAAATCTACCAATATTGGTAGGAAATGATAAAATATTTATATGGATATGACCCCACCCTCCATATCAGCAGTCCACGTATTATCCAAAATAAATATTATTTTTTGATGTTGGAAACCTTTTAATAATTCAGGATTTTTTCTTCCCGATATTGGTTCGAAAAGAGGTCCGCAGCTGAAAGGTGTTTCCTACCAAATTTGGTCGGAAAAAATGTCTAGATTTACCAATTGACCCACCACCTTTTGCTTTTGTATTGTGTGGTATTAATGTATTGAAGATAAGATAAAAGAAAATAAAGATAAGGAAGAGCAAGAATAAAAAGAAGAAGTTTTTTCATTGTTATTTATTGTAGTTAAAGTGAACTATGTTAAAACAAAACGTTCAATTCCTACCAGTATTGGTAGGCAATGACCAAAAACAAAGAAAAAATTACATTTTTCGTATTTTTTGTTGATCGTTTATCACATTTTTGTTGAACAAACTCTACAGACATAAAGATGTATTCGTTTTAGTAGTGAAAATCAAGAAAATAGTTGATTTTACTTACATTCTCGTGTTTCTGTTACATTTAGATAAATTATAATTATTTCGGAAAAATTAATAAATATAATGTTTCGATAAAATATAATCTTAAAACTGGAAAGTCATTTTATAGAGAAAGGAAACTAGGAAAAAAAATTTGGAAATGAAAATATTTATAAACAAGAAAATCCTTTAGAAAACAAAGGAGTGAAATTGTTCAAAATTTGAGTTAGGTTTTATACTCAAAATTTATGGGTTGTATACGGGTTATATATTTTATTTTATTTTTGTAATCCTACTGTACGGATAATTAGACATATTGATTTTCGATATGTATGTAAAATATTGGATTTTTTAAAATTAAGCTCATATGTTTTTATAATAAATATATAAAATAAAATGTTCAATTCCTACCAGTATTGGTTCGCCATGACCAAAACAAAGAAAAATGTGATTTTCGTGTTTTTTATTGATCGTTTGTCATATTTTTGTTGAACAAACTGTAAAGACATAAAGATGTATTCATTTTAGTAGTGAAATTCAAAAACATTAGTTGATTATATTTACATTCTCGTGTTTCTCTTATATTTAGATAAATTATAATTATTTTGAAAAAAAATTAATAAATATCGAAATGTTTCAATGAAATCCAACTTCAAAAGTGAAAAGTCATTTTATAGCGAAAGTAAACTAGGAAAAAATTTTGGAAAAGAAAAGATTTATAAACAATAAAATCATTTAGAAAATGAAGGAGCGAAAATGTTCGAAGTTTGAGTTATGTTTTATACTCAAAATTTATGGATTGTATAGGTATTATATATATTTTTTTCAGTAATCCAGCCGTATGGATGATTAGACATATTGGTTTTCAATATGTATGTAAAATATTGGATTTTTTAAAATTAAACTCATATATTTTTATGATAAAACGTTTCGATATTTATTATCCATTACTTCTAAAATGAAATGTTCAATTCCTAACGATGATCAGAAATGATAAAAAAATTAATAAATATCGAAATGTTTCGATAAAATATAATTTCAAAAGTGGAAAGTCATTTTACAGCGAAAGGAAACTCAGAAAAAAATTTGCAAAAGAAAATTATTTAAGAATGTTCCAACCATACAGATG
This sequence comes from Apium graveolens, assembly GCF_009905375.1. Lineage (NCBI taxonomy): Eukaryota > Viridiplantae > Streptophyta > Magnoliopsida > Apiales > Apiaceae > Apium > Apium graveolens. The sequence continues at coordinate 5,638,483 of NC_133649.1, read as the reverse complement.
TGAAGATCTATATATTTTAGTGATTTAGCTGTCAACCAATAGTTTGGTCAGTTCTATTACTAGCATTTCGGTACCATAATGATGTTTCAACTTTTTTAAAAATATTTAAAAGTGATCCAACCGTACAGATGTTAAGATCTATATGTTCGAGTGACATGACAAAATTTTTAGAAAAATGAATATTTATTTTGAATATTACTTCTAACTGGTGTTTAGTCCCATAAAAATGCTTCGGCTTTTTTAAAAATATTTATAAATGATCCAAATGTACGGATGACAAAATTTATATATTTTATTGATATGATAAAATTATTAGAAAAAAATAAATGTATTTGATTTTCTAATTTAATAGTCAACTAGTAGTTTGACGAGTTCATCTAACTAGCCTTTAGTCCCGTATTAAAGTTTCGATTTTTTAAAAATATTTATAATTAATCCTACAGTACAGATATCGAGATCTATATATTTTAGTGGTATAATAAAAATATTATCTAAAAACAAGTATATTTGATTTGCTATTTTAACAATCAACACTAGTTTGATCAACGTTTGTTACGAGTGTATAGTCCAATATTGATGTTTGATTTTTTTTAAATACTTATGAATGATCCGATCGTAAGGATGGCAAGATCAATATATTTTAGTGATATGAAAAAAAAATTGAAAAAAAAATTTATTTTGCTTGTTATTTTAACAATCAATTAATGGTTGGGATAGTACTTCTAACTAGTATTTAGTCCTATATTCATGTTTCGATTTTTATAAAAATATTTATGAATGATCCACCCATAAGAATGTCAAGATCTTTATATTTTAGTAATATGATAAATTCATAAGAAAAAAAGAAATGTATTCATTTTGTTATTTCAACAGTCAACCAGTAGTTTGACCAGTTATTCTAAATAGCGTTTAGTACCATATTGATGTTTCAACTTTCTAAAAAATATTTAAAAATGATATAACCGTACAGATGTTAAGAAAAAAAATTTAGAAAAAATAATTTTTTTTGTTATAATAACAATCAACCAATTGTTCGAATAGTACTTCTAACTAGTGTTTAAACATATATTCATGTTTTGATTTTTTTTAAATTATTTATGAATGATCCAACCGTATGGATGTCAAGATCTATATATTTTAATGATGTGATAAAATTATTAGAAAAAAATTAATGTATTCAGGTTGCTATTATAACCGTCAACCAGTAGTTTGACCAGTTCTTCAATGTTTAGTCCCATATTAATGTTTCAATTTTTCTAAACATATTTGTAAATGATCCAACCTTACAGATGTCATGATCTATATGTTTTAGTGACATGACAAAAGTTTTAGAAAAAAATAAATTTATTTTGTTTGTTATTTTAACAATCAACCACTTTTTTGAATAGTACTTTTAACCTATCACTATTGGTAGGAAATAAACCTTAGTTTCACGAAAATTTCAAACATGGAGCCAAATAAAAAAAATTCAAATATGGAGGCAAAATCAGAAATTCAAAAATTTCACCCAATTCAAAACCTACCAATATTGGTAGGAAATGAACCATAATTTGACAAGAATTTCAAACATGGAGCCAAAACCAAAAATGAAAATTTCAAATATGGAGATAAAACGAAATCAAAAAATTTAAAAATTTTGCCACAAGCCATAACCTACCAATATTGGTAGGAAATAGGTGACTTGAACCTCTAAACTACTATCTTTCTCTTTTCACTTTCATTTTCATCTACTCTACCCAAAATTCATTTCATAATTTCTTCATCTTCTTCTTCTCTTTTGATTAATATCTTCATTTTTTTCATATTAATCATCTTTTATATATGTATGCATTTGAATCTTCATAAAATATTTTATAATCTTGATTGATTAATAGTTTTTATGTAATTACTTCTCAATTTTTTTACTACATGTATTAATTGTTCATTTGTGTTAAACTACAATGACGAAAATGAAGACATTACAAAGATTGAAGAAAACAGATTCAACGATGATGAGAACTTGAATATGATTAGTCTAAACCTTTTAAACATCTATTAATTGTTGCCATTATTATTTCTAATATTGAACAATTGTTATGAAGATGTAATTTTAACTTTTTGTATTATGATAATGGCATATTCTCGGATTGTGCTTTATGGTGAATTTTTCAATTTTAATTATTATTGTATGCGTATAATGTAAATACTATTTATGTACAATTTGTTCTACATTTATATCAGTATAATATATATATTTTTTAAAAAAGGTCCAACATTTCCTACCACATTCAATCTATTTCCTACCACATCCAAGCTATTTCCTACCGCATTTAAACTAAACGATAGTAGGAAATGATTCGTAGGAAATGTCCATTTTCATGGCTTCTGTCATAAAACTTACCATTTATTAATCAAAACCTACGATTCTTGTAGGTAATACTCAATCAAAACCTACCAATTTCGGTAGAAAAAATGACATGACTGTGTAAATTGCCACGTGGCATGCCACATGGGCGGCCACTTGTCAAGTGGGGGCCATTTGAGATACAAGCACCAATTCCTACCAAGTAGCAATTCCGACCTAAGCAATTCCCACCAAGCTCGTTGGTAGGAATTGACCCTTTTTCCTACCGAATTTGGGCCATTTTCTACCAAAATGCTGGTAGGGAATGACCATTTTTCTTGTAGTGTATATAATTATTGTTGGGTTTGGTGCATAAAGACATGGACAAAACAAAAATTAAAACTGTAAAACTGAATAAAATCGAAACCCACCGTAGGATCTATGGGAAAAATAAAATTCCATTCGTGGATGAGTTGTTTACCTTTTGAAACTTTACATTATGGTTGTCTAATGGAAGTTCTTGCTTAAAACGATAACCACTTATCCCTGCGAGCGATCTATGCCGTATATGTATTTACACGAAAACTTGAGCGGAGGAGGCGTGTATTAGCACCGAAAATCTAAATTTGTTCTTCTTATCCTCTTTCTCTCTCTAGTTTCTTGGATTTTTTTATTTTTTTAATCTAATAAAAAATGTAGTCTTCTAAGTCAGCCCTAAAAGAGATATATAGGAGAGATAAAAATGAATTGTAACCCTAATCCAACATTAGAGTTATATTAAATCAGAAATTTTAATTTATTGTCTTTGTAACGACTGGGGTATGTGCGATATAGCTTATGAGAATAAAATATAATTTTATATAATTTTGTATTTATGTGCAATTTCTGTGAAATTGTAAAAAAGTATTAAAAAATATATTATTCCAATTTGATGAGTCAATAAAGAGTTTAAGCTATGATATAAAATTGTGACCGAGTCGGTTTGTTGTTGGGACGTCAAATGGGATTTTAATTATAGATTGAAGTGGAAAATGAGTGTAGTATCAAAAAAATATGAAAGATAAAGAATCCTCTATGTATCTATATTTATTTGGATTCGATTTTGCGAAGTGGTATCATTATTTAAAATTATCACATATCTGTTATAGACATAATCAATTATCAAATAGAGTTTATAAGTAAAGGTGAATAAATATGAGATGTGGTTGATGTAATTGTGTGAATATATATTAATTGATATATACATGTGCAAATATGTGATTTTTAAATTTTTTAAATATTTCTAAAAGGCTTTACTAAATAAAAATAAAGGTTATTTGATCTCAAAATATTTTTATAAAATTATTGGAGTATGATCAAAGTGTGAAATTTGTTATATTATCTCTATAATGATCCTGGAGACTTTGTAAAATTAATAGTTGGATTTATTTTGATGTGGTGATATGTTAGAATGATTTTTTAAAGTTTAATTCGATTATTAGGGATATACTTGTAAAATTCATAAAAAAATAAACCATCCGCTCAAAATTATTTTAAAATATGGGGAGAGCGCTAATTTCATATTCTTTGCATTAAAATTAAATTTATGGAATTTTCAGATTTTACAAAAAGGCTTAAAATTAGGGGTAGGGGCATCCTTAACGCAGATCGTGACCCAGGGTAGGCGCATTAGACTGAAGTATTAATTAATTATTTTAAGTATTTTGGTGGAAAAAGAAAAAGAAAATCATAATATAAATTGGGAGATTACCATTTTGCCCTTGCCACAACCCCTTATAACTCCCTCTTCTCTTCCATTCCCCCGTCCCCCGTGTGTCACTTTCTTGGTATTTCTTGAGTCTCTCTCTCTTATCGGTATCTCACTCTCTCCTCTCGAGTTCTCTTGTGGAATTCAAGTGATGCTTGCATGTTGATTTTTCGTTGGATTCTTGAGAAAAATTGGTAGGGTTTTCAAGAAGGGTTCGTAATTTGGAAACATCGAAGCCTTGTTGCCATTGGAAATGATCTTCGGTGAGCCGGTGGTGGGCTATGATGTCGTTACTGAGCCCTAGTAAATCATAAAAACTTATTTAGTTACATTCATGCCAAATTATATGCTTAATTTTGATTTTACGATTTGAGTTTACGAATTTTGGTTCGAGTAATTATGAAACTGATATGTAAATAATTGATTATATTTAAGTCATGATTTTCAGGTTTCAAGAATCGAATTATTACTTTTATTCGGTTTATGAACTCGGGTTTTTGAATAACTCGATTCGAATTATGTGATTTTCTGATGTAGGAGTTGAACTATGTGCTAGATTGGATTTGCATGTATAAAATGTGATTTTTGATTATAGAATTTTTTTTTTTCTATTTAAAAATGAATAAAGAAATGAGCTCTTGGATTTGATTCTCCTGTTATAGTAACGAGTCGATTAAATGAGTCGTCATATTGGTATTTGTATAAGCCGAGTTGTATGTTATGTTTTCGATGTACACTACTAGAAATAGTAGATATGACATCGGTGCTTAGACATCGGCATGTAATGCACCCGATGTTAAAATGCAGTTTAACATTGGTTTTATAAAAAGCGTTGTTAAATACATATACTGACATCGGTTTCACTTAGTAGGAGTTGTCTATGTTCAGAAATTAAAAAGGCCACAAATATGCTTTTAACTTTGACATCGGTTGATTTTATTAACCATTGTTTAAGGCCTTTTTAAAAAAAAAATTACTTGTCTTCCCCCCCCCCCCCCGATTTCTGTACACTTTCCCCCCTTCAATTTTAACAAAAATTTCACTTATCTTATTCCCCCTTTCCAGAATCAATTTTGCCCCCCTTTTCAGTACACAATTTCCCCCTTTGCCAAAAATATTTCCCCCCTTTTAAATCATTTTTATTTCCCCCTTTCATAAAATATCTCCCCTTCTCTCTCAATCCTCAAATATCGACTCTCTCTATCTCCTCAAACCATGACTGAAGCTCAAGCACTCGACTTTCTCAAACCCCGACTCTTTCTCCCTCCTCTATCTCCCCCTCTCTCTCTCTCGCTCTCTCTACTGTCTTCTGTGTTCTTGTGTATCTGAGCATTTTAACCGAGGTTGCAGCTTTTACCTGCTGAAGCATGTAAACTTGCCCAGATACCGGACTTACCTATGCCATCTGGTTTCTGTTGATTGGAACCTTTAGTCAGTAACTTATATTACTACAGTTCTATGGATGACTGTATTCGCCCTGGATAGCCCAAGTGTAGCATACAATTTCAATATCACCATCACCTTTATTTAAATTGTAGAAAAACTTCTATATCAAGAGTTATTTGTTTTTTTTTTATTTTGCGTGTTTCTTATTTTCATTTTGTTATGGTTAATTAAGTGTGCCCTTAAGGAACTCATATAAATAGATAAAACTGCAGGGGTACATTCTAGAGATGATGATTTTGATGTGGCTATGTTTTCACAGTTACACATAAGATCAGACCTAATTCTGCACTATTAGTTAGTCCCACATTCTGCATAAATTTTTAGTTTAACTTGTTTCCTATTTAATATAGACAAGGGTAATGTAGGGAACCAAGGCGTCGCAAACAGTCTTCTAGACAACAAACTTCCAGACCTGGGCCAAAAAGGAAGCAGCTTCAAGCGGCGAAAATATACTCTTGGTTGAGGATCACATACAACTACATTTTCTTGGACGCTAACAACACATATTTGTCAATTTGATCTTCGTACCTCTCATATAGTGCTGGAATTGTAAGAACAATGACAAGGCGTGCCAAATTTTCCATTTGTATTAGTTACATACGTTTACACTTACGATTATTGATACAAAATAATTGTGAACTATGCTACTTCCAGTTATGCAGTGAAGAAATTTGGTATCAATGTAGCTTTATGTTTATGATGCATTATTTGGTATTTTTTTGTTTGTAAACATAATTGGTTCATGTGGATGTGAACTGTATTAGGGTGACATGCAATATACAAATCATTAACATCACATTGGTAAATATAAAATGATGTAAAAAATATAAGAAAGACATCAGGTAAAATAATATTAAAAGAAAAGGAACTAAAAAAACCGATGTGAAATAGTCATTTGACATCGATTCTGAAAAGAAACTCAATGTATATTAAGTCAAATAACATCGGTTAGAGAAACTGGCTAATGTTAAACAAAAAGACTTAACATTGGTTTCGTGAAGAACACCCATATTTTATCCATCATTTCACATCGGGGGGCTAATTTGACCGATGTCTAATCAAACATTTCACATCGGCCAATTAATGCAACCGATGTCTCATCAAACATTTCACATCGGTTTATTCGAAAGAATTTTAATAAATGACTTTTAGGGATTGTAGGTTTCATATTTTAATGGATAAATACCTCATAATATACTAATATATACCAAAAAATAATGTAATATAAGCTGAAATTTGTTACAAAGACATCATATTTAATCTTAAAACCGATGTTTAGCACTGTAATAGACATCGACTGTTAACCGATGTCAAAGGCTGATGACATTTAACATCACACGCGAAGACATCGGTTCGGATTTTTTTAACATCGGTTCTGAACCGATGTCTGATCCCATATTTCTAGTAGTGGTATGTGGAATTAAAGTCTCAAGTAGGAATGAATAATTGGTTGATCGATTGATAATGGTATAAATAAAAGTATTAAAGGTTTTGTATTAAGTATTGATTGTGGTTGGTTGATTGATTTTGGAAAATAAATTCGACCATATTTGATCGTTTTAGTATTATTGGGTTGGATTTTTGAATTTGTTTTTTGAAAATTTGAAATGTCGTTAAAAATTTGAGATGAGTATTTATAACAAATTTCAGTCAAAAATAGTTATTTTGTATTTTGGTCATACCTTGGTTGATTTTCTCTTGGGCATCCTAGCTATTGGTGACAAGTCTCGTGGGCTCATTGCTCTTTGCTATGCTCAAGTTTTTTGTTATCAAATCTTGAAGGAACGCAATGCTCGCACTCATGACAAAAGGGTCTTTGGCCCAAAGAAGCTGCTCCAAGGCATTGTTTTGGATGTTCGAGCTCGCCTATCAGCCAATTCTTGGTTTAGTAGACTAGCTTGTAACAGACCAGAATTGATTATCTATGTTGTTTAGTTGTGTAGTTTAGTTGTGAGCGGTAGTTTAGCCTGTACAACTGCCTCACTTTTTTGCTTTCTATCTACAATCTCTTCTAGATAGATTGGTTAAAGATAGTCCTCTCCATGTTGATCCCTTGTATTTTCTTCCCCTTTCTAATACAAACAAACTTAGCAAAAAAATAGCTATATTAAACCCAATACGATCGAATTTAGCCGAAATTTTATAGTGTCGATATTTTGTATTTTTGATACTTTTTTAGTTGTGACAAAGAGTATCGATAAAGTTTAATAATATAATAAACATATTCCTTTATAAATGAATTAGTATTTTTGTAAGTAAAAAAATACTATAACAAATTAAATTTGGTTTTAATCTTTTTGTAAATTTTGATAATCTCATTGTGATATTTATTCACCCTACACTTTTTCATGTTAATATGAATATTTAAACATCGAAAGTGGCGTAAACAAAATATGTCCAATTTTAAATTTTATAAATGAATATAATAAATGACATGCAACAAAACCTCGTATAATCAAATATAATATTTAAAATCAAATATTTATTATAGCATAAGATTTATATTGGGTCTTTCTACCCGAAAACTCACGCAGTTGACATTGTATATTTGTGACAACATATATAAGATATGTTTGTTGAATAATATTTATTATGACATAGATTATTATATGTTGAGCCTCTTTGATTATTAAAGTGATTAATTACTTAAAATTGTTAATAGTTAGCTTAGAACATTTTTTTCAATATATTATTTTGTTCCACAACTTGACATTTTTTCCGTTTGTAAAACATAGTTGATTAAAAATTTGTGTGCAAGTCTTATATATTTTTTACTAACAATTTACCAACATAATTTAAAAGGGAAAAATAAGATGTAAATTTGATGATTTTTGATCAAGTAGTTTTGAAAAATAAAAAATTAAGGTTATAAGAAAAATCAATGTAACAAGAGAAATCGAGAATCAAAATGAAATTATAAATAGAGGAACGGTAATTGTGTATCAATGTCTGTGAATAGGAATTAACACTTTTTATCGTGTTGAGAAATTGTGTGAAGAATTGTAATTCACTATTCTGGATTTAGAATAGGGGAAAAACTAGACTGGTCGCGATCTACCGCAGATATATTACCGTTTCCTAACAATGGCTTGGTCCTCCTGGTAGACTTCGTGTCTATCAAAGAAAGATACTCATTTAGTCGACTCATATCTTAATTGCGTCTCAATCCGACTTCATGAAACCCTATTCGTCTACCAATACGATTATAACTGACTCATATATCACTTCCTACCAATTAGGACTCGATTAACCATATAAATCACATAATACAGAAGTCACACAATTATTCTACGCTTGAAAATATTTTAGAATCGAAATCAGATCAATATTCGCATTATCAAACAATATCTGGCTCGTTCCCTAATTTTAGGAATTTATTAGACTCGTCTCCATAATTATTAGGGTCTATAAATAAATAACTATTGAAAACATATTATTTTTCTGAGTCGAAGGCCTTTCGTTTTGTTTAAATCGGATAAACGGTTCAATTATTACTTAATAAATAATAATAATTAATTTATAATTTAAAAAATCTATTATTCAAAATAATTAAACCTCAAATATACTTTTAAATAATTAATTTAGAAAAATCAGAATTAAAAATGATTTTTCTATAATTTTTGAATTAAAATAAATTTTTAATTAATTATTGAAAAGAAACTGATTAATTATAAAAATAAATAATCATTTTTAAATAAATAATAAATATATAATAAATAATTAAATATATAAATGATTTTAAATTTTAGAACATATTTTAGATTTATTTATAAAATAAATAAATTAATTAATTAAATTAATTAATCAATTTATTTAAATAAATAAAACTGATTTTTATAATTTATAAAAATTAAATAAAATAATTTGTCAAAAACATTTGTGAGAAAATAATATTGAATCAGAATGGATCAAAACGAGGATAAACTAATGGGTGAAACGGGTCAAAATCCAGGTAATGAAGAATATGATCGGATTTTGCCCAGAATCCGACAACGGTCAGGATTCGGCCGAGCCATTTTCAGGTCAAAAATGCAATTATTTGGTACGATTTTTAATCCCAACAATTCCAAATCACTTCCTCTTTCTGATTCAGGCCATAAACAATCGTAAAAACCCCTTAATCATCTTCTCCGATGAAACTCGACTAAACTACGGCGAAACATCGAATTCACTCTTTTATACACGAACCTTTGATTTTAATAGCTCAAATCAAAGCTTCTTCTATGTACAATAAAACCCCTAGCCTCCTACTAACCTCAGATCACTCAAAATCAAAAATGTATAAATCAAAAATTCACATAAACCCTAATAATCGAATTCGATCATACAAGAATCGTTTAATGAAATTGAATATATAAATCGACTATATACAACACAGAGAAGATATATCAACCATCAAATCAATCAAATAACCCTAGAATCAAAAAGCCCTTATTCGAACATAAGCCCTAAAAATAAAAATTGAAAAATAACAGATTAAAACATGAAATCGATGCAAGAAATTGAAAGAACAGATCAAGAGCATCAATTTGAATACTCACATCAACAAATTTGGTGTTCAAAATTGTTCAAATTCACTACTTGATTCTTCGACCCGATTCTAGGAAACCCGGCCCGGAAAACAAAGAATTTCTTATTTTTCCCTGATTTTTAATAATAATACTCATAACTAAAATTAAGGCCCTAATTATACATCTGACAAAATTAATTGGCCCTTAATTAATAATTTTTGAGTATAAATTTTTAAATTTTTTATATTAAATATATACAATTTATATGACAAAATTTTCCAAAAAATTTGAATAATTCAAAAAGGCAAAGTAATGAATTAATTTAAAGTCCCATAATTTTATAAAAATAAAAATATGATTATTTTGGGGGGTTTGACACCCGAAGGGGCCCGGAAAAGTCATTTTTCACAAAATGAGAATTTTTTTAAAATAACTGGATGTTAAGAAAAACGATATGGTACAAGCCATTCTAGGAAAAATAAGGGCAATTATTTAAAATGAAATATCAGCTATTAAAATAAGGTTTGGACCGTATAAATTTTGATACAAAAGCATTTCAAACAAACTAAAATACCTGATAAATATCTAGAAAATACCCCGACGAAACAAAACAAATGTAGCACATAACAACAAGGGTTTTACGACTAAATATACTTAATTACATAATAAAATAAATAATTCATCTTTATTATGATATGATACAAACATAATATCTTGTTAGATATATTTGATAATATCATGTCTAATTTGATTTGTGTTTAGTTTTCAGATCTTAATTAAACAGGACAAATCAGTACTTAACTGGATATCAGCACTTATACTGAAGACAGGACTTAAGTTATCAGTACTTAAGGTTCAGGAGATATTTATCAGGAGATAATATCAGGACTTAATGGAAACTTTCTGATAAGGAAGGCGGCTTATTGAAAGGAAAGAAGATCAAGACAAACGCAAGAAGAGATATGCATGAAGAAGGAATTCTATGAAGAATAGAATACTTGGAAGAAAAGATATCTAATTGATATAATTTAGGAAGCAGAATTGTTGGATTTTTTAATCTAAACTGGTGTCATTTATATTACATTTTGTTTCTATTATTATGTTTGTCTGGTGACCAAGTCATTAACTAGAAGTGGTCTTTATACAGTAGCGAGTTTGTAGGCAGTAGTGGAGGAATAACGTTTAGTAGTTCAGTAGTAATAGGAAAGTAGTTGCAGCTCCTAGTTTTCAGATTTTGTTTCTGTAGTCATTCTATATATCTGTAATGTATTTGCGTAATAAAAGTTTAAGCCATTTCGGTACATCTGTTTGTTTATTTCAGTTTAAACACTTGAGACCTGTTTTAGTTTAGCCTTGATCTGTCTAACATTGTGGTATCAGAGCTTCAGTAAAACTGTTGATGCCCAAATATATGCCGAAGGGATCAACAATGGAAACTGGGAAAACTAAGGAGGGTACCCTTGGCTTGAATTATCCTATGCTGACTAGGGGGAACTACATGGCATGGGCGTTGAAAATGAAAGTGTACATGCAGACACATGATATCTGGGAAGCAGTGACGCCGAAGGATTCAAAAGCTGCAGTTGTAGAGAAGACTGATAAGATGGCATTAGCAGCCATTTATCAGGGTATACCTGAGGATATACTTATCTCCGTTGCTGAGAAATAAATGGCGAAAGAAGCCTGGGAGGCAATAAAGATTCTCTGGCAGGGGGCAGAACGTGTAAAGGAGGCGAGAATTCAGACCCTAAAATTTGAGTTTGAATCAATGAGTATGAAGGATTCAGAATCACTTGATGATTTCTGTCTGAAATTGAACGGTTTGGTGACAAACATCCGTGCATTGGGAGAAGACATGGCTGAAGCATATGTAGTAAAGAAGGTATTACGTGCAATGCCACAAAAATTTTTGCAGATTACTTCTGCCATTGAGCAATTCGGAGACTTGGAGAAGATGTCCATTGAAGAAATTGTTGGTTCGTTAAAGGCTCATGAAGAGAGGTTGCGAGGTCAAACTGAACCCAATACAGGCACTGGTCAGTTGCTTCTTACCGAAGATGAGTGGAGAAAGCGGGAAAAGGAAGAAAACAAATTGTTGCTTACTAGGGACGAATGGCTTAAAAAATCAAGCAAAATAGAAGGACCCTCTCAGAAATTCTGAGGAAGGGACACATTTCGTGGTGTTCGTGGTAAAAGCAAAGTACGTTGTTTCAACTGTCTTGGGTATGGCCACTATGCCGTAGAGTGCAAGAAGCCAAGACGTGACAAAGAACCAAAGGAAGAGGTCAATATAGCACAAATATCTGATGATGAACCAACCCTGTTTTTGACTAAAGGAGAAGAAAACAAAGAAGAAATAATACTGATCAATGAAGAAAGAGTGAGCCCAGGGTTAAGCCAAAACAGTGATGGAAACAATTTTGAGTCAAACTTATGGTACCTGGACAATGGGGCAAGCAATCACATGACCGGACAACGATCAAAATTCAGAAAATTGGATGAGAAAATAACAGGGGAAGTTAGATTTGGTGATGGATCGGTTGTTCACATCAAGGGAAGAGGGTCTATAGCAATCAAGTACAAGTCAGGAGAAGAACGACTCCTTCGTGAGGTATACTATATTCCCTCCCCTCGTAGTAATATTATTAGTCTTGGGAAATTATCTGAAGAAGGGAACAAAATTATTATAAGTGGTGAAAATCTATGGATTCGAGATGCTCAAGGAAATTTGTTGATGAAAGTGAAAAGGTCGTTGAACAGGATGTATAAAATAATTCTAGAGTCTGAAGAACCTGGTTGTTTGTTATCCCAATAGTATAGTCAGGAGTGGCTTTGGCACTCTCGACTTGGACATGTAAATTTTAATACAATGGTTCACTTAGCCTCGAAACAGATGGTACATGGTCTGCCGAAACTGAAGAATCCTAAGGAGGTGTGTTCAGGATGTCTTATATCAAAGCAAACGTGGAACTCTTTTCCACCTCAAACAAGTTATAGCGCAAGGAAGTTGTTAGAGTTGGTGCACGGTGACTTATGTGGTCCGATTACACCATCCACAGTGGCGGGAAACAAATATATTTTCTTGCTAGTGGACGATCACAGTCGTGTTATATGGGCATATATGTTAAAAATGAAGGACGAAGCCTTTGAGGTCTTTAAACGCTTCATAGCACAAGTTGAAGATGGGAAAGAGAAAAGGATTAAGACTTTTAGAACTGATTGAGGAGGTGAATTTTGCTCTAGAGAATTCACAAATTATTGTGCTGAGAATGGAATTACAAGGCAATTTGCAGCTCCTTATTCGCCTCAGCAGAACGGTGTGGTGGAACGATGAAATAGAACAATGATTGAAATGGCACGAAGCCTGTTAAAGGAGATGAAGTTACCTGGTAAGTTCCAGGGAGAAGCTGTTCGACATGTCATCTACCTACTAAACAGATTACCTACTCGAGCTATTTCCGGTATTACTCCGTATGAGGCATGGTCAGGGCAGAAACCTAATATTGGACATGTCCGTGTGTTTGGGTGTGTAGCACACAGGAGGATAGCTGGTGTAAATATGAAGAAATTGGATGATAGGAGCAAGGTTGTGATACACCTAGGGAAAGAGCCTGGAACGAAGGCGTACAGACTATATGACCCAGTAAACAAGAAGGTCCATGTGAGTCGAGATGTTATTTTTGAAGAAACGAAATTGTGGTTATGGAAACAAAATATAGAAAACCAGACTTCACAAGCAGAAACATTCATAGTACTGGGGACAGGTACTGTAAAATCCAATGGAGTCGAAATAAGAGAAAGAAATGATGTACAAAGTCACGATGCTGAAAATTTTGCTGTTGAAACATCAAATTCTGGAACTGCAGAAGGGTCTCTACATTCGTCAAATGTATAAAATCACGATGCTGAAAATTCTGCCATTGAAACAGAAAATTCTGGAACTGCAGAAGGGTCTCTACATTCGTCAAATTCCTCTACGTCAGTCTCAGAATCTGAGATGATCAATGAAGCTAAAACTTATAGGTCACTTGTTGATATATATGCCAACACTGATGAAATTGAGCTAGAAGAAGATGAATTGTTTTTTATAGCAGCTGATGAACCTTCAAGCTACAAACAGGCATCTAAGGGAAAACAATGGAGAGAAGCTATGAAGAGGGAGATAGAGTCAGTTGAAAAAAATAATACTTGGGAATTAACGAAGCTGCCACCTGGACAAAAATCAATCGACCTGAAGTGGGTTTACAAGTTGAAGAGAAACACATATGGGAAGATCGTAAAATACAAGGCAAGAATTATTGCCAAAGGCTACGTACAAAGATAGGGAATTGATTTTAGAGAAATATTTGCACCAGTCACTCGGTTAGAAACGGTTCGATTGTTACTTGCTCTTGCTGCTAAATAGAGTTGGGAGGTACACCACCTCGATGTGAAAACTGCCTTCTTGAATGGAGATATCGAGGACGAAGTATACGTGTCCCAACCCAAGGGTTTCATCAAAGAAGGTAAAGAACATTTGGTTTACAGATTGTATAAGGCATTGTATGGACTGCGACAAGCGCCCCGAGCATGGTACACAAAACTAAATGGATGCATGGAAGCACTTGGTCATGTTAGGTGTCCCTATGAGCATGCTGTCTACACTAAGAAAATTGATGGAGAAACCCTAATTAGTGATGTCTATGTTGACGACCTGTTGATCACTGGTACAAGCAATACAGTTATAAATGAGTTTAAGTCACAAATGAGTAAAAGGTTTGAAATGAGCAACTTGGATCTGTTGTCTCATTATCTGGGAATTGAAGTGAAACAGAGTCCTGGTTGCATAGAATTGAGACAAACTGCATATACGAAAAAGATACTGGAAAAAGCAGGTTTAGCGGAGTGCAACTCGGTCAGGTATCCAATGGATCCTAAAGAAGTAATTATAAAGGATGAAGGAGGAAAGGAGGTGGATTCCACGTTTTTCAAATCCATGGTTGGAGGCCTGCGTTACCTTGTCCACAACAGACCCGACATTGCATTCTATGTTGGCATTATTAGTAGATTTATGGAGAAACCAACATCTGTGCATTTAAATGCAGCAAAGCGCATCCTACGTTATGTAAAAGGCACATTAAATTTTGGTCTTATATATACAAAGGACAGCGGAAACAACATCTTAACTGGGTATTCACATAGCGACTTTGTAGGTCACACAGAAGACAGGAGGAGTACAGGAGGTTTGGTTTTTTATCTCAACGAAAGTTTGATAACGTGGGTGTCTCAGAAACAGAGGTGTGTGGCACTGAGCTCCTGTGAGGCTGAGTTCATGGCGGCAACAGCAACCGCTTGTCAAGCAATTTGGCTCAAGAATTTGCTAACTGAGGTAACTGGTAAGTATTCTGGTCCAGTGGTCTTATATATAGATAACAAATCTGCAATTGATTTAGCTAGAAATCCAGTGTTCCATGGGTGTAGTAAGCATATAAGTATATGTTATCATTTTATCCGAGAATGTGTTGAAAGAGGTGAAATTATGGTGAAGCATATAGTTTCTGAAAGACAACATGATGACATCCTGAACAAGTCTCTTGTAATGTTCAAATTTGAAAAGAAGCGAAGGCTGCTTGGTGTGAAGGACCTATCTAAACTGGTGTCATTTATATTGCATTTTGTTTCTATTATTATGTTTATCTGGTGACCAAGTCATTAACTGGAAGTGGCCTTTATGCAGTAGCGAGTTTGTAGGCAGTAGTGGAGGAATAACGTTTAGTAGTTCAGTAGTAATAGGAAAGTAGTTGCAGCTCCTAGTTTTCAGCTTTTATTTCTATAGTCATTCTATATATCTGTAATGTCTTTGTGTAATAAAAGTTTTAGCCATTTCAGTACATCTGTTTGTTTATTTCAGTTTAAACACTTGAGACCTGTTTTAGTTTAGCCTTGATCTGTCTAACAAGAATTATATTCCATATCAATTAGCGATTATCTTGTAACTGTGTAGTATATAAACACAGACATAGGGTTTACACTATAAGTGTTATCATTATCAAGAATATTATTCATTGTAACCCTAGCAGCTCTCGTGATAATTTGTTCATCACTGAGAGAGGACAGTTCTATATTGTAACAGAGTTTAATAAAGTATTTTTTTTGTTACTTGTGTTCTTTAAATTCGATTTGATTGTGCTATACACTGTATTCAACCCCCTTCTACAGTATGTGTGACCTAACAAGTGGTATCAGAGCCTATCTATTAATACACAAACAGTTTAAGATCAAAAAACAATCATGTCTGAAGCAGAAACTCCAACCAAGCCCACCAAAACTGAAAACCTCCAAAGACTCAAATCCATAGTCGATATGAGGCTATTAGAGTTCCCATACTAAAACCATCCGAATATCCCATATGGAAGGTGAGGATGACTATATTTCTGGAAGCTACAGATCGAGAATATCTTGACAGAATCAATGAAGGACCTCACAAGCCAACAAAACTCGTTGTTGTAGTTGCAGGTGAAGTAGCAAAGTCTGTACCAAAGGAGAAGAGTGATTACACTGCTAAAGATATCACATCAATTACTAAGGATGCTAAGGTACGACACTTGCTGCATAGTGCCATTGATAATGTAATGTCATACAGGGTAATTAACTGCAAGACTGCAAAGGAAATATGGGATGCCTATGAGACAAGATGCCAGGGAACTAATTCGATTAAGAAGAACAGGAAGACAATACTCACTCAAGAGTATGGACACTTTAACTCAAAACCTAATGAGTCATTGACTGATCTATATGACAGATTCGTCAAACTCTTGAATGATTTGTCACTAGTTGATAAGGAGTATGATCTTGAAGATTCAAACCTTAAATTCCTGTTAGCTCTTCCTGGAAGTTGGGATTTGAAGGCAACAATAATAAGAGACAACTATAATCTTGAAGAAACAACTATTGATGAAATTTATGGGATGCTCAAGACTCATGAACTTGAGATGGGATAAAGAAGCAAGAGGAAAGGAGGAAAGTCAAAGACAGTTGCTCTTAAGGCTGAGGAAGAATCCCCCAAAGCAGCTACCTCAAGGAAAGGCAAGGGAAAAGCGCTCATCACAAAGTCTGATACTGAGTCATCAAGTTCTGATAGTGATGATGACTCAGAAACTGAAAGCTTGCCTGAGATGGCTGCTGATGAAGAGATGATGAAGCTGTGAGCTCTTATGGTGAAAGGAATCACAAGGATTGCATACAGAAAATTCAGGAAGGGAAAGAAGTTTTACAGGAAAGGTGCAAGTTCTGACAAGAAGAATTTCAGAAAAATTGAAGGCAAAGGAGGGAAGTCTGACAGAGGAGATTACATAAATGTCAAATGCTATAACTGTGGTGAGAAAGGCCACCAATCTCCTGATTGCAAGAAAGTGAAGAGTGACAAAGGCAAGGCTCTTATCACAAAGAAGAAAAGCTGGACATACACTTCAGATTCTGAAAGTGAGGTGAACTATGCCTTGATGGAAAATGCTGCTAGCAGTTCTGAAGCTGCTGAGTTAAAGGGCAACAGGAAAAACATCCTAGTTTTGGACAGTGGATGTTCAGGACATATGACTAGAAATAAAGCCCTGCTATCAGACTTTGTGGAGAAAGCTGGTCCAAGTGTTTCTTATGGAGATGGCAACATTAGAAAAACACTGGGATATGACAATATCAATCTTGGGAATATCATCATTAAAGAAGTAGCTCTAGTCTCAGGATTTAAACACAATCTGCTGAGTGTTAGTCAAATCTGTGAAAGAGGTTATCATGTGGATTTCTTTGAAGAACACTGTGAAGTTGTAAGCAAATCTATAGGAAAAGTTGTTCTGAAAGGATACAAGCATGGTAACATTTATGAAGCCAAGCTTTCAACAAGTACTGATGGTTCTGTAATCTGTCTGTTGAGTAGAGCATCAATTAAAGAAAGCTGGGATTGGCACAAGAAACTCTCTCATTTAAATTTCAACAATATAAATGAACTAGTCAAAAAAGATCTTGTGAGAGGACTACCAAAATCAGTATTTGCTCCTGATGGCCTTTGTGATTCATGTCATAAGGCAAAACAAAGAAAATCTTCATTCCAGAGCAAGATTGAATCATCAATTCTTGAGCCTTATCACCTACCACATGTAGATCTATTTGGTCCAGTAAATGTCATGTCTATTGTAAAGAAGAAATATGTTATGGTCATAGTTGATGAGTTCACCAGATACATATGGGTGTATTTCTTGCACACAAAAACTGAAACGGCATCTATCTTGATTGATCTTGTCAAGCAACTGGATAAATTGGTCAAAGATTCTGTGAAGATCATAAAAAGTGATAATGGCACTGAGTTCAAGAGTTTGATCATGGAAGAGTTCTGCAAAGACCATGAAATCAAGCAGGAATTTTCTGCTCCTGGAACTCCACAACAGAATGGAGTTGTTCAAAGAAAGAACCAGGGTAAGCTGAAGCTGTGCAAACTGCTTGTTTTACTTAGAATGCAACACTCATTAACAAGCAGGGAAAGACACCATATGAGATGGTGAAGAAAAAGAAGCCAAATCTGAAGTAATTTCATGTATTTGGATGCAAGTGTTTTGTTCTAAAGACTCATCCTGAACAGCTATCCAAATTTTATTTAAAAGCTGATGAAGGAATTTTTGTTGGATATCCACTTTCCACAAAAGCCTTCAGAGTCTACAATTTAAGAACAAGGGTTGTCATGGAATCTATCAATGTCTCCTTTGATGATAAGAAGATTACTGGACTTGAAGATTTCAATGATCATGATCAGCTGAGATTTGAAAATGAAGACTTAAATTTTGATACTGGAAATCCTGACAGTCTAAATCCTGATACTGCAAACTTTGATGGATTAACCTCTGATGTTATTGAAACTGTGGTAACTACGCCAAAGGAAGATACACCTGTGCAGGGGAGCATATTGAAGATACAACCACATCTCAAGAAGCATCAGAACATGCAACTGGCTCTTCAAGATCTGATTCATCAAGTTCTGATAAGCCAAGTTCTGATAATTCTGAAAACTTAAATTCTGAAGGATCCAACTCAGAGAGTATAGTTTCAGGGGGAGCATCAGAAAATGTTGATGAAGATAGCATGGATCATGGGGGAGCATCCAGTTCTAGAGAAAATCTTCCATCTGCAAGGAAGTGGACTAAATCACATACACCTGACTTAATTATTGGAAATCCTGATGCAGGTGTCAGAACTAGAACATCTACTTCAAGTGAATGTCTCTATAATTCTTTTCTTTCTCATACTGAACCAAAGAAAGTGGAAGAAGCTCTTCAAGATGCTGATTGGGTACAGGCAATGCAAGAAGAGTTAAATGAATTTAAAAGAAATAAAGTGTGGACCCTAGTGCCAAGACCAAAGAACAGATCTGTTGTTGGTATAAAGTGGGTGTTCAGAAACAAAACTGATAGTGATGGCATAATTACACAGAATAAAGCAAGACTGGTTGCAAAAGGATATTCTCAACAGGAGGGAATTGATTATGATGAAACATTTGCACCAGTTGCTAGATTGGAAGCCATAAGGATATTTTTGGCTTATGCTACTCACAAAAAGTTTTCTGTCTTTCAAATGGATGTGAAAAGTGCTTTTCTCAATGGAGAATTGGAAGAGGAATTATATGGTGAACAACCTCCAGGCTTTATAGATTCCAACTTTCCAAATCATATCTACATGCTTGATAATGCACTTTATGGCCTTAAGCAAGCTTCAAGAGCATGGTATGGGACTTTAGCTCAATTTTTTCTGGAAAGTGGATTTAACAGAGGAACTATTGACAAAACACTGTTCTACCTCAACTATGGAAAGGACTTACTTTTGGTATAGATATATGTTGATAGTATCATTTTTGGTGAAGAAATTTGAAATGCAAGATTGTTCAAGTGCATCCACTCCCATGGCCACTGTAACAAAATTGGATAAGGATACTGGTAAATCAGTAGATATTACTGATTACAAAGATATGATTGGGTCTCTACTCTAACTGCTAGTAGACCAGATATCATGTATGCTACCAGTCTTTGTGCAAGATTTCAAGCAGATCCAAGAGAACCTCACTTAACAGCTGTGAAAAGAATTTTCAAGTATCTTAAGGAAACAACTGATCTGGGATTGTGGTATCCCAGAGAATCAGATTTTAAACTAATAGGTTACTCAGATGCAGATTTTGCAGGATGCAAAATAGACAGGAAAAACACAAGTGGAAGCTACCAATTTCTTGGAGGCAGATTGGTTTCTTGGTTTAGCAAGAAACAAAAGTCAATTTCCACATGAACTGCAGAAGCAGAGTACATTACTGCAGGAAGCTGTTGTGCACAGATTCTTTGGATAAAGAATCAGTTACTGGATTATGGGTTAACATACTTTAAAATCCCTATTTACTGTGATAATCAAAGTGCTATTGCTATGACAGGTAATCCAGTTCAACACTCAATGACAAAGCACATCAGCATTAGCTACCACTTCATAAGGGAACATGTGGATGAAGGTACAGTGGAATTGCATTTTGTTCCAACAGATCAAAAACTAGCAGATATTTTCACAAAACTACTGTGTGAAGCTAATTTTATAAGATTGGTAAATAAACTTGGAATGGTTTCAGGTTCTTTCTCTAAGTCTGTTTAGTTTATGATTCTGTTTCATCAGACTTTATGATCAGTATTTACAGATATTACTATCTTTATGTATTCTGTGCTAAATTGAAAATTGCTTAAGTACTGATTGTTGTCTGATGTGAATTTCTACACTCTGATAGTGAAATGAATATTTCTGTGATTATTCAATCCAATGAGGATAACTATGCTAGATGCTGACCTAATAGTCTTTAATATACTAAAGATCCCATGTTTGAAGTAATTGTTTATGTGGAAATCTCTTAACACAAGCAAATTCTGATACTGAGCTTAGTTGAAGTTTACTTTGTGTATCTCATTACTAAGTCACAAACTGGAATAGTGCTTCTTATCTATTAAGTTCTGATGTTAGTAAATCTGGTGAATCTACTAAGTGCTGATAAGCCTCACTTATCAAAAGAAAAGGAAAAGAAAAAGAAATAAAAATCAGGTACTCCTTTGAGATCTAGAGTAAAAATATGGAAGGGAAGACCCAAGTGCATTGCTGGTATTAAGTAATATGCATCAGAAAAGCAAAATAAATATTTTCTTGGTGACTTTTCACACTCTATGATTACTGGAGAAATACTCTGATAATAGGATAAATTCTGATAAGCAGTCGTGACTCACTTACACTGAGAAGCCACTGTAAAATGGAATTTCAAAAGATGTATAAAATGAGAACAAAACAGTTGAGGTGGATTTATGAATGAACTCATTCTAAAGTAGACTTCAGAATCATGACAGATTTTGAGTAAAGTTCGTAGATATGCCTTATCTCTAAGATATACTGAAATGAATCAGACTTTAATCTTTATTTGATATTTAGCTTACTGCATACACATACACTCCATATGAATGATGAAAATTACTATGGTGATAAATGTTGTTTTAGATGAATGTTTAATTGTCAGTTGCATAAATTCTGAGGACAAGTAATGATGGAAGTTCTAATGATTAAGTTCTGAAGAAACGAAATCAGAATTTGTATGACGAATTACAGAAATGGGCATTCAGTTTTCGAGTTAAGGAATAATGTTCTGATGACTGTTAAAATCTGATAGAAGTCTAAGTTCTGATATTATATTCTGATTCTTTACTTGACTTATTTATGGTTAAAATTTTAAACAGTCTTATTTAAAATCAGAATATGTTTGGGTGAGACATTAACAGTCAACATAATTTGGGTTAGTGGTACTCGTCTATGCACAGTAATTTTTACTTGTTTCGTGTGCGCATTAAATCCTGTTAAATATAATGCATTATATCCTGATGTCCAACCGTCTGCACCTCATTTATCAGCACCTACCACTTCTACTCAACCACCTCAAACTTCTCCACCTCAAACTTCAGAACCTACAGTGTAACCTTCATATTCCAAACCTAAGAGGACTAAGAAAGTACCTCAGACACAACAGAAGAGAAGGAGATTTATTCTGTGAGATGAATCAGATGCTGAGGAACAGGTTCCTGTATCAGAACCTATTGTTCGAGAAGCTGAGAAGGTCTCTTCTCAGGAGGATATTGATATTGGGAGTTCTAGGCCCCTAAAAAGGCTTAGAAAGTGTAATTCTGATGATACAACTCCTAAAGTCACCTTAAAAGCTTAAAGATTCAAAACATTGGCAAAAAGGCCTGAAGATTCTGGTAAAGGAATGGAAGCAGCAACTAAGGAATGAGATCAGGAATCTCTGATCTCACAAGACTCTGTTGAAGCTCACAATTCTCCTAGTCCTGATCCAAATCCTCATGCAACTCATCACTCTCCACTACATGAGCTAGAAACTACTCACATTCCTACACCTCCAGTATCTCCAGTACATGCTGATAACAAGGGGTCAAGTGATGAAATTGACATACATAACTTGGAAGTGCCTCAGGCTTTCTATCTAGAAGCTCCACCAACTCAAGTCACTCCAGCAACAACACCAATTCCTGATGCTGATTTTAATTCATAATTGCCTACAACACCTTCTCTGTATCTAGATACTGAAGATCAGATTTTAGGTGAGCATCAGAATATGGATGTTGATCAGAACTTAGTTGGAGATCAGCACTTAGAGGATGATGTGGAAGACTCCATAGCTTCTCATACTGTTCTTTTATCAGAGGATGCTGAAGATGTTGACTTTGTAAGTTCTGATGCTGCAAATGTTGATGCTACTGGTAATGCTGCTACAATTATAGATGTTGATGCAGTTGGTCCTTCTGGACATGCACCTCTACAAGCTCCTTCAAAAGCTGAGATAGTCAAAAAGTTTGTTACAGGGGAAGCACCAGTACCTTGGAGTGAAACTCCTAGAGGACATGAGTGGACTAAGGAGTGAAACACAGTTACCTTTGTTTCTTCTGAAAAGATTCTTGCTGGTCACTTGGTAAAAGCCGATGAGATGCTAGTTAACGATGATTTCAAAACTCAGCTAAGAGTTACTGCACTTAGTACAAGGCACCTTCAAGGTCAACACTCTGTAACTCAGGCAAAGGTGGACAAGATTCAAGAAACCTTAAATAAGCAAGATACAGTTGTCAAGTTGGCTTCCTTTGACAAAATTACCAACATTGAAAAAACCCAAGAGAAGCAATAGTCTCAGATTGATGAAATTTTGAAAAATCAAGCTTCTCAACAATCTCAACTCAATGAGATCCAATCCTCAGTGGAATTACTTCTCTATCTTCTTTTACCTGCTGATGCCAAAATGGGGGAGAAAGTAATTTAGTCCAAATGCAAACCTGATAAGATACTGAAGGGAAAGGATGGTAATGACCCGGGAAACTCTGGAATGGGTGGAGGTCATGGTCAAGGTGAAGGTCTCTCATCAAGTAGAACTAGAACTACAAGACATAGAACAAGTTCTGATATTGGGAGAAGAATAACTTCTGATACTGGTAAAAGGATAAGTTCTGATGAACTTTTGGAACTTGATGAAGAAATTTCAAGACAGTTATTTCTGAAAGAAAATCCAGGAATGGACTTTGAGAGTCTAATGAAAGAAGAAGCTAGACTCAAGTTAGAAAAGGTGAACTCCAAATCTGAAGCTTCTGTTCTTAAAAAGAAACTTCCTATGACTAAAGGCATTGTGATAAAAGAAAGGACAAATCCTATGGCAACTAAAGCTAAATCACAATTGCAGATAGATCCAAGGTCCAAGGGCAAAGAAAAAGTTGGTGAACCTGTAAAGGTTTATGTGCCTCCTATGGATGAGGAAATTTCTGATGAAGATGCTAATCTTACTCTTACTTCAAGGAAGATTTTTAAGACAACCTCTGACATGGCTCAAGTTGTTCAGATTCAAGATATGGTTAGTTCTGATATGACTATGAAGAAAGCAACCTCTGACATAGCTCAAGTTGGCTTGATATCAGAAGATAAGTCAAAGGAAACCTCTAACATTGCTCATGTTAAATCCTCAAAGTTACTCATACCAGGATTCACTAAAGCCAAACAGACTCAACCCTTGAAGACTACAACAAGTGGTTTTGAAGCAAGAGTGGTTACTGGAAAGGAACCACGATATAAATCTGGATTGGGTAGTGCTGATGAAAGAAGAGTGCAGAACACAACCAATGATCCAATTTCCTTAAGTGAACCAGGTGTTGGAGCAACTCCTGAAAGATTGAATCAACTTGAATCTGTGCAGATGGTCTACCATACCTTCTTGAAAGAACACATATTGTTATATTTCATGACAGATGGAAGGATTTACCATATAACGGAAAATGCTATACCACTGAAGTATTTTGAGGAATTAGAACATGTTTTATTCTTACTTCAAGTGAAGGACATATTAACAAAAAGTGGTGCAAATTATTTGAAGACTCAAATTCAGAGACAGAAAAAGCTTTATTCTGTAAAGTTTGACAATACATACTGTCCCAAGTACATAGATCACAAGGGTGATATTGTTGATATGAAACCTAATATTGTAAATATCAGAACATATCTTAGTATTAAGGGACTTGAATTCAATCTAGTGTCTGACAAAGCCTATGTCATCAGACTAGATCAGGAGTTGAGAAAAGAAAAAAATAATGATCTCAGATATGCTATCTTTCAAAATGGTGAAGATACTGCAGAGCTTAAAAATGCTAAAAGGAGGATGATTGATGAACTCAGATATGCTGAGAGATGTTTTTTAATGAACTATCTCAGAACAACTCCTGACATCAAAGAGATCAGAAAGTGAAGCCAAGTCAAGATCTACAACTGCTCAAATTCTGATGTGTGTACAGACTGAAGTTGTTATAAGAAGTTAAAGTTGGTAAAGCTTTAAGGACTGTAAGTTGTAGTTATCTAGTTAAATTCTCATGCATTTGTACTTAATATTTTTGACATCATCAAATATCTATTAAACTTGTATATTATGCTAAGTTACAAGTTGGGGGAGATTGTTAGATATATTTGATAATATCTTGTCTAAATGATTTGTGTTTAGCTTTCAGATCTTACTTAAACGGGACAAATCAGTACTTAACTGGATATCAGCACTTATACTGAAGACATGACTTAAGTTATCAGTACTTAAGGTTCAGGAGATATTTATTAGGAGATAATATCAAGAATTAAAGGAAACTTTCAGATAAGGAAGACGGCTGATTGAAAGGAAAGAAGATAAAGACAAACGCAAGAATATATATGCATGAAGAAGGAATTCTATGAAGAATAGAATACTTGGAAGAAAAGATATCTGATTGATATATTTTAGGAAGCAGAATTATATTCTATATCAATTAGCGATTATCTTGTAATTGTGTAGTATATAAACACAGACATAGGGTTTATACTATAAGTGTTATCATTATCGAGAATATTATTCATTGTAACCCTAGCAGCTCTCGTGATAATTTGTTCATCAATGAGAGAGGACAATTCTACATTGTAACATAGTTTAATAAAGTTTGTTTTCTGTTACTTGTGTTCTTTAAATTCGATTTGATTGTGCTATACACTGTATTCAACCCCCTTCTACAGTGTGTGTGACCTAACATATCTCAACCTTTACATCCCTCCTAATAGGATTCTATCCTCAGAATCTCTCTTAGAGGATAATTGGGGATACTTTTCCAATATTTCACTATGAAGTTCCCAGGTTGACTCCTCAACCATAGGATTTTTCCACAGAACTCGTACTAAAGGTACAAACTTATTTCTCAGTACTCTCTCTTGCCGATCTAGAATTTTTATTGGTTGTTCAACATATGACAAATCAGCTTAAAACTCTATCGGCTCATATTCTATTACATGCTTAGAATCAGGATTATATTTCTTAAATATTGATACATGAAACACGTTATAGATATGCTGCATAAGGGACGGTAAGGCTAACTCGTATGCGACCATTCCGACTTTCTTTAATATCTCAAATGGACCAACGTATCGTGGTTTCAATTTTCCTTTATTTCCAAATCTGGTTAATCCCTTCCAAGACGATACTTTCAGTAACGCATGCTCTCCTTCCTGGTATTCTATATCTTTCTAGTCTGATCCGCATATTTTTTTTGTTGATTTTGGGCTACTTCTAGTCGCTTTTGAATAAGCTCTACTTTTTCTTTGGCCTGCTGAATCAATTCTGGTCCTAGAAATTTATGTTTCCCAACTTCTTCTCAATACACGGGTGATCTGCACTTCCTTCTGTATAAAGCTTCATAAGGTGACATTCCAATGCTTGCATGATAGCTGTTGTTGTATGAAAATTCCACCAACGGTATAAATTCATCTTAATTGCCTTCAAGGTCTATTGCACATTTCCGTAACATATCTTCAATTATTTGGATTGTTCTTTCACTCTTCCCGTCCTTCTGTGGATGATAAGCGGTACTCATATTTAATTTGGTGCCCAAGCTTTCCTGAAATTGTCTCCAAAATCTTGAATTGAAAGAACATCAGTGAATTAATGAAACCAGTCAGCATAGTTCTATGAATTTTGTAACATGGGAAATCTGGTCGACCAAGCTACATCTCACTAAGGGTTAAATAACATATCATCGAACTTGCATCCTCCTGTTCTGTTCACTTAATTACATAGATTAGTTTTTAAAGCTGAAGCAGGGTCATCTGCATATGCTGGTAGGGTTGCCTTTCTAGTGCCTGGTCTCAGGTTTCCCATCTGTCCTAATACTTGGAAGCCAACAGGAATATAGTGCAAGAAATGAAACCTCTCTCCAAATTGCCGGCTAACATGAATGTGAAAAACAATATCGTCTAAGTAGTAAAATTATACCTCAAGGCATCAATTTGAATATGAATCATAATACGTAAAAGTTACCAGACATCCACTCAATATTAAACATTTCACAAAAAATGCCCAAAATTAAAAGTAAAAACGACTATCAGGTACTAGGATACCTGTCAATATTAAAATAATAGATTTCAAGAACATTAATATTATACTCGGATACCTATTGATAGCAATACTTTTAGTGGATGTGAAATTTTGAAAAATATAGTATTACTAACAATGCATAGAAGTAAAACAAATATGTGAAGAAAACTGATATAGGAATGCCCACCTGATATATATGGAAGTAAACTGTATGTTTGAAATTGAGAAAAACAAAGTGGTGATAAGTCTGTGTCGTCTTTATTCATCAACAAGATTACAAATATATGAAAAATACAAATGGAAACTAATTGCAAGGAAATAGGAACTATATTCCTAAAACTACTCCACTACTTACCATTATTCAAGTACTCTCCTAAAATGACTCCACAACTTATATGACCAAGTTATAACAAGCTGTTGACACAAAACAAACTCACACAAATATAAATAAACATTCAGACAAGCTTAAGATTAAAACCAACAATCTCCCCCATAATCTAAGCTTGTCGAGGCATCTATCGAGACAACTCATTCACTCCTAACAGCTCATGCGCTCAAATTTCACCGTTGCAAGCGCCTTTGTCAATATATCAGCCCTCTAATTTTCTAGTAGCTACATGCTTCACTACTATTTCACCACGATCAACACACTCACGTATAGAGTGGTATCGTATATCGATGTATTTGCTACGACCATGGAACATCGGATTTTTGGCCACATCTATGGCTGATTTATTATCGATAAACAGAGTAACTGGACCAACCTTCTCATCTGTTATTTGACTCAATAAATTGCGTAACTAGATCCCTTGGCATGCTGCTGCTATTGCCGCCATGAACTCGGGTTCGCACGACGACAATGCTACACACTTTTGCTTCTGAGAGATCCAAGTAATAAGGTTGTCATTCAGATAAAATGCAACTCCCCCAGTGCTTTTCCGATCAACAATGTTACCAGCCAAATCGCTATCGGAATATCCTGTCAGCACGTTATTACCATTCTCCCTCGAATACACCAATCCATAGTCTATTGTCCCTTTAATATACCTGAGAATGTGTTTTGTTGCATTCATGTGCATAATTGTAGGATGTTCCATGAATCGACTAACAATGCCCACTGCAAATGCAATATCCGGTCGAGTATGTATCAAGTATCTTAAGCCACCAATCATACTTTTGAATTGTGTCACATCGATCAATTTACCCCCTTCATCCTTAGTAATCTGTTCCTTAGGATCTAGAGGGTATTTTGATGGATTGCAATCTGATAACCCCGCATTTTCAAGTATTTTATGAGCATATGCGGACTGCTTTAACTCAATGAAGCTGTTTCCCTGTTCAACCTCTATCCCGAGATAAAAAGTTTTCCAAGATCACTCATGTCGAAGTGTTTACTCATCTCCTGTTTGAATTCCTTGATAATATCAACACTAGTGCCTGTAATTAAAAGATCATCAACATAAACACCCACCACAAGAGTTTTACCTTCATCTTTCCTTGTATATACGGTATGCTCATAAGGACATTTCTGAAATCCAAGCTTCTCCAAACACCTGTTCAGTTTTGAATACCATGCCCGAGGGGCTTGACTAAGACCATACAAGGCCTTGAGAAGTTTGTACACCTTCGATTCCTGACCCTTCTTCTCAAATCCCTCTGGTTGCATCACATAAACCTCTTCATATATCTCCCCATTTAAAAAAGCAGTCTTCACATCCATGTGATGCACCTGCCATGTGTTCTTTGCAGCAAGTGCCAGCAGCATACATATTGTTTCGAGTCTCATAACAGGTGCGTATATTTCATCAAAATCGACACCGTATTCTTGCGAGTAGCCCTTTGCTACAAGATGAGCTTTATGCTTCACGATACTCCCATCTGCATCACGCTTTAATTTAAATATCCATTTCAATCCAATCACTTTTTGCCCTTTTGGAAGGTCCGTCAATTCCCATGTTCCGTTTCTTTGTATAGCCTCGATCTCATTCTTCATAGCTAGTCTCCAGCATTTTTCTTTGTTAGCCTGATTGAAGTTGATTGGTTCTTCAATACCCATGAGCAGTAAATCCTCATGTGACTCGACAGGCTCTGAATTATGATATATATCAGTCAGACTCCAGTAATTTTTTGGTTCTGTGCTTCCATCAACATTTTTGTCCTCGAAAGACCGCACTTCACCTCGTTCTTGTCTTACTGGACTGTCAAAAACACCATTTTTGTTCACAACTCCATCATGTACCTGGTCTTCATCATGCACCCCTGCTCCCATCAGAATTAATTTTCCTTGTTGTGACTCTTTTCCATTATCTTGTTTCTCCCATGACCATGCTTCTGTCTCAGCAAAAACAACATCTCGACTAACCAAAACTTTGTTGCTTTCAGGGTCGTACAATCGGTACGCCTTTGGTCCCAGTTCCTTGCCCAAATTCACAACACTCAAACTTCGATCATCTAATTTCTTTGTCAATTTACTTGGCACCTTCATGTAAGCTTTACACCCAAAGACCTTGATGTGCCCAATATTAGGTTTCTCATTTTTCCAGGCCTCGTATGGAGTCACTCCTGACAATGCTCACTTTGGCATCCTATTCAACACATATATAGTGTGTCTTACTGCCTCACCCCAAAAGTTAGCTGGCATATGCATCTGTTTCAAGTAACTTCTCATAATCTCTAAAATAGTTCGGTTCCTACGCTCCACGACGCGATTTTGTTGTGGAGTGTATGGAGCCGTAAGATGCCTCACAATCCCGTTTTATTCACAGAAATCAACAAACATTTTTGAGTTAAACTCCCCCGCACGATCTGTTCGGAAAACTCTTATCTTCTTAACCATACCACTCTCAACCTTAGCTTTGAATTTTTTTGAACGCGTCAAACGCCCCATCCTTATTCTTCAACAGATAAACCCACATAACCCGTGAATAATCATCCACAAGAAGCATGAAATAGCGGTTACCAGCATGAGTGGAAGGAGTAATCGGGCCATATCTGTCACCATGAACGAGTTCAAGCACCTTACTAGCTGAATATTTAGACTTGACAGGAAATGGCTTTCAAGTCTATTTTGACATCAAACAACCTATACATGTCATCTCCGGAGGTACAATCTTCGGGAATCCAAGCACCATTTCATTTGTGGACATCAATTTCATGGCCTTAAAATTGACATTCCCCAAACGAGTATGCCATAACTACGCATTTTCAGTCGACCTTGATAGCAAGCATTTTGATTCACCACTTTCTATAATTATCTTATATAATCGATTTGCTGATCTCTTGACTTTCATTAATATCTTCTCTTGTTTTTCATAGACCCACAGAAAATCCCCATTTAACACAACCTTATTTCCAGCTTCTGATAATTGTCCAAAACTAATTATGTTATTGCACAGAGATGGAATAAAGAATACCTCTTGTAGTTCACGTTCCTCGCCAGTTTTACACTTTAAGCTCATCGTGCCCTTTCCTTTTTTCTCAACCATCGACCCATCACCGAACTTAACTTGGCCTGTGACACTTTCATCCAATACCTTGAATTTTGATCTTTGTTCCATCATATGATTGCTTGCACCATTGTCTAGGTATCAGATATTAGAGTCACTAGATTTCTCGTCCCCACGTAAGTTCAGTTTTGGTGTGACCTTCTCCTCATTCAGCAACATCATGTTCACATCCTTGTCTCCATGCTCTGTTAACAACAACGCAGGTTCATCATCATCAATGTGAGCCATGTTAACCTCAGCCTTTTGATTTCTAGTGCGTTTGGGCTTAGTACAGTCAACTGCAAAATGCCTATACATGTAACAATTGAAACACTTGACTTTGGATCTATCACGAACCAGTCATCCCCCTTCCTTGTTAGGACTCCTCTGATTAGCGAAGGTACCACCACTTCCTCTGTTATTTCGTCTTGCCCATTCTTCTCGAGTCATCAGCAACTTTCCCTCATTAGCTTCCCTCATCGTCCATTCTTCTTCAGTGAGCAGCAGCTGACTCCCACCTCCACCGTAGCTGTTCGATCCCTTCAATATCTCTTCATGAATTTTCAAGGACCCAACAGTTTCCTCGATAGTCATCTGTTCAACATCGCCAAACTGCTCAATCGTTGAAGCTATTTGTAAGAATTTTGTTGGAACAGCTCGCAACAATTTCTTCACCATGTAACTCTCCTGAACTTCTTCACCTAGAGCCCTGATGTTCGTCACAAAATCATTAAGTTTCATACTGAACTCGTCAATTGGCTCTATCTCTTTCATTGTCAATGAATCAAACTCTGCCTTCAGAGTTTGTATCTTGGTTGTTCTTACACGATCTGCACCGAGACACATAGTCTTGATCGCAACCCAAGCTTCCTTTGCTGTGTTTTTCTCTGCCAATGATAGCAAAATGTCTTCCGGTACACCTTGGTAAATCACTGCCAAAGCAACCTTATCGATTTTTTCAACAACTTTCCCCTTGGGGTCCTTGGGGTCAATAGCTTCCCACACACCATGTGCCTGCATATTCACCTTAATCTTTATGGACCACGAAGCATAGTTGCTCTTTGTCAACATCGGATAACTCAGACCCACTCCACCTTCCTTGATTTTGCTCGGCTCCATCTCTGCACTTTTGGGCATATATTTGGGCATTCACCACGCAACCAGGCTCCGATACCAATTCTTGTTATAGGAATGCCCACCTGATATATATGGAAGTAAACTGTATGTTTGAAATTGAGAAAAATAAAGTGCTGCTAAATCTGTGTCGTCTTTATTCATCAGCAAGATTACAAATATATGAAAAATACAAACGGAAACTAATTGCAAGGAAATAGGAACTACATTCCTAAAACTACTCCACTACTTACCATTATTCAAGTACTCTCCTAAAATGACTCCACAACATATATGACCAAGTCATAACAAGCTGTTGACACAAAACAAACACACACAAATATAAATAAACATTCAGACAAGCTTAAGATTAAAACCAACACAAGTTACCAGGCATCAACTCAATATTAAACATATCACAAAAAATGCCCAAAATTAAAAGTAAAAACAACTGTCAGGTACTAGGATACCTGTCAATATTAAAATAATAGATTTCAAGAACATTAATATTATACTTGGCTACCTATTGATAGCAATACTTTTAGTGGATGTGAAATTTTGAAAAACATAGTATTACTAACAATGCATAGAAGTAAAACAAATATGTTAAGAAAAGATAACTAAAAACATAAGAAAATAACTTACCGAACCATCAATAAGAATTGAGATTGAGCAAACGTCCAATAACCCTGTGTCTCGCTACGAGGTCCAAAATCTTACCGAGTGCTACCTCCACTAAACAGGAATAAAGTGTCAATATGA
Source organism: Apium graveolens (assembly GCF_009905375.1). NCBI lineage: Eukaryota > Viridiplantae > Streptophyta > Magnoliopsida > Apiales > Apiaceae > Apium > Apium graveolens. The sequence goes on along the minus strand of NC_133649.1, from coordinate 5,606,139 downwards.
TGCGCTGTAATATCAGATCCAACTTTAATGAGTCACAGAAGTCGTAGTCTGACCGAGATGCTTCTAATAAGACTCCAATCATCTAGCCATACACAGAACTGCCTAAATATACAAAATAATTCCTCAAAACTAGAAATGCAAAGGCAAATGTTAAATATACTCTCCAAACTACCCCTCAATAACAAAACTAGTCCATAATAATTTATCCCACATCCCCTACCACATTTTACTTATTTGCATTTACCAACTTTAAGATATAATAAGCATTTTAAATTAACACATAATTATACTTTAGTACAAAGAAAATAATTCTTATGCTAAAAGTAGAACTAGAATTGCCTGAAGTTGTAAAGTTATTACATACATGTTACCTGCTTGAAATCATGTTGTAATCTTTTTGATAGATACAATTAATTTTAATCTTTTTCATTATTTTCATACTTCATACATGCCTGCAGTTTGATGAATTTTCATGTTCTAACCTGAGAACTATGACGCCAATAAAATAATTTATAAGTGCCTACGAACCCAAGGCTGACCAAGTAATATATTAAAGTATAAGCAGAAAATAGATACCTGAAGAAAATGGAACAACATCTCTCTATTGTAAGAAAATTCATTTAAAGTTGCCTCTGGCATAGGAGTTCTGCACCAAATTATACTGTCATATGACTTAAATTGTATTGCTAAAGTGTGGGTTAGATAGGTCTATAGAGTGTGGAATAATAAAATATACCTAGCACCATATGCTCCTTTTATAAGACCTTGTATATATGCTGCCCCTTTTGAAGCATCAAGCTCCATGATCTAAAAAAGTCTAAAATGTCATACTCAATAGCTTCTGCATAGAAGCGCACAAGCATTTTTCTATTTGAGAGAGCATTGGCAGCATAACTACAATTTTCTGATTTATCCTTTGAGGAACTGTTAAAACTTAATAAATTATCAGCACGCCCGCAATGCACATGGTACTTGCACATCAGAAAGATGCATTCTTTTATAATTATCTAAACAAACACAATATAGAGAGTCACCCTGGCATCAAGAGATGAATTGTCTGTGCAAATATAGACACACATATTGATTGAAATCTTCAATGTCTATAAATTCCCCAAATTTTTCAAAAAAAATGAATATACAACCCACAAAACAAATCTTACACTGTTAAAAATAAAACTAATTAAATGATAAATTCAGACTAAATAAGGTGAAAATATATATGTACAATACAAGAGCCAAACACTCGTTAAACTACATTGTATTTCTCTTTCACCATCTTAAACTAATAACCAAAAGAATATATATAATACAACCTGCACCACTCAAAAGTTTACTCAATCATGCAGAAAACGTGCTCCTTAAATTTCTCCATGACTTCCATAATATCAGGGTTCTCCTAACAATACTTAAACAAACTTTGACTAAGATGGACTGCTGCAATTTCAGTTTCCAGCCATAAACACATTGACAACAATTTTATCAAAACAAAATAACTCAAAATATAAGTTTAAGATTAAATTCCAACAACCACCCCCTTAATCTTAAACTTGTCATCAGCTTGTTTGGCTTTCCACTTAGCCGTCTGGATTTCAACCTGTCTGGTTTTTCAACTCAGCCCGTCTGGCATTTTGTGGTGCGTCTGACAATCTTTATCAGTATTACTTGTTCTTTTCCGGTAAGCCCAAACCATCCAATGATTATCTAGCCTACATGCCAACCATGCAAATATCACTTCATCGAAAAAATCTGCTCCTGTTTCTGAGGCTTCTCTAGGGACTTCTTCCCAGCCTTCGGCCCTCTTAGCTGTTGCTAAGGCTTCCCTTGGGATTTCTTCCCGGCCTTCGGCCTTCTCAGCTAGAACTCCTTCGGATCTCCTTAGCTTCCTCTTTGACCACTGTCACATCCATTATGGCATTCATACACCTTTCGAGGGCGTTCACCATATGTAACACCTCTATTGCTACAAACATTGCGACGACCACCAGGAGGAGCCCCGCAATTTCCAGAATGATATCCAGAAATTTTATTTGCATCACCATGCTACACCAAACCAAACACCAAGAGCTTCATTCGAGCAACCACTACAAGCGCAATTCTGCAGCGGCCCTTAATTTCCGAACTTGCAATACACTCCAACATGCATTTGCATCACTTGACCATTTTGACTAGCCTACCAACTCCACTTGCTGACACTACGCCATAGATGGGCAAATAAGACACTTTTCTAATGTAATGCCTGTTTTGCGTTACATTAGACAGACTTTTTTGACCTATTGTAACACTAACGAAATAGCGTTACTTTACATGTAAAGTTACTGTTACGTTAGAGGGCTTGTGTTGCAGTAGAAAGCTAATGTTACAATAGTGCAGACATGACGTAACGCTTTGCTTTATCATTATAATAATATTTAATTAATTTATTATTTTTTTGGGCCCCACAGTGTACACGTCAGCAAAAGTGGGTCCCACATGTGGGCCCCACTAAAACTTGTTCCAGAAAGTGGGTCCCACAATAACAGGTGGACCCCCCCATGTGGGCCCACACTGCCACGTGGCACTGCCACGTCAGCAAAGCGTTACGTTAACTTTTCTGTTACAACGCTACTGTTACATTTGCTCAACCCTGCCACGTGTGCACCGCCACGTCATCGAATAATTAATTATTTAATTATTTAATAAATAATTAATTAAAAAATTATATAAATTATAATTAAATAAATAAATAATGGAGAAGTGGGCCTCACATGTGGGATCCCCTTGTGGGCCCCACATGTGGGCTGCACTTGTGGGCCCCACATGTGGGCCCCATATTAAACAACTATTTAATTATTTAATAAATAATAATTTAAATAATTAAATAAATAATAATTAAATAAATAAATAATAAAGAAGTGGGCTCCACTTACGGGCCCCACATTTAGGCCCCACATTATCCAATTATTTAATTATTTAATAAAAAATTATTTAAATAATTAAATAAATAATAATTAAATAAATAAATAATGGAGAAGTGGGCCCCACATGTGGGCTCCCCTTGTGGGCCCCACATGTGGGCTCCCCTTGTGGGCCCCGCATGTGGGCTCCACTTGTGGGCCGCACATGTGGGCCCCATATTAAACAATTATTTAATTATTTAATAAATAATTATTTAAATAATTAAATAAATAATAATTAAATAAATAAATAATAAAGAAGTGGGCTCCACTTGTGGGCCACACATGTAGGCCCCACATTATCCAATTATCTAATTATTTAATAAATAAATATTTAAATAATTAAATAAATAAATAATGGAAAAGTAAGCCCACATGTGGGCTCCACTTGTGGGCCCCACATGTGGGCTCCACTTGTGGGCCCCACATGTGGGCTCCACTTGTGGGCCCCACATGTGGGCTCCACTTGTCGGCCCCACATGTGGGCCCCACATTATCCATTTATTTAATTATTTAATAAATAATTAAATAAATAAATAAATAAATAAATAAATAAATAAATAAATAATCAAAAAATATAATGCCCGGATCGTGGTCGGATCGTAATAGGGTTCATATGTCAGGATATGATTCATTTAACGGTTCGACCCACATATCCGTCGTTCGATTTTTTTAATCGGTTTTCTCGACGATCCAACCGTACGGATGTTATTAAACTGCCTTCGTAACATTGGGAAAAAATAATCAAAAAATATAATGCCCGGATCGTGGTCGGATCGTAATAGGGTTCATATATCAGGATATGATTCATTTAACGGTTCGACCCACATATCCGTCGTTCGATTTTTTTAATCGGTTTTCTCGACGATCCAACCGTACGGATGTTATTAAACTTCCTTCCTAACATTGGGAAAAAATAATAAAAAAATATAATGCCCGGATCATGGTCGGATCGTAATAGGGTTCATATGTCAGGATATGATTCATTTAACGGTTCGACCCACATATCCGTCGTTCGATTTTTTTAATCGGTTTTCTCGACGATCCAACCGTACGGATGTTATTAAACTGCCTTCCTAACATTGGGAAAAAATAATCAAAAAATATAATGCTCGGATCATGGTCGGATCGTAATAGGGTTCATATGTCAGGATAGGATTCATTTAACGGTTCGATCCACATATCCGTCCTTCGATTTTTTTAATCGGTTTTCTCGACGATCCAACCGTACGGATGTTATTAAACCGCCTTCCTAACATTGGGAAAAAATAATCAAAAAATATAATGCCCGGATCATGGTCGGATCGTAATAGGGTTCATATGTCAGGATAAGATTCATTTAACGGTTCGACCCACATATCCGTCGTTCGATTTTTTTAATCGGTTTTCTCGACGATCCAACCGTACGGATGTTATTAAACCGCCTTCCTAACATTGGGAAAGAATAATCAAAAAATATAATGCCCGGATCATGGTCGGATCGTAATAGGGTTCATATGTAAGGATAGGATTCATTTAACGGTTCGACCCACATATCCGTCGTTCGATTTTTTTAATCGGTTTTCTCGATGATCCAACCATACGGATATTATTAAACCGCCTTCCTAACATTGGGAAAAAATAATCAAAAAATATAATACCTGGATCATGGTCGGATCGGGACATTAGAATATCGTTTTTTCTAAAATTTATGAAAAAATGAAAAAAATGAAAAAATGAAATAAAATGAAAATCATACAAAAGGTGCAGTGAAAATATGGGCGGCGAAATTTCCCCCCAAAAACATCACTCTCTCTCTCAGACTCTCTCTCAGAAACATCACTCTCTCTCGACCTCGCTCACTCACCTCAGCCTCCCACCTCGCTCACTCACTCACCTCTCACCAACACTCCCTAACTCTCACCCATCTCACTCTCCCTAACTCTCACCCATCTCACTCTCCCTAACTCTCACCTCACCTCAGCCGCACTCTCACCTCAGCCTCACCTCAGCCGCTCTCATTTCGGTGGATTCAGCAGCAATTAGGTGGTTCTCAGCAACATTTCGGTGGTTCGGGTTCTCTGCAACGGAGTTAGGGCGTGCAATTAGGGTTTCGGAATTTTAGGGTTTCGGTTGGAGCTAGCAATTAGGGTTCAGAGCTGCTTTGTGGTTTCGATTTTGGACCAAGGTAACCTCTAATTGAACTTTATTTTTGATTTTATGTATTTATCCCTGCTTATTTAATATGTTTAATATGTGTCTGTGTTTAATATGTGTAATATGTGTAATACGTTTAGAGTTTGTGTTTAATATGAATGTAATATGTGTTTGTGGTCATCTCCCCCCTCTCTCTGTCTCTCTCTCTCTCTCTCTCTCTTTGAGTTTTATTGTTTTAGATTCTTGTAATTATGGTTATTGCATTTCTTGATGTGATTACGTGCCGAGATGAATTGATGAAATTATGTTGCTTATTCGCTATTTTTTGTTATTTAATGTCCAAATGCAAGGCTTAACTCTGTTTGCCATTTGGTTACTGTGTCTTGTTTTTATCGTCTCTTAGCAGTACTGGGCCTTCCTTAGTTCCTTGTACAATTAAATAAATATATATTATTCGAATACTTAAGACATTAATCTAATCTCAAACTGATTATGTGCTATACAAGTCTTTGACTATTGATCTTTTACATTCTAACATTTATTCCGTGTGTGCTATTCAAAAGTTACAGTTGTAAATTGAAGTAAAAAATTTAATAAAAATCAAAGCATGGATAAAAATGGGGAATGAGATGTAGGAAATTATTAGTTTATCTAGTATCACTGCAGTATAGTGCACAGAGAGGATTACACGGGCTTTTTTAGGTAGACTTATAATCTTTTAACTTCGCAGGCTATATTATACAGTGTACTTATGGAAGATGATTATAGTAGCTGGATAGGATTTCCAAAATCTAGTAAAGAATATGTACGAGGGATAAAGGCATTTATGGAAAATTCATTTCCAATTCATGCTAAAGGAGAAGAAATGAAGTGCCCCTGCAAAGTATGTGTCAACCGTTATTGGCACACTCAAACAGTTATCTATGATCATCTCATATGTAGTGGCCCTTCTCCACTACATATGAAATGGATTTGCGAGGTATCACATACCAAAGTAGACGGTAGTACTGACTTCATGGATTCGGGGACGGGGATGGATTTCGAAGATAATTTAGGTGAAATGTTCAATTGTACGGGTAAAAAGTTTCGAGATTTAGAAAATGACTATGAAAGTCTAACAAATGCAGAGGCTAGAAAGTTTTATGGCCATTTTAGGGAGGGTAAACAACCACTATAACCCGGATCCACTAAATTCTCTCGGTTAAGTTTCCTGATCAAACTTTATCATTTAAAGTGTGCTCATGGAATTTCCGAGTCTGCCTTTGGGGAATTGCTGGAGTTAATAAGAGACGCCTTTCCTGATGCCCAAATACCTTTGTCTTTGAATGCTGCAAAAAATATGATCAAGGATTTAAGCTTACATTATGAAAAAATACATGCATGCCGAAATAATTGCATGTTGTACTAGGGAGAAAATAAAGACAAAGAAAAATGCGACAATTGTGGTGTTTCTAGGTGGGTGTTACCGGAAAAAAAAGGCAATGATGCTAGTGATCCGGGGCAGGTTATACACAAAGTGCCAGCTAATGTGATGAGGTACTTCCCTCTAAAGCCGAGATTGCAGAGGCTATACATGTGCAAGGAATATTCGAAACTAATGAAATGACACGATATGGGACGTCAACAGGATGGAAAAGTAAGACATCCGGCTGATACAGAGGCTTGGAAGATGATAGATGCTGACTATCCTGATTTTTCATTATATTTGCAATCCTAATAATTGTAGAGAACGAAGAATGGGAAGAAAAAGAACCATGTCCCCCTTGGACCAAGAACTCGTTCGCGAGCTAATGTCACCGCTGCAACAGAGAATGAACCATCGCAAGCTGGTAAAAAATCTGACAAGGAAATGACCAGTAAATCTAAGCTCCTGAAACCAACATGTAGTAAAATCTTAAAATCCGTGAGCAATTCAGAATCACGTGGGTCTGTATCTGCTTATTTAGCAATGCGGGAACATCAAAAGCAGGGCATTCTTCCGCCAACAACCGAGAATGTGTACGCTTCTAATTCGGAAAATGTTGTTGAGGAAGAAACTGAAGCAGGTACTTTTACTTTCTAAATATAACTACGCATGAATTATGCACACTAATTATTTATTGATGGAGAGGCAGTAAGAATTTAATTAATTATTAAATTCGCAGTCACCTTTTTTTGTGTGTGCATGTACTATGAAGTACCAAAGCCCAAAAAATGGAGAGGAAGGACAAAACTGCTAACTGTTCACGCAAGGACACGTGATGAAAGACCGGTGATTTTTTTGAACAAACAAAATGTACCTGTTTCAAGAGACAGAAAAGTTACGAGAGAGCTGAGTAATTTTCTCGGAACAGTTGCAAAGGACAATGTCTCTCTTACTTATGTCAACTGGCGCCTGGTTCTTGAACAATTGAAGAAGAAAATGTGGGACTATACTCGGGTAAATTCTATTACCTAAACCTCAGTTTCATTTATTTTTCAATTAACCCCTTCATTTTATTGATCTTGAGTTTATTATATATTAGGACCATTATATTATTCCGAATGAAGCTCAGTCCTGGGTTTATGAGACAATTAATGGATCCTGGAGGACTTACAAGTCTCGGATGAAGGCAAAGCATTACACACAGCATGCCACTGATGATGAAAGGCTTGAACATAGGCCCAAGGAGATTCCGCTCGAGGATTTTAAATTGCTGATAAAGTATTGGGGAGATGAGTCGGTGAAGGTGCCTTCGTACTTCTTTTTAATATGATTTTAATGATTTTAAAGATTCTCAAACTGGATTGTGCAATTTTTTTTAATAGGAATTAGCACATGATAACAAAGTAATCCGCGCTTCGGTAACTGACCCACATAATCAGGGTGCCAACAGTAGTGCAGAAGTTGGAGAGAAGTTGGTATGATTCCTAAATTAACTAGTACATTTATGAATATTTCCCCTTTTATTTTGATATTATAATTACGGCCCCATGGTTAAGTTAAATTGGATTAAATTTTGATTATAGGATAAATTTATAATTTAATTAGATGGGGACATGTTCTTAAATCCAATTTTAAAATGGGACATGTTAGAACCCCCCCTTTTTTTAAATAATGTATCTGTCCTTGTCGATATCATCATTATAACTAGCAATTATTTAGTTGTCTGATTAGTTATGATATTCAGATTATTACAAACCAATCCGCATTTATATAACTTTAAATAATTCACTGTGAACAACCCGAAAAAACTAATAAAATAGAGCTCGCAGACACAATAATTTAGTTGTTCATGTCAAGCGCCATCAAACATTTTTGTGCTTTAATTCTTCAGAAATCAGATGCATGTCTATTTTTTGCTGGTATTTGCTTGAATTTAGATATTCAATTTCAGAACTGCATTAATATTGCCTTCATTGACTTCCCGTACACACTTGGATTGTGTCTACTAAATAGTAATGACTACCTAGTTATTTGTTCATAAATCCTTTGATTGAATGTTAGTGCTTAGGCATTTTTTAAATAGTTGATGTGCAATTTTTTTTAAGGAAATCAATAGTTATGTGGTAACTTTGAGCTAGATAACCTTGTCTTTTTCTTTTGTGCTCTATAATAGAAAAAGACTGATCCTAATCTCGCATCGCCATCACAAGCTGAAATTTATTTGGAATCTCATGAACAAGATGGCCGAACATACAAGACTACGGCTGCTCTGCAAAAAAGAAACGTAAGGACTTTACTTTTTTTATGGAGGTTAAATGCTGCACGGTAGTTCAATTTGTCTATTTCTTTAAAATTAAGAGATAAAAAATGCTTTGCCAAGTATGTTTTGTTGGTTTAATTTATTTGGTAAAACAAATAACATAAGAGACTTAGCGGAAATAAAAGGCTGTTAAGTATTAGTATAGGCCACCTTAATGCAAACCTTGTTAGTAGTTGTGTAGTTGTGTAGCACAATTCTATGGTAAAATTGATTAATATTTAACAACATTTTTCTTGTAGAGAAAGAACAAGAAAGTGATGGAATCAGATTCGGCTCCTGCAGACACTTATTTGGAAGATTTGACTACAAAGATCAGGGGAGAACTTGAGGCTGAACTGGAAGAAAAGGTTTCCAAGAAAGTGCAGGATAACTTGTCAGTTATTCTCAAAAAGATCACAGCAGCTAATCCAGGCTTGAATCTGGACATTGGAGAAGTTGATGCTAATATTTCAAGCGAGGATGATGAAAATGGTACACCAATGACTATCGGGACTGCTGGGACTTCCAAGACTGCCCGGACTTCTTCTTAGATATTTCTCTTTACAAGCATTAGCTTGAGTTAATAGTATAGACAGTTATGTTATTTAGACTTTTGAATTATTGGTTTATAACTTTTGTTACTCACTGTAATTGGTGGTGGATGGTGTTTATTTGGTTTGGTTGGAGTGGGAATTTGGGGATTGTTTGGTGTTCTTGTTAGTATGATTTTGGTGGAGTCATGTAGTGAATCGTACTATAATTTTGGCGAAGTGGTTATTATGTTGGCGGAGTTGGTGTTCTGAATGCTGTAAGACTAGTTTGTTGGGGAAATATGTTTTGGTATAGTTGAATTGTTATTTTGTTAATGGCAGTAATGTGTTTATCAAAACTACATTTCAAAATGTTATCTATTAGTGTTACAATAGCTATATTTATCACTGTTACAAAATCTAAATTTATGTTTCTTTTGCCAAAATACAGTGTTACATTAGATTTGTTTACTGTTACGTCAGTAATAAAAGTGGGCCCACATGTGGGTCCCACATGGCAGTGGGACCCACTTGATGATGTTACAATGGGCCCCACTTGATGACGTGGCAGTGGGCCACACTTGATGACGTGGCAGTGGGCCCCTTGATGACGTGGCAGCGGGCCCCATATGATGGCGTGGCAGTGGGTACCACTGATTAGCCAATCTATGTGGCAGTCCACGTGGCAGTCCATGTGGCATTGCTCGCCACGTGTCAGTGGGTCCCTCTATATGACGTGGCTGCCTACGTGGCAATCCTGTCAGGTGGGTCCCACATGATTTTTTCAAATGCTAAGGTAACACTGAATTACCGTTACGTTTGATTTATCTAGTGTTACTCTATCTCCCTAAGGTAATGTTTTTATTTGTGTTACGGTTGATAATCAAAACATTACATTAGATAGCAATGGCAACATTTGCGGATGAAATGGTTATTTGGCGTTACAATAGGCCTATTGCAACATAAAACGGGCCTAAGGTGATGTAAAATGAGTGTCTTATTAGCCCATCTATGGCGTAGTGCGACAAGCTCTTTTGCAAATCTCTCTAAGTAAACATATTTTCACGGACAATATTTCCATTATCACCAGCTTAAAGCTCTTTTCACTACATTCCCACCAACCTTTTCCTATTTATAATCTTGCTCCGCAGCCTCAATGAAGTTTTTAATTTGTGATACACTTATGTTAACTGATTTTTTTAAATCGATTTCAATCTTTTCCATGGCATGAAATACAAATATGTGTATGTTCCATACAAAGTTTGCACATATTAAATAATCGAGGCCTTCTAATGTTGTCTAATGTAAGCTTGTTATTAAACAATTACCGAAACTCAAAACTTCCTCATTGGAGACTAGTGCACCAATTTTGACATTGTTGACAATACCATCAAGATCTTCAGCAGTTTATTTGATGTCTCCACTCCGTGAGTTCTGACTTCAGCAGCATGTTGGCCTCACCTCTAGATGCACAAACCTCGCATGCTTCCTCAATTCTGTAAAACCATTCCACAACACTTGCTTATCCGTAGCAGCCGGCGCATACCCTAGAGTTGCCTTAATTTTTAATGAGTTAAAGTAATCAACTCAGGTTTTGACAAAATCTGAAAGGTTCGTTCTGATGTTAACTTATGGAGGGGTCTCCAAAGAAATTTGTACCCTAATTACCAAATGGGCAGTAACATGGTCAACCGTGTAAGTTGTCACGTCTTACTATGGTGATCAAGTTTCCTCTGTAAAACTGTATGATAAACAGGTTTATATAACATAAGCACCTTAACCATCCGATTCAATGTTGAAGGTCGTTCATTGGAATTTCAATGCCCATAAAGTCGTCATCTTGTAACCCATTATCCTCAATATTTAACCAAGAATAAATATCTTACCCTAGATCACCAATAGCATCGAGAACATCTAGATCTCCATCCCTGAAGTTGCCCTTCCATCAGCAATGCAAGCAATCACTCGCCCAACTCTCTAAACCCTCATTGCAACACCCTTACATCGACACTCCAATGCAAATTGCCATTTCCGCCGTACTAACATGCATGCAAGGCCTAACATATAGATAAACTCCACAGAATCGTAATTTTGTGTTCCGAACAATTTCTCTGCTCTTCGCCATAACTGCATGGGCTTTCGATTCTCGGAACAAACAACTTAAACTGTACACGTCCTTAACTGGACTCACACTCCAAAAGTCCATTAATCATTCTCATTTTCTGCCAACCCCATCTTTTCGGCACCATTTGCTATCAAGCACACGACTTTTCTACTCTGCCACTTTAACCTGACCAAGCTACCTCATGTACTTCGCTCTGCACTTCCCATCCACTTCTTTCATCACCTTCTTTCTCTAACTCTCTCTAGGCTCCCTGTACCACCGTGCTCCGTCTGATAACAGGGAACAAAAAAATTGATTATCAACACTAAACTTGCTTTGAATCCCATAGACTACTTAAACCACTGCAGCAAGCCAGCAACGAGATCATCACAGAAAACAATCAATAATTTATCGACGCAAAATCTCTCGGCGATAGAGCCTCTCCCATCATATTTTTCTGGGGACTTCAATCAAACACCTAATTTACACACAATAGAGCCTCTCCCATAACACCAAAATCTAACCTCACTTAAACAAAACAAACCCACTTTTAAACCAACTTCAAGATAAAGAACCCAGTCCGGTATCTTATCGAACATATGGTCAAAACTACGCACCTGGCGAGAAAATCGCAACCAACCCACCTCCACTATAATCGGCTGGGGAAAATGGTGCATCACTCGAGTCCTTGTCTTGCCACAAGGATCGGTAGCTCTGATATCATGTTAAAAATAAAACTAATGAAATGATAAATTCAGACTAAATAAGATGAATATATATATATACAATACAAGAGTCAAACACTCGTTAAACTACATTGTATTTCTCTTTAACCATCTTAAACTAATAACCAAAACAATATATATAATACAACCTGCACCACTCCAAAGTTTACTCAATGTGCTCCTGAAATTACTCCATGACTTTCATAATATCACGGCTCTCCTAACAATACTGAAACAAACTTTGACTAAGATGGACTGCTGCAATTTCAGTTTCCAGCCGTAAACACATTGCCAGCAATATTATCAAAACTAAATAAAACAAAATAACTCAAAACATAAGTTTATGATTAAATTCCAATATACACCAAATTAAATAGAGAAATGTAGCAACAAACAGAACAACTGATAAATTGCATGAATAAAACATGGATATAGAGAGAGTAGTCTAGACACAAATATAAGATCACTACAAGAAAAAAGGCTAAATTCAACCGAAAAAAATCGGTCCAATTTAGCTTAATTCAACTGCGTGCGGTCGAATTTAATTAAATTCGACCGATTTTGAATCGGTTGTAACAAAGGGAGTCGAATTTATGAGTTCGGTCGTATTTAACTAAATTCGACCGGATAATTATGATTGAATAATTATGACCGCTTAAATTCAACCGAAAAAATTCCACTAAGGGCGGTCAAATTTAAATTTTCGTTTGAAATTTGAAATTCCCACTCAAAAATTGAATTTTCTGAAAAAATTGAAAAGTCCGCCTAAATCGTGAATTCTACCGTATGTGATTGAAAATACATTTCTAAATTTAACTATATTTGGTCGATTTCACTAACACCATTTAAAAAAAATAATGATTATTAACCAGGAACCCAGTTTCCGGTCTTGTTCGGGTTCCGGTACCCGCTTGTTCGTGCCGACCAAGTTTGTTTCGGCCGAGTTAGTTTCTCCGTTCTTTTGTCCACTTCTATACAACAATAGCGTAAGCACAATCAGAGGTTGTATCCATGTCGGTGTAATCAGACTGATTAAAATGAATTCACAACTGAACACAAAAATAAAATAATGCCTAGTATCATCATCAAACTGATTACTCTGCAAAACATAGTCTCCATCACTTTCGTAACTCGAATTCGAGTTAAGTCCACTCCAAACTCCACCGCCACCCTCCACCACCTCAGAATTCAAACTTTCACCTTCAAATACCCTAACTTGATAACACCTCCTTTTATACTCCAAACCCACATAGCCCATATAAATCACACACTGCACCACATATCCAACAATCAAAAGCCTCAACGACACCTCATGAGCCTCATTCCAGCTCATAGTCATAACGCAAGTCGAGACTGCGATAAATGCTAAGTTCCAAATTAAATCGAGAATCATCACGGACTTCGAGTATGCTCTTCGATCTGCTCTATTGCTGATTCGCAAACGCGCATAGATGGTTCACGCATCAGGCGACAACTACTGGCGCTGCGGAGGAAACGAGCGGCATTGTTGAGACTGGGAGTGCGGCGAATGAACCGATGGGCGAAGATGGCGTTGAAACTACACAGTAAAGAGAGAAAATAGAGAGATGTTTAGATTTGAAAATAGAAGACATAAATATAAAAACGTATATGAAAACAGTAATACAAGATCAATTTCTGAGAGGCAAAATTAAAAGGTATCTACAAATGAGTGAAGGAAACGCGTGTAAGAGTGCGTCTCAAGCATTTGGTAAAGATATAATTGAAGGAAAGAAGAAGATAGAACTCAGAGAATAGGAATAGGAGAGTAATGGAGGCGGATTCGAAAAAAATAAAAGAAGTGGATGAATCAGATAGTAAGGTTTTTTATTGAATTTGACAAGGGTTATGGGCTGGGTTGGCTTATTTGTGGGTTGGGCTAAACGTTCAACATCTATATTATTCCCTCTTTTTTTATATGCCGTTTGATTTTCTTCCACACAATTTTAAGTTATTTGACCGCCTAGATAAAATAATATTTTTTAAAATTTTCTTTTTCTAAGTTAAAGTTTGAATCCTAAATTGTTATTTCGAATTTTTTTAAAAATATTTCACCATTTGCTTTATTTTCATAAATTATTATTTACAAAACTATTTTTATAAAATAATTTTCATTATAAAATATAACGAAAATATCAGATCAAAACAATTTAATTTGGTTTGTCATTTTAAAAGTCAAACATCACTTTGACTACTACAACTAACTAGTGTTTAGTACTGAATCGGTATTTCAATATTTTTTAAATATTTTTCATCGATCCAACCTTACAAATGTCGATAGATATATATATTAGTGATATACCAAAAATTTTAGATCAAAACAATTTTATTTGGTTTGCCATTTTAAAAGTCAAGCATCAGTTTAACTATTACAAATAACTAGTGTTTAGTCCTGAATTGGTGTTTCTATTTTTTGAAAAATATTTTTCATCAATCCAACCGTACAGATGTCAATAAATATATATATTAGTGATATAACAAAAATTCCATATCAAAAAATTTTACTTGGTTTGCCATTTTAAAAGTCAAGCATCAGTTTGACTAGTACAACTACCTAGTGTTTAGTCCTGAATTGGTATTTCAATTTCTTAAAAAATATCTTTCATCGGTCCAACCATACGGATGTCAATAGATATATATACTAGTGATATAACGAAAATTTTAGATCAAAATAATTTTATTTGGTTTGCCATTTGAAAAGTCAAGCATGAGTTTGACTAGTGCAACTAACTAGTTTTTAGTCCTGAATTGGTGTTTCTATTTTAAAAAAAATATTTTTCATCGATCCAACCGTAGGAATGTCAATAAATATATATATTAGTGACATAACGAAAATTTTAGATCAAAACAATTTTATTTGGTTTGCCATTTTAAAAATCAGGCATCAGTTTGACTAGTATAATCAACTAGGGTTTAGTACTCAATTGGTGTTTCTATTTTTTAAAAAATATTTTTCATATATCCAACCATACAGATGTTAATAAATATATATATTAGTGATATAACATAAATTACAGATCAAAACTATTTTATTTGGTTTGCCATTTTAAAAGTCAAACATCAGTTTGACTAGTAAAACTAACTATAGTTTAGTCCTAAATTGGTATTTCAATTTTTTTAAAAATATTTTTCATCGATCCAACCGTACGGATGTCAATAAATATATATATTAGTGATATAACAAAAATTTCAGATCAAAATAATTTTATTTGCTTTGTCATTTATAAAGTCAAGTATCAGTTTGACTAGTACAACTAACTAGTGTTTAATCCTGAATTGGTATTACGATTTTTTTAATAATATTTTTTATCGATCCAATCGTATGGATATCAATAAAAATATTCTCTCCAATATTCATAATTTCAAAATATTCACTACCATTAAATAAGTTTTTTTATTGAAAATTAAAATTCTGAAAAATCATAAATACAACTGAATTCTATTGCAATATAGTTCCGAAAAGGGCGGGAAATTTCCCTCACTTCTTTTCAAAAATTTTAAAAGTATGAGCAAATTTCCCTCCATTTTTAAATAAAAAATTTGACTGAAATTGGTTAAATTTAGGAGTGCCAAATAAAATATTTTGCGGGAAAATTCCATCTAGTCTTTTATTTGTGCTAAATTCGACCGAAAAAAATTTGGTCGAATTTAGGAGGTAAATTCGACCGGTTTAATTTCGACCCTTTTCAATTTCAACCATTTTTGGTTAAAATTAATTGTAAATACGACCGTTTAAGTACGACCGATGGAATTCGACCGAGGCCAGTCGAATTTAGCTGTGTCCAAAGGATTCGACCTCCTGCGGTCGAATTTAACCCTAGTCGAATTTAAATCAGTTGTATTTAACCATATTTTCTTTTAGTGGATACAAACATATATTGCTTATAAATCGATATAATCAATCACAAATACTAGGTCAATTGATACATACAGAGATATATATAAAATGGAGAGATGATATAGATACGTATAAATAGTTGATATAGATTCTTACTGGTTAAGGCGTAGGTAATTAATGTCTAGCCACCATAAAACCTTAGCACTGGTCAGAAGGAACATATGTGAAATAATAAAACCCCAATTCTATTGGGATCTAAAGGCGGGGTTTCAACATTTTGGCAAAAAACGAGTCGGGCATAAAATTTTGGCTAAAAATTTCACAAAAATTCTGGGAGAGGGGCAGAAATATAATTTTTTTGATTTATACTTTTTTGCTAAAAATATTAAAATTTTGGCTATACAATTATGCTAAAAGTACTATATTCAAATTATTTTCTCTTATTGCTTGCACAAAATTATATAATGATTACGTATTTTTCTAATCATCATAATATAATAAATTTGTAATTAAATAATTTGAATTAATTTTTTATGAGAAAAAAGTATTTATATAGTTTCCTCATTGATTCATGTTTTGATTTTTGCAAAAAAAAATCAACGATTCAACCGTACGGATGTCAATATCTATATATTTTAGAAATATTCCCAAAATTTCAAATATAAAATTATTTTCTTTGTGATGTTATGAGTCAATTAGTTATAATCATTGTTTCGTCTCGAATTTGTATTTTGATTTTTTTTAAGAAAAATATTTCCCCATGATCCATCCGTATAAATTTCAAAACCTATGTATTCTAGTGATATTTCAAAAGTTTCACAAAAAATAAAATATATTTCAATACAGATTTTAATGGTTAACGAGTTATTTGACTGATACCTTTATATTCCCTCTCGGACTCCTATTTTAATATTTTGTTTATAGTTCTCCACGGATCCATCTTTACGTATGTCAAGATCAATCTATTTTATTTATATTTTAAAATTTTCAGAAAATAAATAATTCATTTGTTTTAAGATTTTACTACTTCTAACTAGAGTCTCTTCCAAAATTTTTGTTTAGATTTTTAAAAAAATATATTTCTCGAGGATCCAGAACTAAGTATGTCAAGACATATTTCACAAAAAATATTACGTTTAAATTGAGATTTTAATAGTCAACGAGTGATTTGTCGCTACTTATAATCATTGTTTCGTCTCGGATTTGTGTTTTGGTTTTTTTTAGAAAAATATATCGTGACGATCCATCTATATATATATATATTTCAAAATCTATGTACTTAGTGATATTCCAAAAATTCCACAAAAAATCAAATGTATTTCAATTGAGATTTTAAAACTTAACACGACAAATACTTCTGACTAGTCTTCCACCGAATTTGTATTCCAATTTTTAATTAAAAATTCTCGAAGATCCAACCGTATGGATATCAAAATAGATGTATTTTAGCGATATTCCAAATATTTTAGGAAAACATAAATTCATTTATTTTGAGATTTTAATAGTCAATTGGTTATTTGACCAATACTCGTAACTAGAGTTTGCTCTGGATTCATTTATATACTTGTATTTCAATTTTGCTCTAGAGGAACACTAGTTAAAAATGTCGGTCAAAAAATCTAAATTAAAATAGATTTTTTATGAAACTTTTGAATATCACTAAATATATAGATTTTGAAATATATTTCAATAAATCATCATGAACTAATTTTTAAAAAATTAAAACACTGATTCGTGACGAAACAATGATTATAAGAAGCGATCAAATGACTCGTTGACTATTAAAATCTCAATTAAAATATAACAATTTTATTGTGAATTTTTTTAAATAAAAATCATTAAAATATATAAACGTTGACATCCTTGCTTCTCGATCCTTGAGAAATATTTTTTTGAAAAATCTTAACTGACTCATATTTCAAATATTCTAATAATAATTCTCTACGATTCAATTGTATGGATGTCAAGATCGATGTGTTTTAATGATATTACAAAAATTTAAGAAAAAAATAAATTCATTTATTTTGAGATTTAAAAAGTCAACAAGTTAATATTTTTTTTTAATTTTTTTTTCGGGATTATTGTTTAGATCTTTGAAAAAAATCTCGAGGATCGAGAATTAAGGATGTCAAGATATATGTATTTTAATAATATTAAATTGAGATTTTAATAGTAAACCAGTTATTTGACCGATAATTTTAAATAATGTTCCTCTAAAATTCATGTTTCAATTTTTTTTAAAAAATATATCTCGATAATCCAGCCGTATGTATGTCAAGATCTATGTATCTTAATAATATTCCAAAAATTAAAAAAAACATTTGATTTAAGATTTTAACAGTCAACTAGTTATGTGACGTGACGTTTGGTCGGTTTTCATATTGTTGGTCGGTTATGAGTCGGTCGGAAATGAAATGACGTGGTTGTGGCCCCATCAGTACATGATATATGGTCGGTTATAAGTTGATCGGAAATGAGAGTGAAGTGGA
This sequence comes from Apium graveolens, assembly GCF_009905375.1. Taxonomy (NCBI): domain Eukaryota; kingdom Viridiplantae; phylum Streptophyta; class Magnoliopsida; order Apiales; family Apiaceae; genus Apium; species Apium graveolens. Next base: position 5,587,662 of record NC_133649.1, on the reverse strand, counting down.
TGTTCGGACCGAACTGGTTCATAACTGACCACTATTGGTGGGTTATGATATTATTTCTCGCCGATTTTTATGGTCGGTTTATCGGTCGGTTATAAGTTATCTTTTCTGACCAGTATTCCTTGGTCACAAATGAGTCCAGTAAGAACTACGTGATAGAATGAGAAACGTAGATACCTTGATTAGGGATCTAAAAATTGTTGTTATCTTTGACAGGAATCCAAAACTTATTAACCTAATTACTTCCTCAAATTACGAATCCTAAATTTTTATTGCACTATATAAGTACCCAAATAAAATACTAGTTTGACGTTCTATCCATAATCAAAGTTAGCATTAAAAGATATATTTTTGACCTTTTAAATGTAAGGTTTTAACAAACATGGTAATTTTATGTATGAACATGTGAAGAGAATTGTAATGTGGTGAGCATTTTAGGTGAATTGTTAAAAAAATAACTTAATCAAGAAAAATATATATAAATAATATATTAGCTTAATGACCTTTTGGCGGGGCAGTTATACCCATCATCCCCAAATATATTAAGTCATAACTTTTAATCCTATAGTATCGTCACCATACCTTTTGACCACTTTTCGTTCCTAAATGATATATTGGTGAATATTGGAGGGTAAAATCAGCTTTTACTAAAATTAAATATCGTAAAAGGGTTAAAAGATATGAAGACGGATACTATAGGGGTCAAGAGGTATGACTTTATAGAGTTGGGACAATTACGAGAATCAAAAAATCATTTTTAGCAGCAACTTATATTGTCTATGGTATGGTGCTCCAAGCCTATCAGCATGTAACAATTTCATCTGTGAAGAAAATTCATCCCAACTTAAAGCACCAGTGGTGCATCCAAATCATATATTAGTTTAACAAAGTTTAATTTGCAACATGGAAGTGGAAAATAAAGAAATCGTCAATATATGAGCTATAGACACAGGATTCATATAATATTACAACAAGATGAACCAAAACACAACATGATTTGTGTTTACGAGGTAGAGGAACAGATGGCGGGGTTTCTTGATGAGATGAAACATAAGCTTTTTCTGGTTTTGGTATATTATATGAAGGGGAAACTACACTTGGTTCATGTTTATGAGGTGGAGGAATATTAGCTGGCTTCTCTTTGCTGAAAGAAGCATGTTTTAGAAGTGGAAGGGAAGTTGGCTGCTTTTCTGATGAACCAATTTTACAAGTCGCTGGTTTCTCTTTACGAGATGATGCACGTTTATGGGGTTTCTCTGTGCGGGATGGAGGATCACTAGAAACTGATTTTTGTTTATGAAAATCTACATGAACAGAATCACTAGACATTAATTATTTCCAATAACTGGGAAATACCATCCATACAAGGTTACAAATTATGGGCCTTCGTAACAAATCTCTTAGCCCTTGAAAAATCTTGTTTAATCAACTTCCTCTCAGTAATATCTTTTACCCTTGTAGCTTCTTCTCTATTGCACTCCATCTAAACTTCCCAACTTCGTTAAAAGTTTGCTCTAAGGCCACTATAATACGAGAAAAAACAATAACCAACAACATCAATCACCTTCCATCATTATGTATATGTTCTTCCACCTTCTAGGGACACCCCAAATGGTGTCAACCATCACAAACTCATTAAAATAAGGAAAACCAACTTTACAATTAGCTAACAAAAATAATAGTTTAGAAATGATCTATGAAAAAATTAAGGTTAGAAAATTCACTAGTTATACTTAACCTCCAAACAAAGTTTTTATTTGACAACAAAACCCTTATCTTACAATATATATGAAGAAAAAAAAACAAAAACATGATTACACGGTCATTAGAAATTTGGTTCAAAATTAGTACCAACAATAATTCATCTCACACATTGATATTTATCATCCTAGCCCAGCCCTAACACAGAATCTGAAACGCAAGTTTGATGCAGGTCCGAATAAAAACTTCCCAAAAAATTCATCAATGTTCCATGTTGTAAAAAACATACTTTTCCACTAAATTTTTAAAATAATTTTCTAGACATTGTATTTAATTAATTTGCTAGTCATCAATGTCCATTTATTGTAAAAAAGAATAATCTTCAGAATTATATGAAATATTTGAAATCATACCTTTTGACCCCTATAGTATCGGTCTCCATACCTTTTAACCATTTTTCGATATTTAATTTTAGTAATATCCGATTTTACCCTCCGATATTCACCGATATATCATTTTGGAGCAAAAAAGGGTTAAAAGGCATGAAGACGGATAATATATGGTTCAAAATATATGTATTCATACATTTGGGGTTGATTGGTATAATAACGGCCCATACTTTAAAGGCTAAAAGGTCATTAAGCCTAATATATACACTTAGGTGAATTCATGAGAACTAATATATTATTACATAGATATATTGAATACATAATTCTTTTTAAAAAAATTAACTTTTAGATGACTAATTATAATCTTAAATTTCAATTAATTACACTAAAACGCGTGATATCAAGTTTAAAAGTTCTTTCTTAGTGCTAATTTCTCAGTGCTACTGACAAGGATGTCGTGTGCATATTGAATAATAATTTTTAATAGATTTCTCTGACAAAGTCCAAGTCGATCTATAAAGACAAATAAGCTAGGATTATATTAAGTAAATACGTTGTATTTATCAAATAACTAAAAATAGCTTGAATTAAGTAACTCGCTAGCATGAATTAATATAATTATGATTTCCTGCCCGGTCAATCATATAATACTCAAAAGGAAATAAATGTCTTATAAAATACCAATAACCTTTCTCGAGTATTAATGACTTCTCTAAAATACAATCAAGCCTATTTTATGGTATCATACAATTGAAAAACATTAAACACACCATTCTAATTTACTAAAAATATGTTCTACCCATTTTCATGGAGAAGTTCATGTCCTCTTATTGGATAAATCAATACCATCTAAATTCAAAATCTGTTGATAAAAAAATATTAATTTAAACATTACACATACTCACATCTAACTTTTAATTGTTAATTAAGCACAACTTAATCAGCAAAAGCATGTAATAGACCAAAATTGGGAATTCTGAAAATCATACATCAATAACAACTATCACTACAAGAAAAAAGAGTAAAAGCGACCAAATAAAAGCGAACAATTATAAATTCCACCAAAAATGTTGGCTTTTAAGGTCAAACTCACTTGACCAAAAACCACGATTAAAAGCGACCGATGTCGTTGGTTTTATTAGCGGTCGCTTTTATTCGGCGAATTTTATTAACGGTGGCTTTTTGTCAGCGGTCGATTTTAAGATTTTAAGATTTGGTGGGAAAATTGCCGCCAAAATGAAGCCTGCAATTAGAAAACAAAAGTGACCATTGGGTCGCTTTTAAATTGATTATCCCCACCTCCTCCCATACACCACCCCCACCCCACCCCACCCCTGCTCCCCTCTTCTCACTGATTCGTCCCCCCTATTTGTGTTTAAGTTTAATATGGGAAGTGATGACAAAAGGGGGCGTACACCACACGTTAGTTTTCAATCTTATCCTCTTGAGTTCAAGGTTTAGTTTGCATGTACTTAGATACTGCTTGTATAAATTCGCATTTAAGTTGATGAAGGAATTGAATTATTATAAACACATTTGATGTTTCTATTTGTTCTTCAGGTAAATATCATTTGCGAAGATTGTTCGAATGGACAATGTAAAGGTATGTGTTTTTTTATGGAAAAGCAGTGAACTATAAATGTACATTTTTTATAGATCTTTCAAAGATTTCCAAATAGTTTTCTCTCTTTCCAAAACAAGTCGCAGAGGCTTTTCATTAAATATTAATTAATTTAGTTTCAGGTATCGTTTAACCTCCGTTAAAACGGAGGATGAAAGAGAGACGGCGTCGCCGAAACTTTTTCCCGAAAGTGGCCGGAAGTTGCACGGTTGATGGGTGAGGTGCTTTATTTTTTTAAAATATTTTATGTTAAAATCAACCGATTTTGATGTAAATTATTCACGGGCGGGAGATTCAAATTTTCACAAAATTTTGAATTTTAAATTTTGTAAAAGCAACCCAAGATTCGGTCGATTTTACATAAATTCCATCGCAAAACTTAAAATCCATTCTCTTAAAAGCCACCAACATGCGTCGGTCGAATTTATACTAAAATCCACCGAATATGGTCGATTATAGATAAATTCCACCGATATTTGGTGGTTGATTTTAGTAATTTTTGTTGTAGTGTGTGTTTCAAATTAACCCTATATTAAAAAATCTACTCATTTATAACTAAATAAAAAAAACACATTATATTCTGATAAAAAATATATAATTGATATTAATTAATGAGAATAAAGTATAAAACCTTAAATCTTCATTTTTATCTATGTCATGTATGTTTCTCCCCCTCTCATAATATATCCCCAGTTTTGTTTGTTATAATACTATCTTCATGATTTAAAAAAATACAATTTCCTAAACTAATTCGGTTATAAGAAAAATTCTTGCAATCAAACAGAGGAAGACACTAACATAACATGAGTATTTTCATAAAGGACATAATTCTGCCATTAAAAATCTTTGTATTACATCGAGTCAATTAGTCTAAAATTTTAAGGAGGAGATGGACCTAACTACTAATGAAACTAATCAATCTCATGATAACCTTGATCATTAACATCAGTCCTACCATGTCATTTTTATTGCAAGATTAAAATAAAGGCAAATATCTTTGATAATAATTCTGCAAAACTTGTTTTGATATGTCTATGAGAGACTAGCAGTTTTATGATCTTTACAAGAAATACCAACAATGAAAAAATAAATTGGCAGAATTGCACAAGATTAACAATGAATATATCAAATACATTGGAGAATTTCGAGGTACACAAAAATAAAATTCGTTTAGTTAGAGCATAATTTCTTAGCTAGATGTATACAAACCTGTAAGTAAATATTGCTTCTCTAATCTAGTTCAGAAAGGACAGCATCAACAACTTTCTGGATTCAGTTTTAAGTACCAAAACTAAATTCACTGAAGTTAGATGTATAATTTTATATACAACCTATTCGCAAAACTACAACTTGATCGTTGTCACAGATGGAATAAAATCAATGTTTTTTCAGATAAAATCTTAAATACATACATGTATTACATGAAAAAGGTTAAGTTTGCAAACATTTAAAATTACGGTCCTTTTTAGATTATTAACATCCATTTTCTAGAGATACTTTCTAGAATAGGAATTTCAACTCTGACCACTCTATTATCTAATTTTTAAGTCAAAAGAATATGAATTAGATGTATAAATTATATGCAGAAATTTAAACAAAGAAATAGGTACTAAAATTTCAAAAGCTTTTTTGGGCAATAATCTGCACAAATATTTAGCGCAGGTAAGGCATACATATAGTTAATCAAAACATGCATAAACATTTAGCATATATTGTAATCAGAATCTTATGTATATATCCTAACAAGTGTTATCACATCATCAGGTCACGAGTTTGATTATGCAGCCATTGTCTCATAACAGGGACTTGTTAGTATTGGAATTTGCATGGGTTGATTATTAGGATGTCCAGCATCTCCCTATATTGAAACGTGTTACTGGTTGTTACTGTCTGTTACATTATCCATAAGTACTTTGTCTTTGTGTTACTGGCTGTAACATTATAAATGATTGTTCACCTTTTATCCACAAGTCCTTGTCTTTGGTATATAGTTAAATCTCTTTAAAATAATATGGTTGGTACTAAGAAATATATTATTTTATGAAGTTTATTACTAATTTATCCCGAGTAAAAATACCTTGTGTCCATTAAGTTGGGAGTGGAGAAAAATATTATTTTAGCTAACTTATTACTTTATCAATTATTATTTTATCCATGTTCAACTGTAGTGATAAGTGATTGATTCTAAGAGCAACTATTTCATCTAATTGGTTTACTAATTTGACACCAAAAAAACAACTTAAACCTGGATTGGAGTTATTTAAAAAAAATGAAATCAACTCTAACTTGACATTATACCTAATTGAAATAAATCAATAAATGTTTGTTCCAAATTGAGTTTAAACTTGTGACTGTGATATAGATATTTGTGATGTTGTGAAAGAGATGAGAGAGCAATGTGCAATGCCAAGAGAGGCCAAGAGAGATGAGAATATAGAACAGAGAATTAGAGTGTCCTTTCTCTAATAAAAAGACCGAATTTGAGGGAAAGTAAAATTTTGTCAACAGAATCGAGAGTGATATTTCTCTAATAAAAGGAGGAAAGTTGAAGGGAAGTAAAAATTTTGTCAACTTGAAACAAATTTGTTGTTTTAGGGCGAAAATATTTGGGTAAATGTGGGGAAGTTATGAGAAAAATATTTTAATATATCTTATATTTTGGTATTTGATATTTGAGTTATAAAGCTAAATAAAATATAATTGTTATAACATTATTTCATTGGATGGTTTTTGGTGCCTGTATTTTTAGTTTTGAAATTTGTTTAATTAAATATTTATTTCAAGTAATTTTAGATGGGATAGATCGATTTTAATAATTGTTTATTATTATTATAAAGGGGGACGAATCTCGTGTGAATAGTACTTTTTCGATATTTTTCAGTTTCTATCCTGCAAGACTGTTTGATATTTTTAATAATTGTTTTATATGAATAAAATATTTATTGTTGACTTGGTACAGTTGGATCTTCGAAAACTTATTTAAAATTTTTGTCTTTGTTACTCTCTCAAGAATCTCGTATAGAAAAATAGTGTGTTTACGATATTTTTCATGGCCATACAAGATAAATTTGATTTTTTTCATAATTTTTTTACTATAACAAAAATAAGTGTATCTTATCATCTTTAGGGTTACATGAGGGAAAAATCTTTTAATTTTTTTTTCTTGTTAATGGAAGATAAATGTCATGATATAGTTAGTAGTGCCTTTACGAATTCTATATATAATATTTAGAGATTTGTTATGTATTTATTAAAATTGTTTTTATAATGTATGTTTACGGTCACACAATTAAAATTAGGTAATAGATTTTAATTACTTTGATTCTTATTAATTAAAATGGTCCCACAACAAATTCTATATGACCAAAAGAAGTCAACTCTTAAACTAAGTAGTTGTCATGTACATGGATATATTAAAAAGATTTTTTTATTAAAATAGGATATTATAATATCAAATTTTGTACTTATTCTAGATTTTACACACATGAAGAACTTATTAGATCAAATTATATTTGTTATCCAGGAAGATATATAACTTGAATTGATTAAATTTTTATATCTTGTTAAAAGAATATCAATGATTTAAATTTTGAAAGTAAGATGATAATATCATGTTCACTTGTTAATTAATCAAAACAAACATTCTTTCTAGTTGAAGTTTTTCCTGTTGTGAGTGAATATAGATATGTATGTAAACAAAAGTAGCAAAATTGGACAAGAGACATTTCAATCAGAAAAAAAATAAAAAAAAAATTCATGATAAGAGAAAGATATATTTCTTTTTTAATTTACTTTTTTTCAATACTTTTGAAAAAAAATCACTTCTAAAAATTAACTTGATTACGTTTTTATTTATCCTTTCATTATCTATTGTTCTATTTATTCTATCATGACAATAATTTATCTTTTGAAATGCTCTTATATATTTATAAACAAAATATCCAAATTAATTAAGCATTTACTTCTCTTTTTTAAGTAAAATAAAGTAAGATATACATAAAAATAGGATTATCTTTTAAATTACTTTTAACATTATGCTAAGTTAGTAAAAAAAATTAAAAAGTTCAATAACACATATATAAGATATTGAGAAAAATAATGGACTAAAATTCAAAAGTAAACACCAATGTCAATTTAGAAACGATAAGACCAATAAACATATCTTCCTATATAGATCAGCCAATACAGCAAGTAAATTGAACAAAATATAAATAGATTAAAACAAGAAACATAATCAACACAAATAAATTTAGAGATTGAGATCAAGATTGAGATCTTCTTCTTCTTCTTCCTCCTCTTCATGAGGCTCAACAACACCAGCTGCAACAGATGGCCCAAAGAAATTATATGTCCTAGCAGCGGGGATACCAGGCACTGGAGGAGGAGGCATACGGGCACGTACGGGAGCCGGTACCATGGGAGCTGGCAGACAAGGAGCTGTCGGTAAAAGTGTCAAAGCGGACTGTGGAGACATAGGGGAAAAAGAGCCAAAGTGCGTAGCCTAGGAGGAGAGACAGGGGCTGAACGAGAAGGAGCCACTGGGCCTGGTGGAAATAGAATCAAAGTGCGTGACCTGGGAGGAGACACATGGACTGAGGGACGGGCTGCAGAGGCTGAGGGAGAAGGAAACATCATATGACTAACATGCTGCTCCATCCTCCTCCTTTTCATCAATGTCAGTTCCCACCTTAGCCCAGATGAAGAAGAAATCGAGGAGGAGAAAGAGGATGGATTGTTTAAAGACTCAGCCCTCTTCTTTCGCTCATTTCTGTGAGCATTTTGATGGCCAGCTAGGGCCATAGGGGTGGAAAATGTCAGTGGGCAATATCTGCAGGGATAAATTTTAGCACTGGCTGGTTGAGGTAATATAGATTTATGGTTGGCTGCTGTGTTATTGTCTGAGGAAGATGATGAAGAGACACACATTTTGGTGGAAAGATTTTTTATATTTTGTAATGGATACAAAGTTTAGTGATAATGAGATAGTGATCGTTTAAATAGATGAAATTATATTGTAACTAAAACATTAGGATATGTTTGAATTAAATTATTTCCCAACCACTTTTAATTTTATATGATACTTTTTGATATATTTTGACAGTGTAAATGTAGTTACATTTATTAAATCTTGAATTTTAGAGATTTGATACATCTCCATTTAATAATATGTATTCTCATCTCATAATAAAGATATGACTTTATTTCACTGAATCTATAAAATATTTTTAGCATTAATTTTACTTTATTCAATAACTAACATATGTTTTTTTTTTTAAAAAGTACTTACAATTTATGAAATTTCAAATCATATTGCAAATGTACCTTGCATTTAATAGTAAAATCCAAAATCTCTTAATAAATATTATGTATTAATTGTCATACATATAGCACCAAGTTTTATGAAATAGAGTCATTTAAAAAAAATCTAAAATCGGAATTTTTTATCTCCTCTCTCTATTTATGATTATTAATTACGATATATTGGGCAAATCTGTTTTTGCTATCAACAAGATATATATTATATAATTACTTTGTAAGTATAGAAAATTGAATATTGATAAAAAAAATTAGGTTTTGCTGCAAAACAAGCTTGTGTCAAATTTTGTTCCTAATTAAAGATAGAATTTTATGATGTGCATATATATGTATAATTAAAAAGAAAAGATATAATTATTTATAAAAATAATTGGATTACTGCATATTATCAATAATCTTTTAATAGCACCAGGAATGCTAATGAAACGTGATTTCTTCTTTTGTTTGGAAGCCTAGCACTAAATGTCAAAAGAAAAAAGCTCTTTTTTAAAAAATAATAGTTAATTAGATACAATTAATCTTTTCTTCTATTCTTTTTTTCCTTTGGTTTTTTAGAGAAGACTTTCAATTTTTACTTGTTTTAATCTCATAATCTTATTCTGTGTCCTAGCTCAGTTGTGACAATCCAATCCAGTCTTTTTGGATTGTCATCTAGCTGTCAATCGAGTCTTTTTGGGTTGATAAGAAGATAACACCTACAGCCATCCATTAATTCAGACCTAGTTAGTCTATGTCACTTCTCTCCTCAGTCTTTAAAAAATTTGCCTCAAAACTTGTTCTTAATATTGTTACTATATCTTGCTATGAAAATCTTAATTGTTAAACCTTGTTTTCCTCTAAATTTTAGGTTCTCTTGATATATTATATTGAATTTCTCAAATTTTTAATTGTACTTTGATGACAAAAACACAATTAAATTTATTAACACAATTTCTAATATGTTAGCAGTGCTAACATATTTTTGTTCATTAGGTGATCAGTTGAAATTGAAGTATCTAATGATAGATGTATTTAAGCATGTTGGTCTAGTTATATTTTCTAGTCATCTAAAGAGAGAAGTATATTTACAATTATATAATAAAAAAACTAACTTCAAACACAAATAATTTTCAATTACTACAATTTAAGTATATTCTAGCTTTTACTTGGCAAATACACAATTTAAACATTGCACTTGTGTACTCACACTTCAAAAAGAGTTTGAAGTGAAAAACTTGGATGTTAATAAATTACAATATTGGTATGAGGGGCTTTCTAGTAATTACATAATATAATTTTAATTGCCTAAAATATCTTTTTTTGCCAGATATTAATAATTTCCAACTCTCTCCATTTAAAATATTTAAGAAAAGAAATTTAAATCTCATTAAGTTTACCTAAAATTCTTTTCTTAAATAATAATATTTACTTGTGAAAATCTTATTCATATTGATGGCTAAATTAAAGCTTTAATTAATATAACTCACACACTTTGTTATGAATTTAGAGAGAACAAGATACACCAGAACTACTTACTTCTTATTATTATGCAAACAATACACATAAATAAAAATATGCTCCAAATGTGAGCTAAAAACTAGGAAACTAGGAAGCCACTATTCTAATACAAATGAACTACCCGTTTGTTTCTCAACTACTACTCCTGCAAATTCTCTATCTCATGTCGACTTATTTGAGCTGATGATCTGGAATACAGACAATGCCATAACGGAAACAAAGTGAATAAAAACACAAGTTAACGGAAACAAAGTGAATAAAAATACAAGTTAAGATTAAACTAACAAATCTCTCGTAATCTAAACTTGCCCAGTTAAATCCTTTACTCCAAGGAGCCTCCTCATTTTTTCGAACTTGAATATTGCTCGTGATTTTGTTAAAACATCTGCACGCTGGTTCTCTGAGCTTACATACTTCAACACAATCTCTCCTCTTTCAACGCACTCACGAATAAAATGGTACCGGATGTCTATATGTTTGCTGCGGCCATGAAACACCGGATTTTTGGCTAAGTCGATGGCTGATCTATTGTCTATATATAACACCACAGGACCCATCTTTTTACCTGTTACTTCCATGAGTAAATTCTTTAACCAGATGGCTTGACAGGGTGCTGCAGTTGCAGCCATAAACTCGGCTTCACAAGAACTCAGAGCTACACACCTTTGCTTCTAGGACACCCATGTGATTAAACTTTCATTCAGAAAAAATGTCATACCTCCTGTACTTTTTCTATCATCAATGTGGCCTGCCAAATCGCTATCCGAATATCTAGTTAACATATTATTCCTGCTATCTTCAGTATATGTATGACCAAAGTCCAATGTTCCTCTAATATACCGCATAATATGCTTAACAGCATTTAAATGAATTGTCGTTGGTGTCTCCATGAACCTACTAATAATTCAAACAGAGAAGGCAATGTCCGATCTGGTATGGACAAGATACCTTAGACCTCCAACTATGCTCTTAAAATAAGTCGCATCTACCTTTTTGCCTCCTTGATCCTTCGTGATAACCTCATTTGGATCCATAGGATAACTTGTTGGATTGCAATCCTATAAACCAGCTTTCTCCAAGATCCTTTTTGCATATATTGTCTGTCTCAATTCTATATGACCTGGACGCTGATTAACCTCAATTTCGAGATAGTGTGACAGGTAATCGAGATCACTCATTTCAAAACGCTCATTCATTTGCTTCTTGAACTGCTCTATGATCGACTTCTGTGTTTCAGTTAATAGTAAGTCATCTACGTATACTGCTATAATCAGTGTTTCCTCCCCAAACTTTTTCGTGTAAACCGCATGCTCATAAGGACACCTAACAAAATCAAGTTCCTCCAGAAACTTGTTCAATTTTGCATAACAAGCTCGGGGTACTTGGCGCAACCCGTACAGGGCCTTACACAATTTATAGACCAGATGCTATTTACCCTTCTTAACAAAACCTTCGGGTTGTGAAACATACACCTCTTCCTCGATTTCCACATTTAAAAATGCCGTCTTCACATCGAGATGATGAACTTCCCACTTATTCTTTGTTGTAAGAGCGGGAAGCAGTCGAACCATTTCTAAGCGAGTAACTGGGGCAAAAATTTCTTCAAAATTAATCCTTTTTATTTGCACGTACCCGTTTGCCACAATTATTGTTTTATGCTTTACAATATTCCCACCGGTGTCTCTCTTTATCTTGTAAACCCATTTAAGATCAATAGATTTTTTACCAGCTGGGAGTGTTGTCAATTTCCACGTGTTATTTCGTTCAACTGCCTCCAGTTCCTTTTCCATAGCTTCTCTCCATCTCTTGTCTTTCGATGCCTGTTGGTAACTTACTGGTTCGTCTGCTGCTGTAAAATATAGCTCATCACTTTGTAATTCAATTTCTTCCGTGTTGGCATATACTTCAGCAAGCGTTTTATAATTTTGAACTTCATTACTCACTTCTGATCCAGAAGTCGAATTTGTAACACTTGTGGACTCTGTTCCAAATTCAGTACTTTGTGTATTTTCGGATTTTCTAAGAGTTCTACCAGCATTAAAACTTTGTGTACTGCTCTCTCCCATTGTTTCGCCTCCCCCATAATCAGCAGTACCAAATACCACAAACATTTCCTTTTGTGACGTAGAGTCCTCAACATTTTGGTTCTAAGACCACAATTTTTGCTCCTAAAAAACTACATCCCTGATTACATAAATTTTCTTACTCACTGGATCATATAAACGATAAGCCTTCGTTCCAGGCTCCTTCCCCAAATATATTACCATTTTGCTTCTGTCATCTAACTTCTTCATATTTACACTTGGTATACGCATATGTGCCATACAGCTAAATACACTGATGTGCCCAATGTGAGCTTTCATTCCAGACCAAGCCTCATACGGGGTGACAATGGACACAGCACGTGTGGGTAACCTATTCAAGAGATAAATAGTGTGGTGAATTGCCTCTCCCCAAAAGTAACAAGGAAACTGCATCTCCTTTAACAAACACCTCGCCATCTCGATCATGGTCTTGTTTCTCCGTTCAATAACCCTGTTTTGCTGGGGTGTGTAAGGTGCCGTGTATTGTCTGGTGATACCATTCTCCTCGCAGTAACTAATGAATTATTTTAAATAAAATTGTCTTCCTCGGTCGATTCTGAAAGTTTTAATCTTTTTCTCCAGTCCATCTTCAACTTGAGCTCGAAACTTTCTGATTGCCTCAAAAGCCTCATCCTTCGATTTCAATAGGTATGCCCACATAACCCGAATGTAATCATCAACTAGCAAAAACACATACTTGCTCCCGGCCTTTGTTGATGGCGTAACCGGACCACACAAGTCACCGTGCAGTAACTCCAGAACTTTCATGGCACTGTAATTTGATTGGAGCGGGTATGATTTCTTTCGTTTGTTTTGACATAAGGCAGCCCGTGCAGACTTCCTTAGTGTGATTTAAATTTGGTAAACTGTATGCGATCTATTTTGAGGCCATCTGAACAATTGCATTGAAATTCAAATGTCCCAAACGGGAGTGCCACAGCCACTCTGGACTATTTTTTTCAGATAACAAGCAACTGTAATCAATAGGTTCAAGAATAATTTTGTACAACTTGTTAAATGACCACATTACTTTCATCAACAATTTTTCTTGCTAATCTCGAATCCACAAATATTCACCACTTAACAATATTTTATACCATTCTTCTGATAATTGAACGAGACTAATGATATTACTTCGAATAGAGGGAATATAGTATACCTGGTTAAGAATCTTCTCCTCTCCTCTTTTGCACTTGATTGCTATAGATCCCATTCCCTTTATATGAACAACTGAATTATCTCCAAATTTCATTTGCCCCGTTATTTCTTTATTTAGTTCCTTAAATTTTGATCTTTGCCCGGTCATGTGGTTGCTTGCTCTGTTGTCTAAATACCACAGGTTTGACACAAATTTATTTTCTTCTTCATTTTGATTCAGCCTTGGACTCACCTTGTCTTTATTTAACATCAGAGCATTGCCTTTGTCATTCTCCTTCTCTGCGAGAAGCAATGTCGATTCATCACCGGGTATATGTGAAATATTCACTTCTTCTTTGAATTTCTTGTCGCGTTTGGGCTTTTTACATTCTACTGCAAAATGACCGTACCCCAAAAAATTAAAACATCTGACTTTACTCTTGTCACGAACACCTCGAGTATCTCCCTTTCCTCTGTATCTATGATAAGAACCAACTGTCCTATTTGAGCGCCTCAGCCATTCGTTCCTGGTGAGCAAAAGTTTACTCTCTTCCTTATCTTTCTTTCTCCACTCTTCTTCAGTGAGAAGGAGTTGATTAGTACCTCCAGTGGTTTCAGTTTGTCCACACAGTCTCTCGTCATGTGCTTTCAATGACCCAATTACCTCTTCGATGGTCATCTTCTCAAGATCACCAAACTGTTCGATTGCAGACGTGATCTGCAAAAACTTTTGTGGCATCGCTCGCAATACTTTCTTTACTACGTACGACTCAGTCATTTCATCTCTCAGTGCACGAATATTGGTTACCAAACCATTCAACTTCATGTAAAAATAGTCAAGAGACTCAGAAACTCTCATATTCATCGACTCAAACTCCAATCTTAACATCTGAATGCTCGCTGTCTTCACGCGTTCTGTGCCCTGGCACAAAACTTTCACTGCCTCTCAGGCCTCCTTTTTTGTCTCCTTCTCAGCAATGGACATCAATACGTCTTCAGGTACAGCAATACATCTTCTTCTTCAGGTACAGCAATACATCTTCAGGTACAGGAATACGTCTTCAGGTACATCAATAAGTCTTCAGGTATACCCTGATAAATGGCAGCTAATGCCATTTTGTCCCTTTTTTCTTCAGCAGCAGTTCTAGAACCAGATTTTGATTTCACGGCTTCCCAGATTCCGTGAGCCTGCATGTTCACTCTCATCTTCAACGCCCACACCGTATAATTTCCTCTAGTCAGCATGGGGTATGTCAAGCCAATTGTGCCCTCCTTGTTCTTTTCTGTCTCCATAGTTAATGTCCTTGGCATACACTTGGGCATCAACTAAAGAAATTAAGGCTCTAATACCAGATTGATGGGTAAATCAAAGCTTTACCTAATATAACTCACACACTTTGTTATGAATTTAGAGAGAACAAGATACAGCAGAACCACATACTTCTTATTATTAGGCAAACAATACAGATAAATAGAAATATGCTCCAATTGTGAGCTAAAAATTAGGAAACTAGGAAGTCACTATCCAAATACAAATGAACTACCCGTTTATTTCTTAACTACTACTCGTGCAAATTCTCCACCTCATGTAGACTTATTCAGGTGATGATCTGGAATACAGACAAGGCTTTAACGAAAACAAAGTGAATAAAGACACAAGTTTAGATTAAACAAACACATATTTCATTTGCATAATATTATTTGAAAAAATCAATTAAAACGTACTCGTATTTGATCAACTGAATTATGCAACTATATTTTATAATAAAAAGAATTAAGATTTTTTAAATATAAAATTGAACTATTATAAATATTGTTTTGTAAAAATCAAAGATTAGATTATGTAATTACTAAAATGATCATTTACTAAAAATCATATTTAACATTAAGAGACTAAATTTAAAATATGGGGAACATTTTTTATTAAAATGGAAACTTACATGTATTCACTATAGTTAATAATTAACAAAAGCATTGAATTTTTACCTTAAGAAACAAATCAAAGATCATTTCTCTCAACACTTACAGCTAGATTGTACAACCACTTTTAACAAAGTAGTTGCAGTAAGTGTAGTGCCAGAGGATTGTTGTGATAAATTGTTGTATTAGCTAGATAGTCCACTTATGTGATTGTTAGACCGAGTAATTGGTAAAAAGGATGGTGATCCAGGTAAGCAACGGTCTATAGATGTATTGATTACAAGTCGATTTAGGATAAGCCTTATTAATCCTTTGATTAGTATGCATTTAAGATAAGCCTTATTAATCCTTTGATTAGTATGCTTTTACGTCTAATACTTTTTTTTTAAATAACTCCCTCTCATACTTAATTCTCTAGAAGTAAGAGATTTAATTCTGTAGAAGTATGAGATGGGCAATTTTGATCTCTAGATTAGACAAAACATAAATTAAAGATGATTATATTTATGTTTTAATAATATAAGTTTAATGGTATTTTGAGTCATGATCCTTTACTAATTTGTTAAAAATAAATAATTTAAATTCTAATTATATAATGTTATTTCGGAGACAAATAGTTTAAAATATAATACAAATAAAGAATATTAATATTTAACTACAAAATGATGTTAACACGATTCTAACCTTAGACCCATGAGATTAGTTCACGTATCAAACTCATCATATAGTAGTTTTTAATATCTTAGAAAAAAATTGTACATCAAATAAAAGTATTCAACATCAAACTTATTTTATTATTTTATTTTGATATATGCAATTACAAGTAAATGTTTAATAAAAAATAAAATAGTCCTCTTCTTTTAGCTACAAGTGTGTAAAAATGTGTACTGACTCTAGAGAAAGGAAACTAGAATATACATATATACTATTATGTGAAACGTGAAAAATAAATTTGTATACACTTATCATATAATAAGAATACATGATATTTAAATAGAATTAAATCAACAAGGTGGTAGCATGAAATCATAAATAAAACATAAAGTAAAAAATATTATTTATATTAAAATCCCAACAATCTCTCCATTAATTTAAATTTGCCTCAACAAATCCTATGGACCCATATGGCTTTTAATCTAGCCAGCTTGGCTTTCAACTTTTCTCCACAATTCAACTTAAACGGTATGATTTTCACTTTCTCTTCACGTTTAGCATATCAGCTTAGGGTCTGTTTAGCGCTGTTGAAAACTGCTGTGATGTGAGAAAAAGTGTTGTTGAAAAAAGTTTTTAGAATTTACCAAACACATTTCTGACAGTTTTGCAGCAAAAAGCTGTTGTAGCTGTGTGCAACAACAATACCAAACAGACCCTTAGTCCATGGGTCTGACTGCATATTTGATAGAACCAAACTACTATGCTAAGAATGAGAGTAATGATTTTATATGAAATTGTAACTGGGATTACTTATAGTCTGTGGAAGATGTACAAAGAATATATAAAATATGCAACCAACGTCTATTACTCATAAAGATCAGGCCATACTCCTGATTTGTCTCCATGATATCCTAACGGCCTATTACTACTTCAACGTAATTGTTGATTTATTCAATCAGATATAAAACAAAACAAATAAATAAAAGATGTTTAGAATTAAGCCTGACATGCTCCCCATTTAACCTAAACATGTTACTGACCTCCAAGTGAATGTCTCATCTTTTCGAACTTTGCTGCAAACAATGCCTTGGTGAATATATATGCTCGTTGCTCACATGTTCTGATGTGCTTGATCTCGATCAAACCCTGCTCCACACAATCTCTTGTGAAATGATAACGCACATCAATGTGCATACTTTTACCATGGAAAACTGGATTATTTGCAAGGTCTATGGCAGACTTATTATCAATATAGAGAACGACTGGTGCAGCCTTCACACCCATGATCTGACTTAGTACACTTTGAAGCCATATTCCTCGGATTCGCATGATGACAAGGCTACACATCTCTGCTTCTGTGAAACCCACGGAACTGAGCTTTCATCATAGTAAAAAGCCATGCCCCCTATACTTTTTCGATCCTCAATACTCCCAACAAGGTCACTATCGGAGAAGCCAGACAATTGATAATTACCACGACCTTTTGTTTACACCAGACCGTTAATGCAAAGTACCTTCCAAATATCGACATATCCATTTTATTGCATTCAAATGTATGACAGTGGGTCTCTCCATGTAACGGCTGACTATGCCTACAGAATAGGCTATATCGGGTCGAGTATAAACTAAGTAGCACAATCCTCCCACCAGGCTCTTATAATGAGCTGGGTTTACTGCTTCACCATATTTGTCAACATCGATTTGCAGCTTTAATTCCACATGATAATTAACTGCATTGCATTCACTTAACCCAGCTCTTTGTAGCACTTTCTTTGCATATGTCGTCTGCTTTATTTCAATACAACCCTTTGTTTGTTCAACCTCCAAACCCAAATAATAAGAAAGTTTTCCAAGATCAATCATGTCAAATTCACGGCTCATCTCCCCCTTGAATTTCACAATGGCTAAAACAGTGGTACCCGTGATGAGCAAATCATCAACATAGACTCCTACGATTAAAGAATCATTCCCATCCTTATATGTAAAAACTACATGTTTATAAAGACACTTGAGAAATCCTAAATGAAGCAAACACTTGTTTAACTGAGAGTACCATGCTCGAGGGGCTTGACATAAATTATATAACGCCTTTAAGAGTTTACCCCTTAGGTTGAGATACGTAGACCTCTTGATATACCCCTTAGGTTTATCGACGATATCTTGATATACTCTAAGTCAGAAGAGGAACATATGAAATATTTGATGATTGCTTTGGAAACCTTGACGAAAGATATGTTAGACGCGAAATTGCCAAATATGAAATTTAGTTAAAGGAAGTTCAGTTTATTGGGCATATAGTTAGTTGTGAAAGCATTATAGTGGATCCCGTAAAGATTGAGGTTGTGATGAACTGGGAAAGACCTAAGACTCCAATAGAAGTAAAAAGTTTTCTAGGATTGGCTGGTTATTATCGATGATTTGTGCAAGATTTCCCTAAAATAGTTGTTCCATTGACTAAGTTGAAAAGGAAAAATGAGAAGTATATTTGGACGGATAAGTGTGAAGAAAGTTGTCAGGATTTAAGGAAATATTTAGTTTCTGCACCACTATTGGTTCTACCCGATAAAAAAGGTGAGTTTGTAATCTATAGTGATGCATCTCATAAAGGATTGGGTTGCGCTTTGATGCAACATGGAAAAGTAATAGCTTATGCTTCTCGTCAATTAAAGCATCATGAACAGAAATATCCTATGCCTGATTTGGAATTGGAAGCAATTATGTTTGCCCTTAAGATTTGGAGACACTATTTGTAGGAAGAGAAGTGTGATATTTATACGGATCATAAGAGTTTAAATACATCTTTACTCCGAAAGGGTTGAATATGAGACAAAGGAGATGGTTGAAACTAATCAAAGACTACGATTGTACCATAAAGTACTATCCGGGGAAGGCGAATATTGTGGCAGATGCGTTAAGTCGCAAGGAAAGATTGAATATGATAACTTCATCAACGGAACTGGTAAAAGAATTTGAGAAATTGAAACCAGAAATACGAGTCCCTGAGTTAGAGTTAGCAAAAGAAAGTGATCAATACAAAGACGTTTCAGCCTGAGATTCTAGAAAAGATTCTGGAAAAGATTCGACGTTGTTAGGAGAAGATAATGGATCACGAAAAGGATAAACTATCTGGTGGTGAAGAGATTAAGGCTCAAAAAGATGATACAAATGATAAAGGTGTATCTAGGTTTATAGATTGAGTATATGTTCTAATAAATTCTCGGAAAGAATAATAGTTCCTTTTTTATTTTTTTTACTAATAAAATTTATAGACTTATAATTGTGAGTATTTGTTCCAATAAATTAGATCGGGTAATTTGATTTTTATTTCTGTACTAAAAACACTTATAGACTTTCAATTATGAGCATATATATTTCAAAAAATTATCGGAGTGAGTAATAGTTTCTTTTTTGCTTTTTTACTATTAAGCTTATAGCCCTTATAATTGTGGGTTTATGTTCTAATAAATTCTTTAGGAAAAGTCTAACTTAGGACCTAGAATTTAGGAACATGGGACAATAGAGGATAAGTTCTTAACCACACTTATCCAATCGTGAGCTCAGATCTAATAATTTTATTAATTTAAAAAGAATATTAGAAATATACTAATTGATTGATCGATATATTAATAATTATATTAATCTTTGTTATTAAGAAAAAATTATTTTTATAATATACATGTAAAAAAATGATTTAAGCATTAGAGATGACTCGTAAATCAATTCCACAAATACACAATAAATTTCTAACTAATATATATATATATATATATATATATATATATTTAAAAAATCTAACAAAACATCCAATCTAATGATGAGGTGTAATCTTTGGTAAAACATCTCTCAACCATTTATCAATCAACCACCAGTATATTATTTGTAATTATATATAATTTTCATCTCATGACCTTCCTTATTTTTGTTCACTGAGTTAGTGCCTCTATCCACATAACATTGGTAAGGATATAGACTTTTTTGGGGCTTATAGACTTGAAACAATATACATTGAACCAACTAATGATGGATAAATGAAACAAATGAAATCTTACATTATGTTTAATTGACATGTATTGAAAAGTAAAGATCATATCATTAGAATGGAAAAAAACTTATAAATATTCCCACTGTTGGGCTGTTTTTAATATAAACATGCTTAGTCTTTTATTTGTTTGATTAGTAATAAACCAATGTTATTCGTTAACGTTGGAGAGTTTGATTTAGTCTAGGAAGTTGCTTATGTTTAGGAAGTTAGTGGAGATAAAATAGGAGATGTGAACATATTTTGTAGGAGTATGTGGTTTTTTCTCTTATATGTATTTTGCAGTAGTAGTTATTAAAAGTAATAAGATTAGTGAATTTTTCATATCAGTAATCTATACAATTCCGTATTTACTTTCAGATTTATATCCATCATCTGGTATCAGAGATTTTACGCATCCTGGGTAAACTTTTTAATGGAGTCCAACAGAAGCAAGGAGGGAAGTTATGGTTTAAGCTATCCAATGCTTACAAAGGCGAACTACACGGCCTGGGCAGTTAAAATAAAGGTGATAATATAGGCCTATGGCGTTTGGGAGGCTATCGAACCTGAAGATCCTAAGGCTGCTGTTGAAGAGAAGATGGACAAGCGAGCATTGGCAATTATTTATCAAGGAATCCCTGATGACACCTTGTTAGCACTGGCAGAAAAAAAATCATCCAAAGAGGCATGGACTGCACTTAAAACACTGAGCCAAGGTGCTGACAAGGTGAAACAAGCTAAGGCAAAGACACTAAAAGCTGAATTTGTGGCGTTAAAAATGAAAGACACGTAACACATTGATGATTTCTGTATGAGAGTCAACGGTTTGGTCACAAATATCAGATCGTTGAGAGAGGTAGTTGGTGAAACATATGTTGTTAAAAAGTTGTTGAGGGCCGTACCAACGAGGTTTCATCAAATTGCTTAAGCAATTGAGCAGTTTGGGAACCTCGACACTATGTCCGTAGAAGAGGTCATGGGCTCACTGAAAGCTCACAAAAAGCGTGTGCAGGGAGGGTCAGAAATAAGTGAAGAACAACAACTTTTGATGACAGAGGAGGAATGGAAAAGAAGGGAGAACAAAGACGGAAAACTTCACCTAACACGAGAGGAATGGTTAAAACAGAGTGGGAAAAATGTGTCTCTTGGTGGTAGGGACTATCGTTTAAAAGATAGTCGAATTGTTAGAGATGGGAGCCAAGTCAACTGTTTCAATTGTGAAGGATACAGTCATTTTGCGATCGAATGTCCAAAACCAAAGAAATTCAGACCACAGAAGGGAGAGGTGAACCTGACCTAGTTAAATGATGATGAGCCTGCGTTACTTATGGTTATGTGTGAAACAAATGCAGATGAAATCATTTTCCTGACAGAGAATGAGAATTCAAAAACCAAGCAAGAAGTAGAGGCGAACACATGGTACCTCGATAATGGAGTGAGTAACCATATGAGAGGATATCGAGAGAAGTTTGAGATTTTGGACAGAACAGTGAAAGGAGAAGTGAAATTCGGAGATGGGTCTGTAGTCAAAATCGAGGGCAAAGTATCTATCAAAATTATATGCAAAAATGTAGAAGTCAGGGAGTTACATGGAGTTTACTACATCCCCACGTTAAGGAGCAACATTATCAGCTTAGGACAACTATTTAATTATTTAATAAATAATAAACAACTATTTAATTATTTAATAAATAATAATTTAAATAATTAAATAAATAATAATTAAATAAATAAATAATAAAGAAGTGGGCTCCACTTACGGGCCCCACATTTAGGCCCCACATTATCCAATTATTTAATTATTTAATAAATAATTATTTAAATAATTAAATAAATAATAATTAAATAAATAAAGAATGGAGAAGTGGGCCCCACATGTGGGCTCCCCTTGTGGGCCCCACATGTGGGCTCCCCTTGTGGGCCCAGCATGTGGGCTCCACTTGTGGGCCGCACATGTGGGCCCCATATTAAACAATTATTTAATTATTTAATAAATAATTATTTAAATAATTAAATAAATAAATAATAAAGAAGTGGGCTCCACTTGTGGGCCACACATGTAGGCCCCCTATTATCCAATTATCTAATTATTTAATAAATAATTATTTAAATAATTAAATAAATAAATAAATAAATACTGGAAAAGTAAGCCCACATGTGGGCTCCACTTGTGGGCCCCACATGTGGGCTCCACTTGTGGGCCACACATGTGGGCCCCACATTATCCATTTATTTAATTATTTAATAAATAATTAAATAAATAAATAAATAAATAAATAAATAATCAAAAAATATAATGCCCGGATCGTGGTCGGATCGTAATAGGGTTCATATGTCAGGATATGATTCATTTAACGGTTCGACCCACATATCCGTCGTTCGATTTTTTTAATCGGTTTTCTCGACGATCCAATCGTACGGATGTTATTAAACTGCCTTCCTAACATTGGGAAAAAATAATCAAAAAATATAATGCCCGGATCGTGGTCGGATCGTAATAGGGTTCATATGTCAGGATATGATTCATTTAACGGTTCGACCCACATATCCGTCGTTCGATTTGTTTAATCGGTTTTCTCGACGATCCAACCGTACGGATGTTATTAAACTTCCTTCCTAACATTGGGAAAAAATAATAAAAAAATATAATGCCCGGATCATGGTCGGATCGTAATAGGGTTCATATGTCAGGATAGGATTCATTTAACGGTTCGACCCACATATCCGTCGTTCGATTTTTTTAATCGGTTTTCTCGACGATCCAACCGTACGGATGTTATTAAACTGCCTTCCTAACATTGGGAAAAAATAATCAAAAAATATAATGCTCGGATCATGGTCGGATCGTAATAGGGTTCATATGTCAGGATAGGATTCATTTAACGGTTCGACCCACATATCCATCCTTCGATTTTTTTAATCGGTTTTCTCGACGATCCAACCGTCCGGATGTTATTAAACCGCCTTCCTAACATTGGGAAAAAATAATCAAAAAATATAATGCCCGGATCATGGTCGGATCGTAATAGGGTTCATATGTCAGGATAAGATTCATTTAACGGTTCGACCCACATATCCGTCGTTCGATTTTTTTAATCGGTTTTCTCGACGATCCAACCGTACGGATGTTATTAAACCGCCTTCCTAACATTGGGAAAGAATAATCAAAAAATATAATGCCCGGATCATGGTCGGATCGTAATAGGGTTCATATGTAAGGATATGATTCATTTAACGGTTCGACCCACATATCCGTCGTTCGATTTTTTTAATCGGTTTTCTCGACGATCCAACCATACGGATATTATTAAACCGCCTTCCTAACATTGGGAAAAAATAATCAAAAAATATAATACCCGGATCATGGTCGGATCGGGACATTAGAATATCGTTTTTTCTAAAATTTACGAAAAAATGAAAAAAAATGAAAAAATGAAATAAAATGAAAATCATACAAAAGGTGCAGTGAAAATATGGGCGGCGAAATTTCCCCCCAAAAACATCACTCTCTCTCTCAGACTCTCTCTCAGAAACATCACTCTCTCTCGACCTCGCTCAATCACCTCAGCCTCCCACCTCGCTCACTCACTCACCTCTCACCAACACTCCCTAACTCTCACCCATCTCACTCTCCCTAACTCTCACCTCACCTCAGCCGCACTCTCACCTCAGCCTCACCTCAGCCGCTCTCATTTCGGTGGATTCAGCAGCAATTAGGTGGTTCTCAACAACATTTCGGTGGTTCGGGTTCTCTGCAACGGAGTTAGGGCGTGCAATTAGGGTTTCGGAATTTTAGGGTTTCGGTTGGAGCTAGCAATTAGGGTTCAGAGCTGCTTTGTGGTTTCGATTTTGGACCAAAGTAACCTCTAATTGAACTTTATTTTTGATTTTATGTATTTATCCCTGCTTATTTAATATGTTTAATATGTGTCTGTGTTTAATATGTGTAATATGTGTAATACGTTTAGAGTTTGTGTTTAATATGAATGTAATATGTGTTTGTGGTCATCTCCCCCCTCTCTCTGTCTCTGTCTCTCTCTCTCTCTTTGAGTTTTATTGTTTTAGATTCTTGTAATTATGGTTATTGCATTTCTTGATGTGATTACGTGCCGAGATGAATTGATGAAATTATGTTGCTTATTCGCTATTTTTTGTTATTTAATGTCCAAATGCAAGGCTTAACTCTGTTTGCCATTTGGTTACTGTGTCTTGTTTTTATCGTCTCTTAGCAGTACTGGGCCTTCCTTAGTTCCTTGTACAATTAAATAAATATATATTATTCGAATACTTAAGACATTAATCTAATCTCAAACTGATTTTATGTGCTATACAAGTCTTTGACTATTGATCTTTTACATTCTAACATTTATTCCCTGTGTGCTATTCAAAAGTTACAGTTGTAAATTGAAGTAAAAAATTTAATAAAAATCAAAGCATGGATAAAAATGGGGAATGAGATGTAGGAAATTATTAGTTTATCTAGTATCACTGCAGTATAGTGCACAGAGAGGATTACACGGGCTTTTTTAGGTAGACTTATAATCTTTTAACTTCGCAGGCTATATTATACAGTGTACTTATGGAAGATGATTATAGTAGCTGGATAGGATTTCCAAAATCTAGTAAAGAATATGTACGAGGGATAAAGGCATTTACGGAAAATTCATTTCCAATTCATGCTAAAGGAGAAGAAATGAAGTGCCCCTGCAAAGTATGTGTCAACCGTTATTGGCACACTCAAACAGTTATCTATGATCATCTCATATGTAGTGGCCCTTCTCCACTACATATGAAATGGATTTGCGAGGTATCACATACCAAAGTAGACGGTAGTACTGACTTCATGGATTCGGGGACGGGGATGGATTTTGAAGATAATTTAGGTGAAATGTTCAATTGTACGGGTAAAAAGTTTCGAGATTTAGAAAATGACTATGAAAGTCTAACAAATGCAGAGGCTAGAAAGTTTTATGGCCATTTTAGGGAGGGTAAACAACCACTATACCCCGGATCCACTAAATTCTCTCGGTTAAGTTTCCTGATCAAACTTTATCATTTAAAGTGTGCTCATGGAATTTCCGAGTCTGCCTTTGGGGAATTGCTGGAGTTAATAAGAGACGCCTTTCCTGATGCCCAAATACCTTTGTCTTTGAATGCTGCAAAAAATATGATCAAGGATTTAGGCTTACATTATGAAAAAATACATGCATGTCGAAATAATTGCATATTGTACTAGGGAGAAAATAAAGACAAAGAAAAATGCGACAATTGTGGTGTTTCTAGGTGGGTGTTACCGGAAAAAAAAGGCAATGATGCTAGTGATCCGGGGCAGGTTATACACAAAGTGCCAGCTAATGTGATGAGGTACTTCCCTCTAAAGCCGAGATTGCAGAGGCTATACATGTGCAAGGAATATTCGAAACTAATGAAATGGCACGATATGGGACGTCAACAGGATGGAAAAGTAAGACATCCGGCTGATACAGAGGCTTGGAAGATGATAGATGCTGACTATCCTAATTTTTCATTATATTTGCAATCCTAATAATTGTAGAGAACGAAGAATGGGAAGAAAAAGAACCATGTCCCCCTTGGACCAAGAACTCGTTCGCGAGCTAATGTCACCGCTGCAACAGAGAATGAACCATCGCAAGCTGGTAAAACATCTGACAAGGAAATGACCAGTAAATCTAAGCTCCTGAAACCAACATGTAGTAAAATCTTAAAATCCGCGAGCAATTCAGAATCAAGTGGGTCTCTATCTGCTTATTTAGCAATGCGGGAACGTCAAAAGCAGGGCATTCTTCCGCCAACAACCGAGAATGTGCACGCTTCTAATTCGGAAAATGTTGTTGAGGAAGAAACTGAAGCAGGTACTTTTACTTTCTAAATATAACTACGCATGAATTATGCACACTAATTATTTATTGATGGAGAGGCAGTAAGAATTTAATTAATTATTAAATTCGCAGTCACCTTTTTTTGTGTGTGCATGTACTATGAAGTACCAAAGCCCAAAAAATGGAGAGGAAGGACAAAACTGCTAACTGTTCACGCAAGGACACGTGATGAAAGACCGGTGATTTTTTTGAACAAACAAAATGTACCTGTTTCAAGAGACGGAAAAGTTACGAGAGAGCTGAGTAATTTTCTCGGAACAGTTGCAAAGGACAATGTCTCTCTTACTTATGTCAACTGGCGCCTGGTTCTTGAACAATTGAAGAAGAAAATGTGGGACTATACTCGGGTAAATTCTATTACCTAAACCTCAGTTTCATTTATTTTTCAATTAACCCCTTCATTTTATTGATCTTGAGTTTATTATATATTAGGACCATTATATTATTCCGAATGAAGCTCAGTCCTGGGTTTATGAGACAATTAATGGATGCTGGAGGACTTACGAGTCTCGGATGAAGGCAAAGCATTACACACAGCATGCCACTGATGATGAAAGGCTTGAACATAGGCCCAAGGAGATTCCGCTCGAGGATTTTAAATTGCTGATAAAGTATTGGGGAGATGAGTCGGTGAAGGTGCCTTCGTACTTCTTTTTAACTAGTACATTTATGAATATTTCCCCTTTTATTTTGATATTATAATTACGGCCCCATGGTTAAGTTAAATTGGATTAAATTTTGATTATAGGATAAATTTATAATTTAATTAGATGGGGACATGTTCTTAAATCCAATTTTAAAATGGGACATGTTAGAACCCCCCCCTTTTTTTAAATAATGTATCTGTCCTTGTCGATATCATCATTATAACTAGCAATTATTTAGTTGTCTGATTAGTTATGATATTCAGATTATTACAAACCAATCCGCATTTATATAACTTTAAATAATTCACTGTGAACAACCCGAAAAAACTAATAAAATAGAGCTCGCAGACACAATAATTTAGTTGTTCACGTCAAGTGCCATCAAACATTTTTGTGCTTTAATTCTTCAGAAATCAGATGCATGTCTATTTTTTGCTGGTATTTGCTTGAATTTAGATATTCAATTTCAGAACTGCATTAATATTGCCTTCATTGACTTCCCGTACACACTTGGATTGTGTCTACTAAATAGTAATGACTACCTAGTTATTTGTTCATAAATCCTTTGATTGAATGTTAGTGCTTAGGCATTTTTTAAATAGTTGATGTGCAATGTTTCTTAAGGAAATCAATAGTTATTTGACTGATACCTTTATATTCCCTCTCGGACTCCTATTTTAATATTTTATTTATAGTTCTCCACGGATCCATCTTTACGTATGTCAAGATCAATCTATTTTATTTATATTTCAAAATTTTCAGAAAATAAATAATTCATTTGTTTTAAGATTTTACTACTTCTAACTAGAGTCTCTTCCAAAATTTTTGTTTAGATTTTTAAAAAAATATATTTCTCGAGGATCGAGAACTAAGTATGTCAAGACATATTTCACAAAAAATATTAGGTTTAAATTGAGATTTTAATAGTCAACAAGTGATTTGTCGCTACTTATAATCATTCTTTCGTCTCGGATTTGTGTTTTGTTTTTTTTTTAGAAAAATATATCGTGACGATCCATCCATATATATATATATATATATTTCAAAATCTATGTACTTAGTGATATTCCAAAAATTCCACAAAAAATCAAATGTATTTCAATTGAGATTTTAAAACTTAACACGACAAATACTTCTGACTAGTGTTCCACCGAATTTGTATTCCAATTTTTAATTAAAAATTCTCGAAGATCCAACCGTATGGATATCAAAATAGATGTATTTTAGCGATATTCCAAATATTTTAGGAAAACATAAATTCATTTATTTTGAGATTTTAATAGTCAATTGGTTATTTGACCAATACTCGTAACTAGAGTTTGCTCTCGATTCATTTATATACTTGTATTTCAATTTTGCTCTAGAGGAACACTAGTTAAAAATGTCGGTCAAATAACCGGTTAACTGTTAAAATCTAAATTAAAATAGATTTTTTATGAAACTTTTGAATATCACTAAATATGTAGATTTTGAAATATATTTCAATAAATCATCATGAACTAATTTTTAAAAAATTAAAACACTGATTCGTGATGAAACAATGATTATAAGAAGCGATCAAATGACTCGTTGACTATTAAAATCTCAATTAAAATATAACAATTTTATTGTGAATTTTTTTTAAAAAAAATCATTAAAATATATAAACGTTGACATCCTTGCTTCTCGATCCTTGAGAAATATTTTTCTGAAAAATCTTAACTGACTCATATTTCAAATATTCTAATAATAATTCTCTACGATCCAATTGTATGGATGTCAAGATCGATGTGTTTTAATGATATTACAAAAATTTGAGAAAAAAATAAATTCATTTATTTTGAGATTTAAAAAGTCAACAAGTTAATATTTTTTTTTAATTTTTTTTTCGGGATTATTGTTTAGATCTTTGAAAAAAATCTCGAGGATCGAGAATTAAGGATGTCAAGATATATGTATTTTAATAATATTAAATTGAGATTTTAATAGTAAACCAGTTATTTGACCGATAATTTTAAATAATGTTCCTCTAAAATTCATGTTTCAATTTTTTTTTAAAAATATATCTCGATAATCCAGCCGTATGTATGTCAAGATCTATGTATCTTAATAATATTTCAAAAATTAAAAAAAAAATATTTGATTTAAGATTTTAACAGTCAACTAGTTATGTGACGTGACGTTTGGTCGGTTTTCATATTGTTGGTCGGTTATGAGTCGGTCGGAAATGAAATGACGTGGTTGTGGCCCCATCAGTACATGATATATGGTCGGTTATAAGTTGATCGGAAATGAGAGTGAAGTGGATGTTGGGACCGAACTGGTTCATAACTGACCACTATTGGTGGGTTATGATATTATTTCTCGCCAATTTTTATGGTCGGTTTATCGGTCGGTTATAAGTTATCTTTTCTGACCAGTATTCCTTGGTCACAGATGAGTCCAGTAAGAACTACTTGATAGAATGAGAAACGTAGATACCTTGATTAGGGATCTAAAAATTGTTGTTATCTTTGATAGGAATCCAAAACTTATTAACCTAATTACTTCCTCAAATTACGAATCCTAAATTTTTATTGCACTATATAAGTACCCAAATAAAATACTAGTTTGACGTTCTATCCATAATCAAAGTTAGCATTAAAAGATATATTTTTGACCTTTTAAATGTAAGGTTTTAACAAACATGGTAATTTTATGTATGAACATGTGAAGAGAATTGTAATGTGGTGAGCATTTTAGGTGAATTGTTAAAAAAATAACTTAATCAAGAAAAATATATATAAATAATATATTAGCTTAATGACCTTTTGGCCGGGCAGTTATACCCATCATCCCCAAATATATTAAGTCATAACTTTTAATCCTATAGTATCTGTCACCATACCTTTTGACCACTTTTCGTTCCTAAATGATATATTGGTGAATATTGGAGGGTAAAATCAGCTTTTACTAAAATTAAATATCGTAAAAGGGTTAAAAGATATGAAGACGGATACTATAGGGGTCAAGAGGTATGACTTTATAGAGTTGGGACAATTACGAGAATCAAAAAATCATTTTTAGCAGCAACTTATATTGTCTATGGTATGGTGCTCCAAGCCTATCAGCATGTAACAATTTCATCTGTGAAGAAAATTCATCCCAACTTAAAGCACCAGTGGTGCATCCAAATCATATATTAGTTTAACAAAGTTTAATTTGCAACATGGAAGTGGAAAATAAAGAAATCGTCAATATATGAGCTATAGACACAGGATTCATATAATATTACAACAAGATGAACCAAAACACAACATGATTTGTGTTTACGAGGTAGAGGAACAGATGGCGGGGTTTCTTGATGAGATGAAACATAAGCTTTTTCTGGTTTTGGTATATTATATGAAGGGGAAACTACACTTGGTTCATGTTTATGAGGTGGAGGAATATTAGCTGGCTTCTCTTTGCTGAAAGAAGCATGTTTTAGAAGTGGAAGGGAAGTTGGCTAACAGAATCACTAGACATTAATTATTTCCAATAACTGGGAAATACCATCCATACAAGGTTACAAATTATGGGCCTTCGTAACAAATCTCTTAGCCCTTGAAAAATCTTGTTTAATCAACTTCCTCTCAGTAATATCTTTTACCCTTGTAGCTTCTTCTCTATTGCACTCCATCTAAACTTCCCAACTTCGTTAAAAGTTTGCTCTAAGGCCACTATAATACGAGAAAAAACAATAACCAACAACATCAATCACCTTCCATCATTATGTATATGTTCTTCCACCTTCTAGGGACACCCCAAATGGTGTCAACCATCACAAACTCATTAAAATAAGGAAAACCAACTTTACAATTAGCTAACAAAAATAATAGTTTAGAAATGATCTATGAAAAAATTAAGGTTAGAAAATTCACTAGTTATACTTAACCTCCAAACAAAGTTTTTATTTGACAACAAAACCCTTATCTTACAATATATATGAAGAAAAAAAAACAAAAACATGATTACACGGTCATTAGAAATTTGGTTCAAAATTAGTACCAACAATAATTCATCTCACACATTGATATTTATCATCCTAGCCCAGCCCTAACACAGAATCTGAAACGCAAGTTTGATGCAGGTCCGAATAAAAACTTCCCAAAAAATTCATCAATGTTCCATGTTGTAAAAAACATACTTTTCCACTAAATTTTTAAAATAATTTTCTAGACATTGTATTTAATTAATTTGCTAGTCATCAATGTCCATTTATTGTAAAAAAGAATAATCTTCAGAATTATATGAAATATTTGAAATCATACCTTTTGACCCCTATAGTATCGGTCTCCATACCTTTTAACCATTTTTCGATATTTAATTTTAGTAAAAGCCGATTTTACCCTCCGATATTCACCGATATATCATTTTGGAGCAAAAAAGGGTTAAAAGGCATGAAGACGGATAATATATGGTTCAAAATATATGTATTCATACATTTGGGGTTGATTGGTATAATAACGGCCCATACTTTAAAGGCTAAAAGGTCATTAAGCCTAATATATACACTTAGGTGAATTCATGAGAACTAATATATTATTACATAGATATATTGAATACATAATTCTTTTTAAAAAAAATTAACTTTTAGATGACTAATTATAATCTTAAATTTCAATTAATTACACTAAAACCCGTGATATCAAGTTTAAAAGTTCTTTCTTAGTGCTAATTTCTCAGTACTACTGACAAGGATGTCGTGTGCATATTGAATAATAATTTTTAATAGATTTCTCTAACAAAGTCCAAGTCGATCTATAAAGACAAATAAGCTAGGATTATATTAAGGAAATACGTTGTATTTATCAAATAACTAAAAATAGCTTGAATTAAGTAACTCGCTAGCATGAATTAATATAATTATGATTTCCTGCCCGGTCAATCATATAATACTCAAAAGGAAATAAATGTCTTATAAAATACCAATAACCTTTCTCGAGTATTAATGACTTCTCTAAAATACAATCAAGCCTATTTTATGGTATCATACAATTGAAAAACATTAAACACACCATTCTAATTTACTAAAAATATGTTCTACCCATTTTCATGGAGAAGTTCATGTCCTCTTATTGGATAAATCAATACCATCTAAATTCAAAATCTGTTGATAAAAAAATATTAGTTTAAACATTATACATACTCACATCTAACTTTTAATTGTTAATTAAGCACAACTTAATCAGCAAAAGCATGTAATAGAGCAAAATTGGGAATTCTGAAAATCATACATCAATAACAACTATCACTACAAGAAAAAAGAGTAAAAGCGACCAAATAAAAGCGAACAATTATAAATTCCACCAAAAATGTTGGCTTTTAAGATCAAACTCACTTGACCAAAAACCGCGGTTAAAAGCGACCGATGTCGTTGGTTTTATTAGCGGTCGCTTTTATTCGGCGAATTTTATTAACAGTGGCTTTTTGTCAGCGGTCGATTTTAAGATTTTAAGATTTGGTGGGAAAATTGCCGCCAAAATGAACCCTGCAATTAGAAAACAAAAGTGACCATTGGGTCGCTTTTAAATTGATTATCCCCACCTCCTCCCATACACCACCCCCCCACACCACCCCTGCTCCCCTCTTCTCAATGATTCGTCCCCCCTATTTGTGTTTAAGTTTAATATGGGAAGTGATGACAAAAGGGGGCGTACACCACACGTTAGTTTTCAATCTTATCCTCTTGAGTTCAAGGTTTAGTTTGCATGTACTTAGATACTGCTTGTATAAATTCGCATTTAAGTTGATGAAGGAATTGAATTATTATAAACACATTTGATGTTTCTATTTGTTCTTCAGGTAAATATCATTTGCGAAGATTGTTCGAATGGACAATGTAAAGGTATGTGTTTTTTTTTATGGAAAAGCAGTGAACTATAAATGTACATTTTTTATAGATCTTTCAAACGGAGGATGAAAGAGAGACGGCGTCGCCGAAACTTTTTCCCGGAGGTGGCCGGAAGTTGCACGGTTGATGGGTGAGGTGGTTTATTTTTTTAAAATATTTTATGTTAAAATCAACCGATTTTGGTGTAAATTATTCAGGGCGGGAGATTCAAATTTTCACAAAATTTTGAATTTTAAATTTTGTAAAACCAACCAAAAAATCGGTCGATTTTATATAAATTCCATCGCAAAACTTAAAATCCATTCTCTTAAAAGCCACCAACATGCGTCGGTCGAATTTATACTAAAATCCACCGAATATGGTCGATTATAGATAAATTCCACCGATATTTGGTGGTTGATTTTAGTAATTTTTGTTGTAGTGTGTGTTTCAAATTAACCCTATATTAAAGAATCTACTCATTTATAACTAAATAAAAAAACACATTATATTCTGATAAAAAATATATAATTGATATTAATTAATGAGAATAAAGTATAAAACCTTAAATCTTCATTTTTATCTATGTCATGTATGTTTCTCCCCCTCTCATAATATATTCCCAGTTTTGTTTGTTATAATACTATCTTCATGATTTAAAAAAATACAATTTCCTAAACTAATTCGGTTATAAGAAAAATTCTTGCAATCAAACAGAGGAAGACACTAACATAACATGAGTATTTTCATAAAGGACATAATTCTGCCATTAAAAATCTTTGTATTACATCGAGTCAGTTAGTCTAAAATTTTAAGGAGGAGATGGACCTAACTACTAATGAAACTAATCAATCTCATGATAACCTTGATCATTAACATCAGTCCTACCATGTCATTTTTATTGCAAGATTAAAATAAAGGCAAATATCTTTGATAATAATTCTGCAAAACTTGTTTTGATATGTCTATGAGAGACTAGCAGTTTTATGATCTTTACAAGAAATACCAACAATGAAAAAATAAATTGGCACAATTGCACAAGATTAACAATGAATATATCAAATACATTGGAGAATTTCGAGGTACACAAAAATAAAATTCGTTTACGTTAGAGCATAATTTCTTAGCTAGATGTATACAAACCTTAAGTAAATATTGCTTCTCTAATCTAGTTCAGAAAGGACAGCATCAACAACTTTCTGGATTCAGTTTTAAGTACCAAAACTAAATTCACTGAAGTTAGATGTATAATTTTATATACAACCTAGTCGCAAAACTACAACTTGATCGTTGTCACAGATGGAATAAAATCAATGTTTTTTCAGATAAAATCTTAAATACATACATGTATTACATGAAAAAGGTTAAGATTGCAAACATTTAAAATTAGGGTCCTTTTTAGATTATTAACATCCCTTTTCTAGAGATACTTTCTAGAATAGGAATTTCAACTCTGACCACTCTATTATCTAATTTTTAAGTCAAAAGAATATGAATTAGATGTATAAATTATATGCAGAAATTTAAACAAAGAAATAGGTACTAAAATTTCAAAAGCTTTTTTGGGCAATAATCTGCACAAATATTTAGCGCACGTAAGGCATACATATAGTTAATCAAAACATGCATAAACATTTAGCATATATTGTAATCAGAATCTTATGTATATATCCTAACAAGTGTTATCACATCATCAGGTCATGAGTTTGATTATGCAGCCATTGTCTCATAACAGGGACTTGTTAGTATTGGAATTTGCATGGGTTGATTATTAGGATGTCCAGCATCTCCCTATATTGAAACGTGTTACTGATTGTTACTATCTGTTACATTATAAATGATTGTTGAACTTTTATCCATAAGTACTTTGTCTTTGTGTTACTGGCTGTAACATTATAAATGATTGTTCATCTTTTATCCACAAGTCCTTGTCTTTGGTATATAGTTAAATCTCTTTAAAATAATATGGTTGGTACTAAGAAATATATTATTTTATGGAGTTTATTACTAATTTATCCCGAGTAAAAATACCTTGTGTCCATTAAGTTGGGAGTGGAGAAAAATATTATTTTAGCTAACTTATTACTTTATCGATTATTATTTTATCCATGTTCAACTGTATGATAAGTGATTGATTCTAAGAGCAACCATTTCAACTAATTGGTTTACTAATTTGACACCAAAAAAACAACTTAAACCTCGATTGGAGTTATTTAAAAAAAATTAAATCAACTCTAACTTGACATTTATACCTAATTGAAATAAATCAATAAATGTTTGTTCCAAATTGAGTTTAAACTTGTGACTGTGATATAGATATTTGTGATGTTGTGAAAGAGATGAGAGAGCAATGTGCAATGCCAAGAGAGGCCAAGAGAGATGAGAATATAGAACAGAGAATTAGAGTGTCCTTTCTCTAATAAAAAGACGGAATTTGAGGGAAAGTAAAATTTTGTCAAGAGAATTGAGAGTGATATTTCTCTAATAAAAGGAGGAAAGTTGAAGGGAAGTAAAAATTTTGTCAACTTGAAACAAATTTGTTGTTTTAGGGCGAAAATATTTGGGTAAATGTGGGGAAGTTATGAGAAAAATATTTTAATACATATCTTATATTTTGGTATTTGATATTTGAGTTATAAAGCTAAATAAAATATAATTGTTATAACATTATTTCATTGGATGGTTTTTGGTGCCTGTATTTTTAGTTTTGAAATTTGTTTAATTAAATATTTATTTCAAGTAATTTTAGATGGGATAGATCGATTTTAATAATTGTTTATTATTATTATAAAGGGGGACGAATCTCGTGTGAATAGTACTTTTTCGATATTTTTCAGTTTCTATCCTGCAAGACTGTTTGATATTTTTAATAATTGTTTTATATGAATAAAATATTTATTGTTGACTTGGTACAGTTGGATCTTCGAAAACTTATTTAAAATTTTTGTCTTTGTTACTCTCTCAAGAATCTCGTATAGGAAAATAGTGTGTTTACGATATTTTTCATTGCCATACAAGATAAATTTGATTTTTTCACAATTTTTTTAATATAACAAAAATAAGTGTATCTTATCATCTTTAGAGTTACATGAGGGAAAAATCTTTTAATTTTTTTTTCTTGTTAATGGAAGATAAATGTCATGATATAGTTAGTAGTGCCTTTACGAATTCTATATATAATATTTAGAGATTTGTTATGTATTTATTAAAATTGTTTTTATAATGTATGTTTACGGTCACACAATTAAAATTAGATAATAGATTTTAATTACTTTGATTCTTATTAATTAAAATGGTCCCACAACAAATTCTATATGACCAAAAGAAGTCAACTTTTAAACTAAGTAGTTGTCATGTACATGGATATATTAAAAAGATTTTTTTATTAAAATAGGATATTATAATATCAAATTTTGTACTTATTCTAGATTTTACACACATGAAGAACTTATTAGCCAGGAAGATATATAACTTGAATTGATTAAATTTTTATATCTTGTTAAAAGAATATCAATGATTTAAATTTTGAAAGTAAGATGATAATATCATGTTCACTTGTTAATTAATCAAAACAAACATTCTTTCTAGTTGAAGTTTTTCCTGTTGTGAGTGAATATAGATATGTATGTAAACAAAAGTAGCAAAATTGGACAAGAGACATTTCAATGAGAAAAAAAATAAAAAAAAATTCATGATAAGAGAAAGATATATTTCTTTTTTAATTTACTTTTTTTCAATACTTTTGAAAAAAAATCACTTCTAAAATTTAACTTGATTACGTTTTTATTTATCCTTTCATTATCTATTGTTCTATTTAT
Organism: Apium graveolens; assembly: GCF_009905375.1. NCBI lineage: Eukaryota > Viridiplantae > Streptophyta > Magnoliopsida > Apiales > Apiaceae > Apium > Apium graveolens. The sequence continues at coordinate 5,551,127 of NC_133649.1, read as the reverse complement.
TCTATCATGACAATAATTTATCTTTTGAAATGCTCTTATATATTTATAAACAAAATATCCAAATTAATTAAGCATTTACTTCTCTTTTTTAAGTAAAATAAAGTAAGATATACATAAAAATAGGATTATCTTTTAATTACTTTTAACATTATGCTAAGTTAGTAAAAAAAATTAAAAAGTTCAATAACACATTCATTAAATATTGAGAAAAATAATGGACTAAAATTCAAAAGTAAACACCAATGTCAATTTAGAAACGATAAGACCAATAAACATATCTTCCTATATAGATCAGCCAATACAGCAAGTAAATTGAACAAAATATAAATAGATTAAAACAGAGAAACATAATCAACACAAATAAATTTAGAGATTGAGATCAAGATTGAGATCTTCTTCTTCTTCTTCCTCCTCTTCATGAGGCTCAACAACACCAGCTGCAACAGATGGCCCAAAGAAATTATATGTCCTAGCAGGGGGGATACCAGGCACTGGAGGAGGAGGCATACGGGCACGTACGGGAGCCGGTACCATGGGAGCTGGCAGACAAGGAGCTGTCGGTAAAAGTGTCAAAGCGGACTGTGGAGACATAGGGGTAGATCCATAAGGACCTATTGAGCCTGGTGGAAAAAGAGGCAGAAGAGGTCGTCGAGGAGGTGACACAGGGACTGAGGGGCCAGTCATAGGAGTTACTGGGCCTGGAGGAAAAAGAGCCAAAGTGCGTAGCCTAGGAGGAGAGACAGGGGCTGAACGAGAAGGAGCCACTGGGCCTGGTGGAAATAGAATCAAAGTGCGTGACCTGGGAGGAGACACATGGACTGAGGGACGGGCTGCAGGGGCTGAGGGAGAAGGAAACATCATATGACTAACATGCTGCTCCATCCTCCTCCTTTTCATCAATGTCAGTTCCCACCTTAGCCCAGATGAAGAAGAAATCGAGGAGGAGAAAGAGGATGGATTGTTTAAAGACTCAGCCCTCTTCTTTCGCTCATTTCTGTGAGCATTTTGATGGCCAGCTAGGGCCATAGGGGTGGAAAATGTCAGTGGGCAATATCTGCAGGGATAAATTTTAGCACTGGCTGGTTGAGGTAATATAGATTTATGGTTGGCTGCTGTGTCATTGTCTGAGGAAGATGATGAAGAGACACACATTTTGGTGGAAAGATTTTTTATATTTTGTAATGGATACAAAGTTTAGTGATAATGAGATAGTGATCGTTTAAATAGATGAAATTATATTGTAACTAAAACATTAGGATATGTTTGAATTAAATTATTTCCCAACCACTTTTAATTTTATATGATACTTTTTGATATATTTTGACAGTGTAAATGTAGTTACATTTATTAAATCTTGAATTTTAGAGATTTGATACATCTCCATTTAATAATATGTATTCTCATCTCATAATAAAGATATGACTTTATTTCACTGAATCTATAAAATATTTTTAGCATTAATTTTACTTTATTCAATAACTAACATATGTTTTTTTTTTTTAAAAAGTACTTACAATTTATGAAATTTCAAATCATATTGCAAATGTACCTTGCATTTAATAGTAAAATCCAAAATCTCTTAATAAATATTATGTATTAATTGTCATACATATAGCACCAAGTTTTATGAAATAGAGTCATTTAAAAAAAATCTAAACTCGGAATTTTTTATCTCCTCTCTCTATTTATGATTATTAATTACGATATATTGGGCAAATCTGTTTTTGCTATCAACAAGATATATATTATATAATTACTTTGTAAGTATAGAAAATTGAATATTGATAAAAAAAATTAGGTTTTGCTGCAAAACAAGCTTGTGTCAAATTTTGTTCCTAATTAAAGATAGAATTTTATGATGTGCATATATATGTATAATTAAAAAGAAAAGATATAATTATTTATAAAAATAATTGGATTACTGCATATTATCAATAATCTTTTAATAGCACCAGGAATGCTAATAAAACGTGATTTCTTCTTTTGTTTGGAAGCCTAGCACTAAATGTCAAAAGAAAAAAGCTCTTTTTTAAAAAATAATAGTTAATTAGATACACTTAATCTTTTCTTCTATTCTTTTTTTTCCTTTGGTTTTTTAGAGAAGACTTTCAATTTTTACTTGTTTTAATCTCATAATCTTATTCTGTGTCCTAGCTCAGTTGTGACAATCCAATCCAGTCTTTTTGGATTGTCATCTAGCTGTCAATCGAGTCTTTTTGGGTTGATAGGAAGATAACACCTACAGCCATCCATTAATTCAGACCTAGTTAGTCTATGTCACTTCTCTCCTCAGTCTTTAAAAAATTTGCCTCAAAACTTGTTCTTAATATTGTTACTATATCTTGCTATGAAAATCTTAATTGTTAAACCTTGTTTTCCTCTAAATTTTAGGTTCTCTTGATATATTATGTTGAATTTCTCAAATTTTTAATTGTACTTTGATGACAAAAACACAATTAAATTTATTAACACAATTTCTAATATGTTAGCAGTGCTAACATATTTTTGTTCATTAGGTGATCAGCTGAAATTGAAGTATCTAATGATAATTACTAGATACACATTATTATATGAAGGAACCTGTGTATGATAGATGTATTTAAGCATGTTGGTATAGTTATATTTTCTAGTCATCTAAAGAGAGAAGTATATTTACAATTATATAATAAAAAAACTAACTTCAAACACAAATAATTTTCAATTACTACAATTTAAGTATATTCTAGCTTTTACTTGGCAAATACACAATTTAAACATTGCACTTGTGTACTCACACTTCAAAAAGAGTTTGAAGTGAAAAACTTGGATGTTAATAAATTACAATATTGGTATGAGGGGCTTTCTAGTAATTACATAATATAATTTTAATTGCCTAAAATATCTTTTTTTGCCAGATATTAATAATTTCCAACTCTCTCCATTTAAAATATTTAAGAAAAGAAATTTAAATCTCATTAAGTTTACCTAAAATTCTTTTCTTAAATAATAATATTTACTTGTGAAAATCTTATTCATATTGATGGCTAAATTAAAGCTTTAATTAATATAACTCACACACTTTGTTATGAATTTAGACAGAACAAGATACACCAGAACTACTTACTTCTTATTATTATGCAAACAATACACATAAATAAAAATATGCTCCAAATGTGAGCTAAAAACTAGGAAACTAGGAAGCCACTATTCTAATACAAATGAACTACCCGTTTGTTTCTCAACTACTACTCCTGCAAATTCTCTATCTCATGTCGACTTATTTGAGCTGATGATCTGGAATACAGACAATGCCATAACGGAAACAAAGTGAATAAAAACACAAGTTAACGGAAACAAAGTGAATAAAAATACAAGTTAAGATTAAACTAACAAATCTCTCGTAATCTAAACTTGCCCAGTTAAATCCTTAACTCCAAGAAGCCTCCTCATTTTTTCGAACTTGAATATTGCTCGTGATTTTGTTAAAACATCTGCACGCTGGTTCTCTGAGCTTACATACTTCAACACAATCTCTCCTCTTTCAACGCACTCACGAATAAAATGGTACCGGATGTCTATATGTTTGCTGCGGCCATGAAACACCGGATTTTTGGCTAAGTCGATGGCTGATCTATTGTCTATATATAACACCACAGGACCCAACTTTTTACCTGTTACTTCCATGAGTAAATTCTTTAACCAGATGGCTTGACAGAGTGCTGCAGTTGCAGCCATAAACTCGGCTTCACAAGAACTCAGAGCTACACACCTTTGCTTCTAGGACACCCATGTGATTAAACTTTCATTCAGAAAAAATGTCATACCTCCTGTACTTTTTCTATCATCAATGTGGCCTGCCAAATCGCTATCCGAATATCTAGTTAACATATTATTCCTGCTATCTTCAGTATATGTATGACCAAAGTCCAATGTTCCTTTAATATACCGCATAATATGCTTAACAGCATTTAAATGAATTGTCGTTGGTGTCTCCATGAACCTACTAATAATTCAAACAGAGAAGGCAATGTCCGATCTGGTATGGACAAGATACCTTAGACCTCCAACTATGCTCTTAAAATAAGTCACATCTACCTTTTTGCCTCCTTGATCCTTCGTGATAACCTCATTTGGATCCATAGGATAACTTGTTGGATTGCAATCCTATAAACCAGCTTTCTCCAAGATCCTTTTTGCATATGTTGTCTGTCTCAATTCTATATGACCTGGAGGCTGATTAACCTCAATTTCGAGATAGTGTGACAGGTAACCGAGATCACTCATTTCAAAACGCTCATTCATTTACTTCTTGAACTGCTCTATGATCGACTTCTGTGTTTCAGTTAATAGTAAGTCATCTACGTATACTGCTATAATCAGTGTTTCCTCCCCAAACTTTTTCGTGTAAACCGCATGCTCATAAGGACACCTAACAAAATCAAGTTCCTCCAGAAACTTGTTCAATTTTGCATACCAAGCTCGGGGTACTTGGCGCAACCCGTACAGGGCCTTACACAATTTATAGACCAGATGCTATTTACCTTCTTAACAAAACCTTCGGGTTGTGAAACATACACCTCTTCCTCGATTTCCACATTTAAAAATGCCGTCTTCACATCGAGATGATGAACTTCCCACTTATTTTTTGTTGTACGAGCGAGAAGCAGTCGAACCATTTCTAAGCGAGTAACTGGGGCAAAAATTTCTTCAAAATTAATCCCTTTTATTTGCACGTACCCGTTTGCCACAATTATTATTTTATGCTTTACAATATTCCCACCGGTGTCTCTCTTTATCTTGTAAACCCATTTAAGATCAATAGATTTTTTACCAGCTGGGAGTATTGTCAATTTCCACGTGTTATTTCGTTCAACTGCCTCCAGTTCCTTTTCCATAGCTTCTCTCCATCTCTTGTCTTTCGATGCCTGTTGGTAACTTACTGGTTCGTCTGCTGCTGTAAAATATAGCTCATCACTTTGTAATTCAATTTCTTCCGTGTTGGCATATACTTCAGCAAGCGTTTTATAATTTTGAACTTCATTACTCGCTTCTGATCCAGAAGTCGAATTTGTAATACTTGTGGACTCTGTTCCAAATTCAGTACTTTGTGTATTTTCGGATTTTCTAAGAGTTCTACCAGCATTAAAACTTTGTGTACTGCTCTCTCCCATTGTTTCGCCTCCCCCATAATCAGCAGTACCAAATACCACAAACATTTCCTTTTGTGACGTAGAGTCCTCAACATTTTGGTTCCAAGACCACAATTTTTGCTCCTCAAAAACTACATCCCTGCTTACATAAATTTTCTTACTCACTGGATCATATAAACGATAAGCCTTCGTTCCAGGCTCCTTCCCCAAATATATTACCATTTTGCTTCTGTCATCTAACTTCTTCATATTTACACTTGGTATACGCATATGTGCCATACAGCTAAATACACTGATGTGCCCAATGTGAGCTTTCATTCCAGACCAAGCCTCATACGGGGTGACAATGGACACAGCACGTGTGGGTAACCTGTTCAAGAGATAAATAGTGTGGTGAATTGCCTCTCCCCAAAAGTAACAAGGAAACTGCATCTCCTTTAACAAACACCTCGCCATCTCGATCATGGTCTTGTTTCTCCGTTCAATAACCCTGTTTTGCTGGGGTGTGTAAGGTGCCGTGTATTGTCTGGTGATACCATTCTCCTCGCAGTAACTAATGAATTATTTTGAATAAAATTGTCTTCCTCGGTCGATTCTGAAAGTTTTAATCTTTTTCTCCAGTCCATCTTCAACTTGAGCTCGAAACTTTCTGATTGCCTCAAAAGCCTCATCCTTCGATTTCAATAGGTATGCCCACATAACCCGAATGTAATCATCAACTAGCAAAAACACATACTTGCTCCCGGCCTTTGTTGATGGCGTAACCGGACCACACAAGTCACCGTGCAGTAACTCCAGAACTTTCATGGCACTGTAATTTGATTGGAGCGGGTATGATTTTTTTCGTTTGTTTTGACATAAGGCAGCCCGTGCAGACTTCCTTGGTGTGATTTAAATTTGGTAAACTGTATGCGATCTATTTTGAGGCCATCTGAACAATTACATTGAAATTCAAATGTCCCAAACGGGAGTGCCACAGCCACTCTGGACTATTTCTTTCAGATAACAAGCAACTGTAATCAATAGGTTCAAGAATAATTTTGTACAACTTGTTAAATGACCACATTACTTTCATCAACAATTTTTCTTGCTAATCTCGAATCCATAAATATTCACCACTTAACAATATTTTATACCCTTCTTCTGATAATTGAACGAGACTAATGATATTACTTCGAATAGAGGGAATATAGTATACCTGGTTAAGAATCTTCTCCTCTCCTCTTTTGCACTTGATTGCTATAGATCCCATTCCCTTTATATGAACAACTGAATTATCTCCAAATTTCATTTGCCCCGTTATTTCTTTGTTTAGCTCCTTAAATTTTGATCTTTGCCCGGTCATGTGGTTGCTTGCTCTGTTGTCTAAATACCACAGGTTTGACACAAATTTATTTTCTTCTTCATTTTGATTCAGCCTTGGACTCACCTTGTCTTTATTTAACATCAGAGCATTGCCTTTGTCATTCTCCTTCTCTGCGAGAAGCAATGCCGATTCATCACCGGGTATATGTGAAATATTCACTTCTTCTTTGAATTTCTTGTCGCGTTTGGGCTTTTTACATTCTACTGCAAAATGACCGTACCCCAAAAAATTAAAACATCTGACTTTACTCTTGTCACGAACACCTCGAGTATCTCCCTTTCCTCTGTATCTATGATAAGAACCATCTGTCCTATTTGAGCGCCTCAGCCATTCGATCCTGGTGAGCAGAAGTTTACTCTCTTCCTTATCTTTCTTTCTCCACTCTTCTTCAGTGAGAAGGAGTTGATTAGTACCTCCAGTGGTTTCAGTTTGTCCACACAGTCTCTCGTCATGTGCTTTCAATGACCCAATTACCTCTTCGATGGTCATCTTCTCAAGATCACCAAACTGTTCGATTGCAGACGTGATCTGCAAAAACTTTTGTGGCATCGCTCGCAATACTTTCTTTACTACGTACGACTCAGTCATTTCATCTCCCAGTGCACGAATATTGGTTACCAAACCATTCAACTTCATGCAAAAATAGTCAAGAGACTCAGAATCTCTCATATTCATCGACTCAAACTCCAATCTTAACATCTGAATGCTCGCTGTCTTCACGCGTTCTGTGCCCTGGCACAAAACTTTCACTGCCTCTCAGGCCTCCTTTGTTGTCTCCTTCTCAGCAATGGACATCAATACGTCTTCAGGTACAGCAATACATCTTCAGGTACAGCAATACGTCTTCAGGTACATCAATAAGTCTTCAGGTATACCCTGATAAATGGCAGCTAATGCCATTTTGTCCCTTTTTTCTTCAGCAGCAGTTCTAGAACCAGATTTTGATTTCACGGCTTCCCAGATTCCGTGAGCCTGCATGTTCACTCTCATCTTCAACGCCCACACCGTATAATTTCCTCTAGTCAGCATGGGGTATGTCAAGCCAATTGTGCCCTCCTTGTTCTTTTCTGTCTCCATAGTTAATGTCCTTGGCATACACTTGGGCATCAACTAAAGAAATTAAGGCTCTAATACCAGATTGATGGGTAAATCAAAGCCTTACCTAATATAACTCACACACTTTGTTATGAATTTAGAGAGAACAAGATACACCAGAACGAAATACTTCTTATTATTAGGCAAACAATATAGATAAATAGAAATATGCTCCAATTGTGAGCTAAAAATTAGGAAACTAGGAAGTCACTATCCAAATACAAATGAACTACCCGTTTATTTCTTAACTACTACTCGTGCAAATTCTCCACCTCATGTAGACTTATTCAGGTGATGATCTGGAATACAGACAAGGCTTTAACGAAAACAAAGTGAATAAAGACACAAGTTTAGATTAAACCAACACATATTTCATTTGCATAATATTATTTGAAAAAATCAATTAAAATGTACTCGTATTTGATCAACGGTGATCCAGGTAAGCAACAGTCTATAGATGTATTGATTACAAGTCGATTTAGGATAAGCCTTATTAATCCTTTGATTAGTATGCATTTAAGATAAGCCTTATTAATCCTTTGATTAGTATACTTTTACGTCTAATACTTTTTTTGTTAAATAACTCCCTCTCATACTTAATTCTCTAGAAGTAAGAGATTTAATTCTGTAGAAGTATGAGATTGGCAATTTTGATCTCTAGATTAGACAAAACATAAATTAAAGATGATTATATTTATGTTTTAATAATATAAGTTTAATGGTATTTTGAGTCATGATCCTTTACTAATTTGTTAAAAATAAATAATTTAAATTCTAATTATATAATGTTATTTCGGAGACAAATAGTTTAAAATATAATACAAATAAAGAATATTAATATTTAACTACAAAATGATGTTAACACTATTCTAACCTTAGACCCATGAGATTAGTTCACGTATCAAACTCATCATATAGTAGTTTTTAATATCTTAGAAAAAAATTGTACATCAAATAAAAGTATTCAACATCAAACTTATTTTATTATTTTATTCTGATATATGCAATTACAAGTAAATGTTTAATAAAAAATAAAATAGTCCTCTCCTTTTAGCTACAAGTGTGTAAAAATATGTACTGACTCTAGAGAAAGGAAACTAGAATATACATATATACTATTATGTGAAACGTGAGAAATAAATTTGTATACACTTATCATATAATAAGAATACATGATATTTAAATAGAATTAAATCAACAAGGTGGTAGCATGAAATCATAAATAAAACATAAAGTAAATAATATTATTTATATTAAAATCCCAACAATCTCTCCATTAATTTAAATTTGCCTCAACAAATCCTATCGACCCATATGGCTTTTAATCTAGCCAGCTTGGCTTTCAACTTTTCTGCACAATTCAACTTAAACCGTATGATTTTCACTTTCTCTTCACGTTTAGCATATCAGCTTAGGGTCTGTTTAGCACTGTTGAAAACTGCTGTGATGTGAGAAAAAGTGTTGTTGAAAAAAGTTTTTAGAATTTACCAAACACATTTCTGACAGTTTTGCAGCAAAAAGCTGTTGTAGCTGTGTGCAACAACAATATCAAACAGACCCTTAGTCCATGGGTCTGACTGCATATTTTATAGAACCAAACTACTATGCTAAGAATGAGAGTAATGATTTTATATGAAATTGCAACTGGGATTACTTATAGTGTGTGGAAGATGTACAAAGAATATATAAAATATGCAACCAACGTCTATTACTCATAAAGATCAGGCCATACTCCTGATTTGTCTCCATGATATCCAAACGGCCTATTACTACTTCAACGTAATTGTTGATTTATTCAATCAGATATAAAACAAAACAAATAAATAAAAGATGTTTAGAATTAAGCCTGACATGCTCCCCATTTAACCTAAACATGTTACTGACCTCCAAGTGAATGTCTCATCTTTTCGAACTTTGCTGCAAACAATGCCTTGGTGAATATATCTGCTCGTTGCTCACATGTTCTGATGTGCTTGATCTCGATCAAACCCTGCTCCACACAATCTCTTGTGAAATGATAACGCACATCAATGTGCATACTTTTACCATGGAAAACTGGATTATTTGCAAGGTCTATGGCAGACTTATTATCAATATAGAGAACGACTGGTGCAGCCTTCACACCCATGATCTGACTTAGTACACTTTGAAGCCATATTCCTCGGCTTCGTATGATGACAAGGCTACACATCTCTGCTTCTGTGAAACCCACGGAACTGAGCTTTTATCATAGTAAAAAGCCATGCCCCCTATACTTTTTTGATCCTCAATACTCCCAACAAGGTCACTATCGGAGAAGCCAGACAATAGATAATTACCACGACCTTTTGTGTACACCAGACCGTTAATGCAAAGTACCTTCCAAATATCCACATATCCGTTTTATTGCATTCAAATGCATGACAGTGGGTCTCTCCATGTAACAGCTGACTATGCCTACAGAATAGGCTATATCGGGTCGAGTATAAACTAAGTAGCACAATCCTCCCACCAGGCTCTTATAATGAGCTGGGTTTACTGCTTCACCATATTTGTCAATATCGATTTGCAGCTTTAATTCCACATGATAATTAACTGCATTGCATTCACTTAACCCAGCTCTTTGTAGCACTTTCTTTGCATATGTCGTCTGCTTTATTTCAATACAACCGTTTGTTTGTTCAACCTCCAAACCCAAATAATAAGAAAGTTTTCCAAGATCAATCATGTCAAATTCACGGCTCATCTCCCCCTTGAATTTCACAATGGCTAAAACAGTGGTACCCGTGATGAGCAAATCATCAACATAGACTCCTACGATTAAAGAATCATTCCCATCCTTATATGTAAAAACTACATGTTTATAAAGACACTTGAGAAATCCTAAATGAAGCAAACACTTGTTTAACTGAGAGTACCATGCTCGAGGGGCTTGACATAAATTATATAACGCCTTTAAGAGTTTACCCCTTAGGTTGAGATACGTAGACCTCTTGATATACCCCTTAGGTTTATCGACGATATCTTGATATACTCTAAGTCAGAAGAGGAACATATGAAATATTTGATGATTGCTTTGGAAACCTTGACGAAAGATATGTTAGACGCGGAATTGCCAAATATGAAATTTAGTTAAAGGAAGTTGAGTTTATTGGGCATATAGTTAGTTGTGAAAGCATTACAGTGGATCCCGTAAAGATTGAGGTTGTGATGAACTGGGAAAGACCTAAGACTCCAATAGAAGTAAAAAGTTTTCTAGGATTGGCTGGTTATTATCGATGATTTGTGCAAGATTTCCCTAAAATAGTTGTTCCATTGACTAAGTTGAAAAGGAAAAATGAGAAGTATATTTGGACGGATAAGTGTGAAGAAAGTTGTCAGGATTTAAGGAAATATTTAGTTTCTGCACCAGTATTGGTTCTACCCGATAACTTTATCAACGGAACTGGTAAAAGAATTTGAGAAATTGAAACCAGAAATAAGAGTCCCTGAGTTAGAGTTAGCAAAAGAAAGTGATCAATACAAAGACGTTTCAGCCTGAGATTCTAGAAAAGATTCTGGAAAAGATTCGACGTTGTTAGGAGAAGATAATGGATCACGAAAAGGATAAACTATCTGGTGGTGAAGAGATTAAGGCTCAAAAAGATGATACAAATGATAAAGGTGTAACTAGGTTTATAGATTGAGTATATGTTCTAATAAATTCTCGGAAAGAATAATAGTTCCTTTTTTATTTTTTTTACTAATAAAATTTATAGACTTATAATTGTGAGTATTTGTTCCAATAAATTATATCGGGTAATTTGATTTTTATTTCTGTACTAAAAACACTTATTTCTTATACACTTATAAACACTTATATATTTCAAAAAATTATCGGAGTGAGTAATAGTTTCTTTTTTGCTTTTTTACTATTAAGCTTATAGCCCTTATAATTGTGGGTTTATGTTCTAATAAATTCTTTAGGAAAAGTCTAACTTAGGACCTAGAATTTAGGAACATGGGACAATAGAGGATAAGTTCTTAACCACACTTATCCAATCGTGAGCTCAGATCTAATAATTTTATTAATTTAAAAAGAATATTAGAAATATACTAATTGATTGATCGATAAATTAATAATTATACTAATCTTTGTTATTAAGAAAAAATTATTTTTATAATATACATGTAAAAAAATGATTTAAGCATTAGAGAGGACTCGTAAATCAATTCCACAAATACACAATAAATTTCTAACTAATATATATATATATTTAAAAAATCTAACAAAACATCCAATCTAATGATGAGGTGTAATCTTTGGTAAAACATCTCTCAACCATTTATCAATCAACCACCAGTATATTATTTATAATTATATATAATTTTCATCTCATGACCTTCCTTATTTTTATTCACTGAGTTAGTGCCTCTATCCACATAACATTGGTAAGGATATAGACTTTTTTGGGGCTTATAGACTTGAAACAATATACATTGAACCAACTAATGATGGATAAATGAAACAAATGAAATCTTACATTATGTTTAATTGACATGTATTGAAAAGTAAAGATCATATCATTAGAATGGAAAAAAACTTATAAATATTCCCACTGTTGGGCTGTTTTTAATATAAAAATGCTTAGTCTTTTATTTGTTTGATTAGTAATAAACCAATGTTATTCGTTAACGTTGGAGAGTTTGATTTAGTCTAGGAAGTTGCTTATGTTTAGGAAGTTAGTGGAGATAAAATAGGAGATGTGAACATATTTTGTAGGAGTATGTGGTTTTTTCTCTTATATGTATTTTGCAGTTGTAGTTATTAAAAGTAATAAGATTACTGAATTTTTCATATCAGTAATCTATACAATTCCGTATTTACTTTCAGATTTATATCCATCATCTGGTATCAGAGATTTTACGCATCCTGGGTAAACATTTTAATGGAGTCCAACAGAAGCAAGGAGGGAAGTTATGGTTTAAGCTATCCAATGCTTACAAAGGCGAACTACACGGCCTGGGCAGTTAAAATAAAGGTGATAATACAGGCCTATGGCGTTTGGGAGGCTATCGAACCTAAAGATCCTAAGGCTGCTGTTGAAGAGAAGATGGACAAGCGAGCATTGGCAATTATTTATCAAGGAATCCCTGATGACACCTTGTTAGCGCTGGCAGAAAAAAATCATCCAAAGAGGCATGGACTGCACTTAAAACACTGAGCCAAGGTGCTGACAAGGTGAAACAAGCTAAGGCAAAGACACTAAAAGCTGAATTTGTGGCGTTAAAAATGAAAGACACGTAACACATTGATGATTTCTGTATGAGAGTCAATGGTTTGGTCACAAATATCAGATCGTTGAGGGAGGTAGTTGGTGAAACATATGTTGTTAAGAAGTTGTTGAGGGCCGTACCAACGAGGTTTCATCAAATTGCTTAAGCAATTGAGCAGTTTGGGAACCTCGACACTATGTCCGTAGAAGAGGTCATGGGCTCACTAAAAGCTCACGAAAAGCGTGTGCAGGGAGGGTCAGAAATAAGTGAAGAACAACAACTTTTGATGACAGAGGAGGAATGGAAAAGAAGGGAGAACAAAGACGGAAAACTTCACCTAACACGAGAGGAATGGTTAAAACAAAGTGGGAAGAATGTGTCTCTTGGTGGTAGGGACTATCGTTTAAAAGAGAGTCGAATTGTTAGAGATGGGAGCCAAGTCAACTGTTTCAATTGTGAAGGATACAGTCATTTTGCGATCGAATGTCCAAAACCAAAGAAATTCAGACCACAGAAGGGAGAGGTGAACCTGACCTAGTTAAATGATGATGAGCCTGCGTTACTTATGGTTATGTGTGAAACAAATGCAGATGAAATTATTTTCCTGACAGAGAATGAGAATTCAAAAACCAAGCAAGAAGTAGAGGCGAACACATGGTACCTCGATAATGGAGTGAGTAACCATATGAGAGGATATCGAGAGAAGTTTGAGATTTTGGACAAAATAGTGAAAGGAGAAGTGAAATTCGGAGATGGGTCTGGAGTCAAAATCGAGGGCAAAGTATCTATCAAAATTATATGCAAAAATGTAGAAGTCAGGGAGTTACATGGAGTTTACTACATCCCCACGTTAAGGAGCAACATTATCAGCTTAGGACAGCTATCTGAGGAAGGGAATCGAGTCTTTCTGAATGGTAAAAACCTGTCGGTGTTTGATAGTTGTGGGAAACTACTCATGCAAGTCAAAAGATCTGGGATCTGGCTTTACAAAATTCAAAATTCACATAACTGAAGCAAAACAACAATGTTTACTGACGCATCGTGAGGAAGAAAAGTGGTTATGGAACCATAGACTCGGGCATGTAAATTTTAAAGCGATGCATTTGATGTCCAAGCATAATATAGCACATGGCCTACTTGCACTTGCCCAGCTGAATGAAGATTGCAGTGGATGCATCATGTTGATCTTTATGGACCAATAACTCCATCTACACCTGCATGATGTGGGTATATATGTTAAAAATAAATCTGATGTTCTTCACAGGAGTTGAGATCAGATCGTGGAGGGGAATTTTGCTCCAAAGATTTTAAATCTTTCTGTAATGAACATGGAATATTGAGACACTATACAGCACCCTACACACCCCAACAAAATTTTGTGGTAGAGCACCATAATCGCACAGTTATGGCCATGGTTCGGAACATAGTGAAGGAGAGACAGGTACCTACGAAGTATTGGGGCGAGGCAGTGAGGCATGCTATGTATGTGCTGAATAAATTACCAATGTGTTCATTGTCTTCCATCACACCGTATGAGGCATGGTATAACAGAAAGCCTAGTGTGGAATATTTGAAGATTTTTGGATGCACAGCCTATATGAAGGTCCCATCCGTACCCACAACTAAACTCGATGATCGAAGCAAGTTGGTTGTGCATTTTGGCAGGGAACCAGGGAATAAGGCGTACAGGTTATTCGACCCAGACATCAATAATATCCATCTTAGTTGCGATATGAAGTTTATTGAAGATCAAGCTTGGGCCTGGACTCCTCAAAACACTAGTGATCCATCTGTTCAAGGCCACTGTACGCTGGACATCAGTGACACAGATTTTTCAGTCACTCCCGATGAAACACTTGAGTTACAATCTCCGCACACTAGCTTCAGACCTACTATTGATCCTACAATCGACACTAGTGAGCCACCACGAAAGTACAAGAGTTTGACTGATATTTATGATCACACCACAGAGGTCGAACTGGCAGAAGAAGAACTATTCCTAATGGGGTTGACGAGCCACTGTGCTTCAAACAAGAAGTACAGGAGAAAGTTTGGAAGGTAGCAATGGACAAGGAAATCGAATCCATTGAAATTGACTATGTTACCAAAAGGACATTAAGCTATCGATTTGAAATGGGTTTTCAAACTAAAATCGTTCAGCATGGTGAAATTACGAAGCATAAAGCTCGCCTTGTTGCCAAAGGTTATGCACAAAGGCAAGAAATTGATTATGAGGAGGTGTTTTCCCCAGTCATCCGTTTAGAAAATGTGCGTCTTATTCTTGATTTGGCAGCTAAAAATGACTGGGAGGTCCATCATCTTGACGTTAAATCTGCATTTTTAAATGGTACATTGAAAGAGGAGGTCGGTGTCTCACAGCCAAAAGGGTATGTCAAAAAAGGGCAGGAACACATGGTCTATCATTTGTTTAAAGCTTTGTATGGTTTATGTCAGGCCCCCCGGGCTTGGTACACATGTTTAAATCACTACTTGCTGCAACTGGGGTTTGTTAAGTGCCATTTCGAATACGCAGTTTATTCCAAACGCACCAGTACTGAAGTTTTACTCGTTGGTGTGTATGTCGACGATCTTATCATCACAGGCACAAAACTGTCAATCATTGTCAAATTCAAGGGGAAGATGAGCAAAGAATTTTACATGCCTGACTTAGGAAAACTAACTTATTATCTCATTTTGGAAGTGAATCAGGGTCGTTGTTATATTAAAATTCGACAATCAGCTTATGCAAAAAAAGTTCTTGAACGAGCTGGTTTGGTACAATGCAATTCTTTGAAGTATCCCATAGAGTATAAGTTCTGGGAGAAATATATTTTTTTTGATTTATACTTTTATGCTAAAAATATTAAAATTTTGGCTATACAATTATGCTAAAAGTACTATATTCAAATTATTTTCTCTTATTGCTTGCACAAAATTATATAATGATTATGTATTTTTCTAATCATCATAATATAAAAAATTTGTAATTAAATAATTTCAATTAATTTTTTATGAGAGAAAAGTATTTATATAGTTTCCTCATTGATTCATGTTTTGATTTTTGCAAAAAAAAATCAACGATTCAACCGTACGGATGTCAATATCTATATATTTTAGAAATATTCCCAAAATTTCATTTAAATATAAAATTATTTTCTTTGTGATGTTATGAGTCAATTAGTTATAATCATTGTTTCATCTCGAATTGGTATTTTGATTTTTTTTAAGAAAAATATTTCCTGATGATCCATCCGTATAAATTTCAAAACCTATGTATTTTAGTGATATTTCAAAAGTTTCACAAAAAATAAAATATATTTCAATACGGATTTGAATGGTTAACGAGTTATTTGGCTGATACCTTTAAATTTCCTCTCGAACTCCTATTTTAATATTTTATTTATAGTTCTCCACGGATCCAACTTTACGTATGTCAAGATCAATCTATTTTATTTATATTTCAAAATTTTCAGAAAATAAATAATTCATTTGTTTTAAGATTTTACTACTTCTAACTAGAGTCTCTTCCAAAATTTTTGTTTAGATTTTTAAAAAAATATATTTCTCGAGGATCCAGAACTAAGTATGTCAAGACATATATATATTAATGATAATTCTAAAGTTTCACAAAAAATATTACATTTCGATTGAGATTTTAATTGTCAACGAGTGATTTGTCGCTACTTATAATCATTGTTTCGTCTCGGATTTGTGTTTTGGTTTTTTTAGAAAAATATATCGTGATGATCCATCCATATATATATATATATATATTTCAAAATTAATGTACTTAGTGATATTCCAAAAATTCTACAAAAAATCAAATTTATTTCAATTGAGATTTTAAAACTAAACACGACCAATACTTTTCACTAGTGTTCTACCGAATTTGTATTTCAATTTTTAATTAAAAATTCTCGAAGATCCAACCGTATGGATATCAAAATAGATGTATTTTAGCGATATTCAAAATATTTTAGGAAAAAATAAATTCATTTATTTTGAGATTTTAATAGTCAATTGGTTATTAGTAACTAGAGTTTGCTCTAGATTGTTGTTAAGATTTTTCAAAAAAATATTTCTCAAGGATCGAGAAGCAAGGATGTCAACGTTTATATATTTTAATAATTTTTTTTAAAAAAAATCACAATAAAATTATTATATTTTAATTGAGATTTTAATAGTCAACGAGTCATTTGATCGCTCCTTATAATCATTGTTTCGTCACGAATCAGGGTTTTAATTTTTTAAAAATTAGTTCATGATGATTTATTGAAATATATTTCAAAATCTATATATTTAGTGATATTCAAAAATTTTCATAAAAAATCTATTTTAATTTAAATTTTAACTGTTAACGAGTTATTTGACCGACATTTTAAACTAGTGTTCCTCCAGACTCATATTTCAAATATTCTAATAATAATTCTCTACGATCTAACTGTATGGATGTTAAGATCGATGTATTTTAATGATATTACAAAATTTTGAGAAAAAAATAATTTCTTTTATTTTGAGATTTTAAAAGTCAACAAGTTAATATACTAATATTTCTAACTGTAGTTTCGTCGGGATTGTTGTTTAGATCTTTGAAAAAAATCTCGAGGATCGATAATTAAGGATGTCAAGATATATTTATTTTAATAATATGAAATTGAGATTTTAATAGTAAACCGGTTATTTGACCGATAATTTTAAATAGTGTTCCTCTAAAATTCATGTTTCAATTTTTTAAAAAAAATATATCTCGATAATCCAGCCGTATGTATGTCAAGATCTATATATCTTAATAATATTCCAAAAATTAAAAAAAACATTTGATTTAAGATTTTAACAGTCAACTAGTTATGTGACGTGACGTTTGGTCGGTTTTCATATTGTTGGTCGGTTATGAGTTGGTCAGAAATGAAATGATGTGGTTGTGGCCCCATCAGTACATGACATATGGTTGGTTATAAGTTGGTCGGAAACGATAGTGACGTGGATGTTCGGACCGAACTGGTTCATAACTGACCACTATTGGTTGGTTATGATATTATTTATGGCCGATTTTTATGGTCGGTTTATCTGTCGGTTATAAGTTATCTTTTCTGACCAATATTCCTTGGTCACAAATGAGTCGAGTAAGAACTACGTGATAGAATTAGAAATGTAGATACCTTGATTAGGGATCTAAAAATTGTTGTTATCTTTGGCAGGAATCCAAAACTTATTAACCTAATTACTTCCTCAAATTACGAATCCTAAATTTTTATTGCACTATATAAGTACCCAAATAAAATATTAGTTTAAAGTTCTATCCATAATCAAAGTTAGCATTAAAAGATATATTTTTTGACCTTTTAAATGTAAGGTTTTAACAAACATGATATTTTTTATGTATGAACATGTGAAGAGAATTGTACTGTGGTGAGCATTTTAGGTGAATTGTTAAAAAAATAACTTAATCAAGAAAAATGTATACAAATAATATATTAGCTTAATGACCTTTTGGCCGGGCAGTTATACCCATCATCCCCAAATATATTAAGTCATAACTTTTAATCCTATAGTATCTGTCACCATACCTTTTGACCATTTTTCGTTCCTAAATGATATATTGGTGAATATCGGAGGGTAGAATTAGCTTTTACTAAAATTAAATATCGTAAAAGGGTTAAAAGATATGAAGACGGATACTATAGGGGTCAAGAGGTATGACTTTATACAGTTGGGACAATTAGGAGAATAGAAAAATCATTTTTAGCAGCAACTTAAATTGTCTATGGTATGGTGCTCCAAGCCTATCAGCATGTAACAATTTCATTTGTGAAGAAAATTCATCCCAACTTAAAGCACCAGTTGTGCATCCAAATCATATATTAGTTTAACAAAGTTTAATTTGCAACATGGAAGGGGAAAACAAAGAAATCGTCAATATATGAGCTATAGACACAGGACTAATATAATATTACAATAAGATGAACCAAAACACAACATGATTTGTGGTTACGAGGCAGAGGAACATATGGCGGGGTTTCTTGATGAGATGAAACATAAGCTTTTTCTGATTTTGGTATATTATATGAAGGGGAAACTACACTTGGTTCATGTTTATGAGGTGGAGGAACATTAGCTAGCTTCTCTTTGCTGAAAGAAGCATGTTTTAGAAGTGGAGGGGAAGTTGGTTGCTTTTCTGATGAACCAATTTTATAAGTCGGTGGTTTCTCTTTACGAGATGATGCACGTTTATGGGGTTTCTCTATGCAGGATGGAGGATCACTAGAAACTGATTTTTGTTTATGAAAATCTACATGAACAGAATCACTAGACATTAATTATTTCCAATAACTGGGAAATACCATCCATACAAGGTTACAAATTATGGGCCTTCGTAACAAATCTCTTAGCCCTTGAAAAATCTTGTTTAATCAACTTCCTCTCAGTAATATAATCTTCAGAATTATATGCAATATTTGAAATCATACCTTTTGACCCCTATAGTATTGGTCTCCATACCTTTTAACCATTTTTCGATATTTAATTTTAGTAAAAGACGATTTTACCCTCCGATATTCACCGATATATCATTTTGGAGCGAAAAAGGGTTAAATGGCATGAAGACAGATAATATATGGTTCGAAATATATGTATTCATACATTTGGGGTTGATTGGTATAATAATGGCCCATACTTTAAAGGCTAAAAGGTCATTAAGCCTAATATATACACTTAGGTGAATTCATGAGAACTAATATATTATTACATAGATATATTGAATACATAATTCTTTTCAAAAAAAATTAACTTCTAGATGACTAATTATAATCTTATTTCAATTAATTATACTAAAACCCGTGATATCAAGTTTAAAAGTTCTTTCTTAGTGCTAATTTCTCAGTGCTAGTGACAAGGATGCCGTGTGCATATTGAATAATAATTTTTAATAGATTTCTCTAACAAAGTCCAAGTCGATCTATAAAGACAAATAAGCTAGGATTATATTAAGCAAATACGTTGTATTTATCAAATAACTAAAAATAGCTTGAATTAAGTAACTCGCTAGCATGAATTAATATAAATATGATTTCCCACCCGGTCAATCATATAATACTCAAAAGGAAATAAATGTCTTATAAAATACCAATAACCTTTCTCGAGTATTAATGACTTCTCTAAAATACAATCAAGCCTATTTTATGGTATCATACAATTGAAAAAAATTAAACACACCATTCTAATTTACTAAAAATATGTTCTACCCATTTTCATGGAGAAGTTCATGTCCTCTTATTGGATAAATCAGTACCATCTAAAGTCAAAATTTGTTGATAAACAAATATTAGTTTAAACAATATACATACTCACATCTAACTTGTAATTGTTAATTAAGCACAACTTAATCAGCAAAAGCATGTAATAGACCAAAATTGGGAATTGTGAAAATCATACATCAATCACAACTATCACTACAAGAAAAAAGAGTAAAAGCGACCAAATAAAAGCGAACAACTATAAATTCCACCAAAAATGTTGGCTTTTAAGGTCAAACTCACTTGACCAAAAACCGCGGTTAAAAGCGACCAATGTCGATGGATTTTATTAGCGGTCGCTTTTATTCGGTGGATTTTATTAACGGTGGCTTTTTGTCAGTGGTCGATTTTAAGATTTCAAGATTTGGTGGGAAAATTGCCGCCAAAATGAAGCCTGAAATTAAAAAACAAAAGTGATCATTCGGTCGCTTTTAAATTGATTATCCCCACCTCCTCCCATACACCACCCCTGCTCCCCTCTTCTCACTGAGTCGTCCCCCCTATTTGTGTTTAAGTTTAATATGGGAAGTGATGTGAACCAAGTTTCGACAAAAGGGGGCGTACAGCTCAGGTTAGTTTTCAATCTTATCCTGTTGAGTTCAAGGTTTAGTTTGCATGTACTTAGATACTGCTTGTACAAATTCACATTTAAGTTGATGAAGGAATTGAAATATTGTAAACACATTTGATGTTTCTATCTGTTCTTCAGGTAAATATCATTTGTGAAGATTGTCCGAATGGACAATGTAAAGGTATGTGTTTTTTTATGGAAAAATAGTGAACTATAAATGTACATTTTTTATAGATCTTTCAAAGATTTCCAAATAGTTTTCTCACTTTCCAAAACAAGTCGCAACGGAGGATGAAAGAGAGACGGCGTCGCCGAAACTTAGTTTCAGGTATCGTTTAAGCTCCGTTACAACGGAGGATGAAAGAGAGACGGCGTCGCCGAAACTTTTTGCCGGAGGTGGCCGGAAGTTGCACGGTTGATGGGTGAGGTGGTTTATTTTTTTTAAAACATTTTATGTTAAAATCGACCGATTTTGGTGTAAATTATTCAGGGACGGGAGATTCAAATTTTCACAAAATTTTGAATTTTAAATTTTGTAAAAGCGACCAAAGATTCGGTCGATTTTATATAAATTCCATCGCAAAACTTAAAATCCATTCTCTTAAAAGCCACCAACATGCGTCGGTCGAATTTATACTAAAATCCACCGAATATGGTCGATTATAGATAAATTCCACCTATATTTGGTGGTTGATTTTAGTAATTTTTGTTGTAGTGTGTGTTTCAAATTAAGCCTATATTAAAAAATCTACTCATTTATAACTAAATTAAAAAAACACATTATATTCTGATAAAAAATATATAATTGATATTAATTAATGAGAATAAAGTATAAAACCTTAAATCTTCATTTTAAGCTATACAATGAATATATCAAATACATTGGAGAATTTCGAGGTACACAAAAATAAAATTCGTTTACGTTAGAGCATAATATCTTACCTAGATGTATACAAACCTGTAAGTAAATATTGCTTCTCTAATCTAGTTCAGAAAGGACACCATCAACAACTTTCTGGATTCAGTTTTAAGTACCAAAACTAAATTCACTGAAGTTAGATTTATAATTTTATATACAACCTAGTCGCAAAACTATAACTTGATCGTTGTCACAGATGGAATAAAATCAATGTTTTTTCAGATAAAATCTTAAATATATACATGTATTACATGAAAAAAGTTAAGATTGCAAACATTTAAAATTACGGTCCTTTTTAGATTATTAACATCGCTTTTCTAGATATACTTTCTAGAATAGGAATTTCAACTCTGACACTCTATTATCTAACTTTTAAGTCAAAAGAATATGAATTAGATGTATAAATTATATGCAGAAATTTAAACAAAGAAATAGGTACTAAAATTTCAAAAGCTTTTTTGTGCAATAATGTGCACAAATATTTTGCGCACGTAAGGGATACATATAGTTAATCAAAACATGCATAAACATTTAGCATATATTGTAATCAGAATCTTATGTATATATCCTTACAAGTGTTATCACATCATCAGGTCACGAGTTTGATTATGCAGCCATTGTCTCATAACAGGGACTTGTTAGTATTGGAATTTGCATGGGTTGATTATTAGGATGTCCAACATCTCCCTATATGGCTGTTACATTATAAATGATTGTTGAACTTTTATCCATAAGTACTTGTCTTTGTGTTACTCGCTGTTACATTATAAATGATAGTTCACCTTTTATCCATAAGTCCTTGTCTTTGGTATATAGTTAAATCTCTTTCAATTAATATGGTTGGTACTAAGAAAAAATATTATTTTATCGAGTTTATTACGAATTTATCGGGAGTAAAAATACACTGTCTCGATTAAGTTGGGAGTGGAGAAAAATATTATTTTAGCTAACTTATTACTTTATCAATTATTATTTTATCCATGTTCAAGTGTAGTGATAAGTGATTGATTCTAAGAGCAACCATTTCATCTAATTGGTTTACTAATTTGACACCAAAAGAAAATTTAAACCTCGATTGGAGTTATTTAAAAAAAATCAACTATAACTTGACATTATACATAATTGAAATAAATGAATAAATGTTTGTTCCCAATTGAGTTTAAACTTGTGACTGTGATATAGATATTTGTGATGTTGTGAAAGAGATGAGAGAGGGATGTGCAATGCTGAGAGAGGCTAAGAGAGATGAGAATATAGAACACAGAATGAGAGTGTCCTCTCTCTAATAAAAAGAGGGAAGTTGAGGGAAAGTAAAATTTTGTCAACAGAATTGAAAGTGATCTTTCTCTAATAAAAGGAGGAAAGTTGAAGGGAAGTAAAAATTTTGTCAACTTGAAACAAATTTGTTGTTTTAGGGCAAAAATATTTGGGTAAATGTGGGGAAGTTATGAGAAAAATATTTTAATACATATCTTATATTTTGGTATTTGATATTTGAGTTATAAAGCTAAATAAAATATAATTGTTATAACATTATTTCATTGGATGGTTTTTGGTGCTTGTATTTTTAGTTTTGAAATTTGTTTAATTAATTATTTATTTTAAGTAATTTTAGATCGGATAGATCGATTTTAATAATTGTTTATTATTATTATAAAGGGGGACGAATCTAGTGTGAGTAGTACTTTTTCGATATTTTTCAGTTTCTATGGTGCAAGACAGTTTCATATTTTTAATAATTGTTTTATATGAATAAAATATTTATTGTTGACTTCGTACAGTTGGATCTTCGAAAATTTATTAAAATTTTTGTCTTTGTTACTCTGGGAAGAATCTCGTATAGGAAAATAGTGTGTTTACGACATTTTTTCATTGCCATACAAGATAAATTTGATTTTTTTGATAATTTTTTTAATATAACAAAAATAAGTGTATCTTATCATCTTTAGGGTTAGATGAGCGAAAAATCTTTTAATTTTTTTTCTTGTTAATCGAAGATAAATGTTATGATATAGTTAGTAGTGCCTTTACCAATTCTATATATAATATTTAGAGATTTGTTATGTATTTATTAAAATTATTTTTCTAATATATGTTTACGGTCACACAATTAAAATTAGGTAATAGATTTTAATTACTTTGATTCTTATTAATTAAAATGGTCCCACAACAAATTCTATGTGATCAAAAGAAGTCAACTCATAAACTAAGTAGTTGTCATGTACATGGATATATTAAAAAGATTTTTTTATTAAAATAGGATATTATAATTTCAAATTTTGTACTTAAATAATAGAAAACAACCCACGCAAATGAAATATAAAATTGAAAAATTATAATGAACTTGTACCTACATAAACATCCTTCATTAAAATACTATTATGACCTTGATAATATAAGTGTGGTGATTTTAAAGGGGGCTCATTGTTACAGTGCCCTAAAACCCCTATTGAAGAGGATTTTAAGAAGGAACAACCTATCATCATTATTAGTTGTTATAGAAAAATGAACCTGAGCTTTCAATAAAGCTTGGGATGTGTTGTCAAGTACATGGATATATTAAAAAGATTTTTTTATTAAAATAGGATATTATAATTTCAAATTTTGTACTTATTCTAGATTTTACACACATGAAGAACTTATTAGATCAAATTATATTTGTTATCCAGAAGATATATAACTTGAATTGATTAAATTATTATATCTTGTTAAAAGAATATCAATGATTTAAATTTTGAAAGTAAGATGATAATATCATGTTCACTTGTTAATTAATCAAAACAAACATTCTTTCTGGTTGAAGTTTTTCTGTTGTGAGTGAATATTGATGTGTATGTAAACAAAAGTATGAAAATTGGACAAGAGACATTTCAATGAGAAAAAAAATAAAAAAAAAATTCATGATAAGAGAAAGATATATTTTTTTTTAATTTACTTTTTTCAATACTTTCAAAAAAATCACTTCTAAAATTTAACTTGATTACGTTTTTATTTATCCTTTCATTATCTATTGTTCTATTTATTCTATCATGACAATAATTTATCTTTTGAAATTCTTTATATATTTATAAACAAAATATCCAAATTAATTAAGCATTTACTTCTCTTTTTTAAGTAAAATAAAGTAAGATATACATGAAAATAGGATTATCTTTTAAATTACTTTTAATATTATGCCAAGTTAGTAAAAAAAAATTAAAAAGTTCTATAACACATATATAAGATATTGAGAAAAATAATGGACTAAAATTCAAAAGTAAACACCAATGTCAATTTAGAAACCATAAGACCAATAAACATATCTTCCTATAGAATCTTGTGTACAATATATAGATCAGCCAATACAGCAAGTAAATTGAACAAAATATAAATAGATTAAAACAGAGAAACATAATCAACACAAATAAATTTAGAGATTAAGATCAAGATTGAGATCTTCTTCTTCTTCTTCCTCCTCTTCATGAGGCTCAACAACACCAGCTGCAACAGATGACCCAAAGAAATTATATGTCCTAGCAGCGGGGATACCAGGCACTGGAGGAGGAGGCATACGGGCACGTACGGGAGCCGGTACCATGGGAGCTGGCAGACAAGGAGCTGTCGGGGCTGATGGTAAAAGTGTCAAAGCGGACTGTGGAGACATAGGGGTAGATCGATAAGGACCTATTGAGCCTGGTGGAAAAAGAGGCAGAAGAGGTCGTCCAGGAGGTGACACAGGGACTGAGGGGCCAGTCATAGGAGCTACTGGGCCTGGAGGAAAAAGAGCCAAAGTGCGTAGCCTAGGAGGAGACACAGGGGCTGAAGGAGAAGGAGCCACTGGGCCTGGTGGAAATAGAATCAAAGTGCGTGACCTGGGAGGAGATACATGGACTGAGGGACGGGCTGCAGGGGCTGAGGGAGAAGGAAACATCATATGACTAACATGCTGCTCCATCCTCCTCCTTTTCATCAATGTCAGTTCCCACCTTAGCCCAGATGAAGAAGAAATCGAGGAGGAGAAAGAGGATGGATTGTTTAAAGACTCAGCCCTCTTCTTTCGCTCATTTCTGTGAGCATTTTGATGGCCAGCTAGGGCCATAGGGGTGGAAAATGTCAGTGGGCAATATCTGCAGGGATAAATTTTAGCACTGGCTGGTTGAGGTAATATAGATTTATGGTTGGCTGCTGTGTTATTGTCTGAGGAAGATGATGAAGAGACAGACATTTTGGTGGAAAGATTTTTTATATTTTGTAATGGATACAAAGTTTAGTGATAATGAGATAGTGATCGTTTAAATAGATGAAATTATATTGTAACTAAAACATTAGGATATGTTTGAATTAAATTATTTTCCAACCACTTTTAATTTTATATGATACTTTTTGATATATTTTGACAGTGTAAATGTAGTTACATTTATTAAATCTTGAATTTTAGAGATTTGATACATCTCCATTTAATAATATGTATTCTCATCTCATAATAAAGATATGAGTTTATTTCACTGAATCTATAAAATATTTTTAGCATTAATTTTACTTTATTCAATAATTAACATATGTTTTTTTGTAAAAAAAAGTACTTACAATTTATGAAATTTCAAATCATATTGCAAATGTACCTTGCATTTAATAGTAAAATCCAAAATCTCTTAATAAATATTATGTATTAATTGTCATACATATAGCACCAAGTTTTATGAAATAGAGTCATTTAAAAAAAATCTAAACTCGAAATTTTTTATCTCCTCTATCTATTTATGATTATTAATTATGATATATTGGGCAAATCTGTTTTTGCTATCAACAAGATATATATTATATAATTACTTTGTAAGTATAGAAAATTGAATATTGATAAAAAAATTAGGTTTTGCTGCAAAACAAGCTTGTGTCAAATTTTGTTCCTAATTAAAGATAGAATTTTATGATGTGTAAGTATAATTAAAAAGAAAAGATATAATTATTTATAAAAAGAATTGGATTACTGTATATTATCAATAATCTTTTAATAGCACCAGGAATGCTAATGAAATGTGATTTCTTCTTTTGTTTGGAAGCCTAGCACTGAATGTCAAAAGAAAAAAGGTCTTTTTTAAAAAACAATAATTAATTAGATACAATTAATCTTTTCTTCTATTCTCTTTTTTCCTTTGGTTTTTTACAGAAGACTTTCAATTTTTACTTGTTTTAATCTCATAATCTTATTCTGTGTCCTAGCTCAGTTGTGACAATCCAATCCAGTCTTTTTGGATTGTCATCTTTTTGGATTGTCATCTAGCTGTTTGTCAATCGATCGAGTCTTTTGGGGTTGATAGGAAGGTATCTAGCTGTTTGTCAATCGATCGAGTCTTTTGGGGTTGATAGGAAGGTAACACCTACACCCATCCATTCTTTCACACCTAGTTAGTCTATGTCACTGCTCTTAGCAGTCTTTAACAAATTTGCCTCAAAACTTGTTCTTAATATTGTTACTATATCATGCTATGAAAATCTTAATTCTTAAATCTTGTTTTCGTCTAAATTTTAGGTTCTCTAGATATATTATGTTGAATTTCTCAAATTTTTAATTGTACTTTGATGACAAAACACAATTAAATTTATTAACACAATTTCTAATATGTTAGTAGTGCTAACATATTTTTGTCCATTAGGTGATCAGCTGAAATTGAAGCATCTAATGATAATTACTAGATACACATTATTATATGAAGGAACCTCTGTATGATAGATGTATTTAAACATGTTGGTATAGTTATATTTTCTAGTCATCTAAAGAGTGAAGTATATTTACAATTATATAATAAAAAAACTAACTTCAAACAGAAATAATTTTTAATTACTAGCATTTAAGTATATTCTAGTTTTTACTTGGCAAATACACAATTTAAACATTGCACTTGTGTACTCACACTTCAACAAGAGTTTGAAGTGAAAAACTTGGATGTTAATAAATTACAGTATTGGTATGAGGGGCTTTCTAGTAATTATATAATATAATTTTAATTACCTAAAATATCTTTTTTTGCCAGATATTAATAATTTCCAGCTCTCTCCATTTAAAATATTTAAGAAAAAAAATTTAAATCTCATTAACTTTACCTAAAATTCTTTTCTTAAATAATAATATTTACTTATGAAAATCTTATTCATATTGATGGGTAAATTAAAGCTTTAATTAATATAACTCACACACTTTGTTATGAATTTAGAGAGAACAAGATACACCAGAACTACTTACTTCTTATTATTATGCAAACAATACACATAAATAGAAATATGCTCCAAATGTGAGCTAAAAACTACGAAACTAGGAAGCCACTATTCTAATACAAATGAGCTACCCCTTTATTTCTCAACTACTACTCCTGCAAATTCTCTACCTCATGTTGACTTATTTCAGCTGATGATCTGGAATACAGACAATGCCATAACGGAAACAAAGTGAATAAAAACACAAGTTAACGGAAACAAAGTGAATAAAAATACAAGTTAAGATTAAACCAACAAATCTCTCCTAATCTAAACTTGCCCAGTTAAATCCTTAACTCCAAGAAGCCTCCTCATTTTTTTGAACTTGAATATTGCTCGTGATTTTGTTAAAACATCTGCACGCTGGTTCACTGAGCTTACATACTTCAACACAATCTCTCCTCTTTCAACGCACTCACAAATAAAATGGTACCGGATGTCTATATGTTTGCTGCGGCCATGAAATACCGGATTTTTGGCTAAGTCGATGGCAGATCTATTGTCTATATATAACACCACATGACCCATCTTTTTACCTGTTACTTCAATGAGTAAATTCTTTAACCAGATGGATTGACAGGGTGCTGTAGTTGCAGCCAGAAACTCGGCTTCACAAGAACTCAGAGCTACACACCTTTGCTTCTAGGACACCCATGTGATTAAACTTTCATTCAGAAAAAATGCCATACCTCCTGTACTTTTTCTATCATCAATGTGGCCTGCCAAATCGCTATCCGAATATCTAGTTAACATATTATTCCTGCTATCTTCAGTATATGTAAGACCAAAGTTCAATGTTCCTCTAATATACCGCATAATATGCTTAATAGC
Organism: Apium graveolens; assembly: GCF_009905375.1. Classification (NCBI taxonomy): domain Eukaryota; kingdom Viridiplantae; phylum Streptophyta; class Magnoliopsida; order Apiales; family Apiaceae; genus Apium; species Apium graveolens. Next base: position 5,522,458 of record NC_133649.1, on the reverse strand, counting down.
ATTTAAATGAATTGTCGTTGGTGTCTCCATGAACCTACTAATAATTCCAACAGAGAAGGCAATGTCTGATCTGGTATGGACAAGATACCTTAGACCTCCAACTATGCTCTTAAAATAAGTCGCATCTACCTTTTTGCCTCCTTGATCATTCATGATAACCTCATTTGGATCCATAGGATAACTTATTGGATTGCAATCCCATAAACCAGCTTTCTCCAAGATCCTTTTTGCATATGCTGTCTGTCTCAATTCTATATGACCTGGACGCTGATTAACCTCAATTTCGAGATAGTGTGACAGGTAACCGAGATCACTCATTTCAAAACGCTCATTCATTTGCTTCTTGAACTGCTCTATGATCGACTTCTGTGTTCCAGTTAATAGTAAGTCATCTATGTATACTGCTATAATCAGTGTTTTCTCCCCAAACTTTTTCGTGTAAACCGCATGCTCATAAGGACACCTAACAAAATCAAGTTCCTCCAGAAACTTGTTCAATTTTGCATACCAAGCTCGGGGTGCTTGGCGCAACCCGTACAAGGCCTTGCACAATTTATAGACCAGATGCTATTTACCCTTCTTAACAAAACCTTCGGGTTGTGAAACATACACCTCTTCCTCGATTTCCCCATTTAAAAATGTCATCTTCACATCGACATGACGAACTTCCCACTTATTCTTTGCTGTAAGAGCGAGAAGCAGTCGAACCATTTCTAAGCGAGTAACTGGGGCAAAAATTTCTTGAAAATCAATCCCTTTTATTTGCACGTACCCGTTTGCCACAATTATTGCTTTATGCTTTACAATATTCCCACCGGTGTCTCTCTTTATCTTGTAAACCCATTTAAGATCAATAGATTTTTTACCAGCTGGGAGTGTTGTCAATTTCCACGTGTTATTTCGTTCAACTGCCTCCAGTTCCTTTTCCATAGCTTATCTCCATCTCTTGTCTTTCGATGCCTGTTGGTAACTTACTGGTTCGTCTGCTGCTGTAAAATATAGCTCATCACTTTGTAATTCAATTTCTTCCGTGTTGGCATATACTTCAGCAAGCGTTTTATAATTTTGAACTTCATTACTCGCTTCTGATCCAGAAGCCGAATTTGTAACACTTGTGGACTCTGTTCCAAATTCAGTACTTTGTGTATTTTCGGATTTTCTAAGAGTTCTACCAGCATTAAAACTTTGTGTACTGCTCTCTCCCATTGTTTCGCCTCCCCCATAATCAGCAGTACCAAATACCACAAACGTTTCCTTTTGTGACGTAGAGTCCTCAACATTTTGGTTCCAAGACCACAATTTTTGCTCCTCAAAAACTACATCCCTGCTTACATAAATTTTCTTACTCACTGGATCATATAAACGATAAGCCTTCGTTCCAGGCTCCTTCCCCAAATATATTACCATTTTGCTTCTGTCATCTATCTTCTTCATATTTACACTTGGTATACGCATATATGCCATACAGCTAAATACACTAATGTGCCCAATGTGAGCTTTCATTCCAGACCAAGCCTCATACGGGGTGACAACGGACACAGCACGTGTGGGTAACCTGTTCAAGAGATAAATAGTGTGGCGAATTGCCTCTCCCCAAAAGTAACAAGGAAACTACATCTCCTTTAACAAACACCTCGCCATCTCGATCATGGTCTTGTTTCTCCGTTCAACAACCCTGTTTTGCTGGGTTGAGTAAGGTGTCGTGTATTGCCTGGTGATACCATTCTCCTCGCAGTAACTAATGAATTATTTTGAATAAAATTTTCTTCCTCGGTCGGTTCTGAAAGTTTTAATCTTTTTCTCCAGTCCATCTTCAACTTGAGCTCGAAACTTTCTAAATGCCTCAAAAGCCTCATCCTTCGATTTCAATAGGTATGCCCACATAACCCGATTGTAATCATCAACTAGCAAAAACACATACTTGCTCCCAGCCTTTATTGATGGCGTAACCGGACCACACAAGTCACCGTGCAGTAACTCCAGAACTTTCATGGCACTGTAATTTGATTGGAGCGGGTATGATTTTTTCATTTGTTTTGACATAAGGCAGCCCGTGCAGACTTCCTTGGTGTGATTTAAATTTGGTAAACCGTATGCGATCTGTTTTGAGGCCATCTGAACAATTGCATTGAAATTCAAATGTCCCAAACGGGAGTGCCACAGCCACTCTGGACTATTTCTTTCAGATAACAAGCAACTGTAATCAATAGGTTCAAGAATAATTTTGTATAACCTGTTAAATGACCACTTTACTTTCATCAACAATTTTTCTTGCTAATCTCGAATCCACAAATATTCACCACTTAACAATATTTTATACCCTTCTTCTGATAATTGAACGAGACTAATGATATTACTTCGAATAGAGGGAATATAGTATACCTGGTCAAGAATCTTCTCCTCTCCTGTTTTGCACTTGATTGCTATAGATCCCATTCCCTTTATATGAACAACTAAACTATCTCCAAATTTCATTTGCCCCGTTACTTCTTTGTTTAGCTCCTTAAATTTTGATCTTTGCCCAGTCATGTGGTTGCTTGCTCCGTTGTCTAAATACCACAGGTTTGACATAAATTTATTTTCTTCTTCATTTTGATTCAGCCTTGGACTCACCTTGTCTTTATTTAACATCAGAGCATTGCCTTTGTCATTCTCCTTCTCTGCGAGAAGCAACGCCGATTCATCACCGGGAATCTGTGCAATATTCACTTCTTTTTTAAATTTCTTGTCACGTTTGGGCTTTTTACATTCTACTGCAAAATGACCGTACCCCAAAAAATTAAAACATCGGACTTTACTCTTGTCACGAACACCTCGAGTATCTCCCTTTCCTCTGTATCTATGATAAGAACCATCTGTCCTATTTGAGCGCCTCAGCCATTCGTTCCTGGTGAGCAGAAGTTTACTCTCTTTCTTATCTTTCTTTCTCCACTCTTCTTCAGTGAGAAGGAGTTGATTAGTACCTCCAGTGGTTTCAGTTTGTCCACACAGTCTCTCGTCATGTGCTTTCAATGACCCAATTACCTCTTCGATGGTCATCTTCTCGAGATCACCAAACTGTTCGATTGCAGACGTGATCTGCAAAAACTTTTATGGCATCGGTCGCAATACTTTCTTTACTACGTACGACTCAGCCATTTCATCTCCCAGTGCACAAATATTGGTTACCAAACCATTCAATTTTATGCAAAAATCGTCAAGAGACTCAAAATCTCTCATATTCATCGACTCAAACTCCGATCTTAAGGTCTGAATGCTCGCTGTCTTCACGCATTCTGCGCCCTGGCACAAAACTTTCACTGCCTCTCAGGCCTCCTTTGTTGTCTCCTTCTCAGCAATGGACAACAATACGTCTTCAGGTACAGTAATACGTCTTCAGGTATACCCTGATAAATGGCAGCTAATGCCATTTTGTCCCTTTTTTCTTCAGCATCAGTTCTAGAACCAGATTTTGATTTCACGGCTTCCCAGATTCTGTGAGCCTGCATGTTCACTCTCATCTTCAACGCCCACACCGTATAATTTCCTCTAGTCAGCATGGGGTATGTCAAGCCAATTGTGCCCTCCTTGTTCTTTTCTGTCTCCATAGTTAATGTCCTTGGCATACACTTGGGCATCAACTAAAGAAATTAAGGCTCTAATACCAGATTGATGGGTAAATCAAAGCTTTACCTAATATAACTCTCACAATTTGTTATGAATTTAGAGAGAACAAGATACACCAGAACGACATACTTCTTATTATTATGTAAACAATATAGATAAATAGAAATATGCTCCAATTGTGAGCTAAAAATTAGGAAACTAGGAAGTCACTATCCAAATACAAATGAACTACCCGTTTATTTCTTAACTACTACTCCTGCAAATTCTCCACCTCATTTAGACTTATTCAGGTGATGATCTGGAATACAGACAAGGCCTTAACGAAAACAAAGTGAATGAAGACACAAGTTTAGATTAAACCAACACATATTTTATTTGCATAATATTATTTGAAAAAATCAATTAAAACATACTCGTATTTGATCAATTGAATTATGCAACTATATTTTATAATAAAAAGAATTAAGATTTTTTAAATATAAAATGGAACTATTATAAATATTGTTTTGTAAAAATCAAAGATTAGATTATGTAATTACTAAAATGATCATTTACTAAAAATCATATTTAACATTAAGAGACTAAATTTAAAATATGGGGAACATTTTTTATTAAAATGGAAACTTACATGTATTCACTATAGTTAATAATTAACAAAAGAATTGAATTTTTACCTTAAGAAACGAATCAAAGATCATTTCTCTCAACACTTACAGCTAGATTGTACAACCACTTCTAACAAAGTAGTTGCAGTAAGTGTAGTGCCAGAGGATTGTTCTGATAAATTGTGAGCTTAGATACAAAAGAAAATTGTTGTATTAGCTAGATAGTCCACATATGTGATTGTTAGAGCCACTAATTGGTAAAAAGGTGGGTGATCCAGGTAAACAAGGGTCTATAGATGTATTGATACCAAGTCGATTTAGGATAAGCCTTATTAATCCTTTGATTAGTATGCATTTAGGATAAGCCTTATTAATCCTTTGATTAGTATGCTTTTAGGTCTCATACTGTTTTTATTAAATAACTCCCTCTCATACTTAATTCTCTAGAAGTAAGAGATTTAATTCTCTAGAAGTATGAGATGGGCAATTTTGATCTCTAGATTAGACAAAATATAAATTAAAGATGATTATATTTATGTTTTAATAATATAAGTTTAATAGTATTTTGAGTCATGATCCTTTACTAATTTGTTAAAAATAAATAATTTAAATTCTAATTATATAATGTTATTTCAGAGACAAATAGTTTAAAATATAATACAAATAAAGAATATTAATATTTAACTACAAAATGATGTTAACACGATTCTAACCTTAGACCCATGAGATTAGTTCACGTATCAAACTCATCATATAGTAGTTTTTAATATCTTAGAAAAAAATTGTACGTCAAATAAAAGTATTCAACGTCAAACTTATTTTATTATTTTATTTTGATATATGCAATTACAAGTAAATGTTTAATAAAAAATAAAATAGTCCTCTCCTTTTAGCTACAAGTGTGTAATAATATGTACTGACTCTAGAGAAAGGAAACTAGAATATACATATATACTATTATGTGAAACGTGAGAAATAAATTTGTATACACTTATCATATAATAAGATTACATGATATTTAAATAGAATTAAATCAACAAGGTGGTAGCATGAAATCATAAATAAAACATAAAGTAAAAAATATTATTTATATTAAAATCCCAACAATCTCTCCATTAATTTAAATTTGCCTCAACAAATCCTATCGACCCATATGGCTTTTAATCTAGCCAGCTTGGCTGTCAACTTTTCTCCACAATTCAACTTAAACACTATGATTTTCACTTTCTCTTCACGTTTAGCATATCAGTTTAGGCTCTGTTTAGCGCTGTTGAAAACTGCTGTGATGTGAGAAAAAGTGTTGTTGAAAAAAGTTTTTAGAATTTACCAAACACATTTCTGGCAGTTTTGCAGCAAAAGCTGTTGTAGCTGTCTACAATAACAATACCAAACAGACCCTTAGTCCATGGGTCTTAGTGCATATTTGATAGAACCAAACTACTGTGCTAAGAATCAGAGTAATGATTTTATATGAAATTGCAACTGGGATTACTTATAGTCTGTGGAAGATGTACAAGGAATATATAAAATATGTAACCAATGTCTATTACTCATAAAGATCAGGCCATACTCCTGATTTGTCTCCATGATATCCTAACGGCCTATTACTACTTCAACGTAATTGTTGATTTATTCAATCAGATATAAAACAAAACAAAAAAATAAAAGATGTTTAGAATTAAGCCTGACATGCTCCCCATTTAACCTAAACATGTTGCTGACCTCCAAGTGAATGTCTCATCTTTTCGAACTTTGTTGCAAATAATGCCTTGGTGAATATATCTGCTCGTTGCTCACTTGTTCTGATGTGCTTGATCTCGATCAAACCCTGCTCCACACAATCTCTTGTGAAATGATAACGCACATCAATGTGCTTACTTTTATCATGGAAAACTGGATTATTTGCAAGGTCTATGGCAGACTTATTATCAATATAGAGAACGACGGGTGCAGCCTTCACACCCATGATCTGACTTAGTACACTTTGAAGCCATATTCCTCGGCTTCGTATGATGACAAGGCTACACATCTCTGCTTCTGTGAAACCCACGGAACTAAGCTTTCATCATAGTAAAAAGCCATGCCCCCTATACTTTTTCGATCCTCAATACTCCCAACAAGGTCACTATCGGAGAAGCCAGACAATAGATAATTACCACAACCTTTTGTGTACACCAGACCGTTAATGCAAAGTACCTTTCAAATATCAACATATCCATTTTATTGCATTCAAATACATGACAGTGGGTCTCTCCATGTAACGGCTGACTATGCCTACAGAATAGGCTATATCGGGTCGAGTATAAACTAAGTAGCACAATCCTCCCACCAGGCTCTTATAATGAGTTGGGTTTACTGCTTTACCATATTTGTCAACATCGATTTGCAGCTTTAATTCCATATGATAATTAACTGCATTGCATTCACTTAACCCAGCTCTTTGTAGCACTTTATTTGCATGTATCGTTTGCTTTATTTTAATACAACCCTTTGTTTGTTCAACCTCCAAACCCAAATAATAAGAAAGTTTTCCAAGATCAATCATGTCAAATTCACGGCTCATCTCCCACTTGAATTTTACAATGGCTGAAACAGTGGTACCCATGATGAGCAAATCATCAACATAGACTCCTACGATTAAAGAATCATTCCCATCCTTATATGTAAAAACTACATGTTTATAAAGACACTTGAGAAATCCTAAATGAAGCAAACACTTGTTTAACTGAGAGTACCATGCTCGAGGGGCTTGACATAAATTATATAACGCCTTTAAGAGTTTACCCCTTAGGTTGAGATACGTAGACCTCTTTATATACCCCTTAGGTTTATCGACGATATCTTGATATACTCCAAGTCAGAAGAGGAACATATGAAACATTTGATGATTGCTTTAGAAACCTTGATGAAAGATATGTTAGACGCGAAATTGCCAAATGTGAAATGTAGTTAAAGGAAGTTCAGTTTATTGGGCATATAGTTACTTGTGAAAGCATTACAGTGGATCCCGTAAAGATTGAGGTTGTGATGAACTGGGAAAGACCTAAGACTCCAATGGAAGTAAAAAGTTTTCATGGATTGGCTGGTTATTATCGATGATTTGTGCAAGATTTCCCTAAAATAGTTGTTCCATTGACTAAGTTGAAAAGGAAAAATGAGAAGTATATTTGGACGGATAAGTGTGAAGAAAGTTGTCAGGATTTAAGGAAATATTTAAATTCTGCACCAGTATTGGTTCTACCCGATAAAAAAGGTGAGTTTGTAATCTATAGTGATGCATCTCATAAAGGATTGGGTTGCGCTTTGATGCAACATGGAAAAGTAATAGCTTATGCTTCTCGTCAATTAAAGCATCATGAACAGAAATATCCTATGCCTGATTTGGAATTGGAAGCAATTATGTTTGCCCTTAAGATTTGGAGACACTATCTGTATGAAGAGAAGTGTGATATTTATACGGATTATAAGAGTTTAAAGTACATCTTTACTCTGAAAGGGTTGAATATGAGACAAAGGCGATGGTTGAAACTAATCAAAGACTACGATTGTACCATAAAGTACTATTCGGGGAAGGCGAATATTGTGGCAGATGCGTTAAGTCGCAAGGAGAGATTGAATATGATAACTTCATCAACGGAACTGGTAAAAGAATTTGAGAAATTGAAACCAGAAATACGAGTCCCTGAGTTAGAGTTAGCAAAAGGAAGTGATCAATACAAAGATGTTTCAGCCTGAGATTCTAGAAAAGATTCTGGAAAAGATTCGACGTTGTTAGGAAAAGATAATGGATCACGAAAAGGATAAACTATGTGGTGGTGAAGAGATTAAGGCTCAAAAAGATGATATAAATGATAAAGGTGTATCTAGTTTTATAGATTGAGTATATGTTCTAATAAATTCTCGGAAAGAATAATAGTTCCTTTTTTATTTTTTTTACTAATAAAATTTATAGACTTATAATTGTGAGTATTTGTTCCAATAAATTAGATCGGGTAATTTGATTTTAATTTCTGTACTAAAAACACTTATAGACTTTCAATTATGAGTATATATATTTCAAAAAATTATCGGAGTGAGTAATAGTTTCTTTTTTGCTTTTTTACTAATTAAGCTTATAGCCCTTATAATTTTGGGTTTATGTTCTAATAAATTCTTTAGTAAAAGTCTAACTTAGGACCTAGAATTTAGGAACATGGGACAATAGAGGATAAGTTCTTAACCACACTTATCCAATCGTGAGCTCAGACCTAAATCTTTTATTAATTTAAAAAGAATATTAGAAAGATACCAATTGATTGATCGATAAATTAATAATTATATTAATCTTTGTTATTAAGAAAAAATTATTTTTATAATATACATGTAAAAAAATGATTTAAGCATTAGAGAGGACTCGTAAATCAATTCCACAAATACACAATAAATTTCTAAATAATATATATATATATATATATATATATTTAGAAAATCTAACAAAACATCCAATCTAATGATGAGGTGTAATCTTTGGTAAAACATCTCTCAACCATTTATCAATCAACCACCAGTATATTATTTATAATTATATATAATTTTGATCTCATGACCTTCCTTATTTTTGTTCACTGAGTTAGTGCCTCTATCCACATAACATCGGTAAGGATATAGACTTTTTTGGGGCTTATAGACTTGAAACAATATACATTGAACCAACTAATGATGGATAAATGAAACAAATGAAATCTTATATTATGTTTAATTGACATATATTGAAAAGTAAAGATCATATCATTAGAATGGAAAAAAACTTTAAAATATTCCCACTGTTGGGCTGGTTTTAATATAAACATGCTTAATCTTTTATTTGTCTGATTAGTAATAAACCAATGTTATTCGTTAACGTTGGAGAGTTTGATTTAGTCTAGGAAGTTGCTTATGTTTAGGAAGTTAGTGGAGATAAAATAGGAGATGTGAACATGTTTTATAGGAGTATGTGGTTTTTTCTCTTATATGTATTTTGCAGTAGTAGTTATTAAAAGTAATAAGATTAGTGAATTTTTCATATCAGAAATCTATACAATTCCGTATTTACTTTCAGTTTTATATCCATCATCTGGTATCAGAGCTTTTACGCATCCTGGGAAAACTCTTTAATGGAGTCCAACAGAAGCAAGGAGGGAAGTTATGGTTTAAGCTATCCAATGCTTACAAAGGCGAACTACACGGCCTGGGCAGTTAAAATAAAGGTGATAATACAGGCCTATGGCATTTGGGAGGCTATCGAACCTAAAGATCCTAAGGCTGCTGTTGAAGAGAAGATGGACAAGCGAGCATTGGCAATTATTTATCAAGGAATCCCTGATGACACCTTTTTAGCGCTGGCAGAAAAAAATCATCCAAGGAGGCATGGACTGCACTTAAAACACTGAGCCAAGGTGCTGACAAGGTGAAACAAGCTAAGGCAAAGACACTAAAAGCTGAATTTGAGGCGCTAAAAATGAAAGACACGTAACACATTGATGATTTCTGTATGAGACTCAACGGTTTTGTCGCAAATATCAGATCGTTGAGAGAGGTAGTTAGTGAAACATATGTTGTTAAGAAGTTGTTGAGGGCCGTACCAACGAGGTTTCATCAAATTGCTTAAGCAATTGAGTAGTTTGGGAACCTCGACACTATGTCCGTAGAAGAGGTCATGGGCTCACTGAAAGCTCACGAAAAGCGTGTGCAGGGAGGGTCATAAATAAGTGAAGGACAATAACTTTTGATGACAGAGGAGGAATGGAAAAGAAGGGAGAACAAAGACGGAAAACTTCACCTAACACGAGAGGAATGGTTAAAACAATTGACTTGGTGGTAGGGACTATCGTTTAAAAGATAGTCAAATTGTTAGAGATAGGAGCCAAGTCAATTGTTTTAATTGTGAAGGATATAGTCATTTTGCGATCGAATGTCAAAAACCAAAGAAATTCAGACCACAGAAGGGAGAGGTGAACCTGACCTAGTTAAATGATGATGAGTCTGCGTTACTTATGGTTATGTGTGAAACAAATGCAGATGAAATTATTTTCCTGACAGAGAATGAGAATTTAAAAACCAAGCAAGAAGCAAGAAGTTTGAGATTTTGGACAGAACAGTGAAAGGAGAAGTGAAATTCAGAGATGGGTTTGTATTCAAAATCGAGGGCAAAGTATCTATCAAAATTATATGCAAAAATGTAGAAGTCAGGGAGTTACATGGAGTTTACTACATCCCCACGTTAAGGAGCAACATTATCAGCTTAGGACAGCTATCTGAGGAAGGGAATCGAGTCTTTCTGAATGGTAAAAACCTGTGGGTGTTTGATAGTTATGGGCAACTACTCATGCAAGTCAAAAGATCTGGGATCTGGCTTTACAAAATTCACATAACTGAAGCAAAACAACAATGTTTACTGATGCATCGTGAGGAAGAAACGTGGTTATGGAACCATAGACTCGGGCATGTAAATTTTAAAGCGATGCATTTGATGTCCAAGCAAAATATGGCACATGGCCTACTTGCACTTGCCCAGTTGAATGAAGATTGCAGTGGATGCATCATGTCCAAACAAACTCATAAAATATGCCTTGGACTTGATATATGTTGATCTTTATGGACCAATAACTTCATCTACTCCTGCTGATGTGGGTATATATGTTAAAAATAAATCTGATGTTCTTCACTATTTTAAAAACTTTAAGTTGATGGTTGAGAAAGGACCGAACGGAGTATACAGGAGTTGATATCAGATCGTGGAGGGGAATTTTGCTCCAAAGATTTTAAATCTTTCTGTAATGAACATGGAATATTGAGACACTATACAACACCCTACACACCCCAACAAAATTTTATGGTAGAGCGCCGTAATCGCACAGTTATGGCCATGGTTCGAAACATAGTGAAGGAGAGATAAGTACCTACGAAGTATTGGGGCGAGGCAGTGAGGCACGCTATGTATGTGTTGAATAAATTACCAATGCGTTCATTATCTTCTATCACACCGTATGAGGCATGGTAGAACAGAAAGCCTAGTGTGGAACATTTGAAGATTTTTGGATGCACAGCCTATATGAAGGTCCCATCCGTACCCACAACTAAACTCGATGATCGAAGCAAGTTGGTAGTAAATTTTGGCAGGGAACCAGGGAATAAGGCGTACAGGTTTTTTGACCCAGACACCAATAATATCCATGTTAGTTGGGATGTGAAGTTTAATGAAGATCAAGCTTGGGCCTGGACTCCTCAAAACACCAGTGATCCATCTGTTCAAGGCCACTGTACGTTGGACATCAGTGACACAGAGTCTTCAGTCACTCCCGATGAAACACCTGAGTTACAATCTCCGCACACTAGCTTCAGACCTACTATTGATCCTACAATCGACACTAGTGAGCCATCACGAAAGTACAAGAGTTTGACTGATATTTATGATCACACCACAGAGGTCGAACTGGCAGAAGAAGAACTGTTCCTAATGGGGTTGACGAGCCACTGTGCTTCAAACAAGAAGTACAGGAGAAAGTTTGGAAGGTAGCAATGGACAAGGAAATCGAATCCATTGAAAAAAATCTAACATGGAAACTGACTACGTTACCAAAAGGACATTAAGCTATCGATTTGAAATGGGTTTTCAAACTAAAAATCGTTCAACATGGTGAAATTACAAAGCATAAAGCTCGCCTTGTTGCCAAAGGTTATGCACAAAGGCAAGAAATTGATTATGAGGAGGTGTTTGCCCCAGTCATCCGTTTAGAAAATGTGTGTCTTATTCTTGCTTTGGCAGCTAAAAATGACTGGGAGGTCCATCATCTTGACGTTAAATCTGCATTTTGAAATGGTATATTGAAAGAGGAGGTCGGTGTCTCACAGCCAAAAGGGTATGTCAAAAGAGGGCAGGAACACATGGTCTATCATTTGTTTAAAGCTTTGTATGGTTTATGTCAGGCACCCCGGGCTTGGTACACATGTTTAAATCACTACTTGCTGCAACTGGGGTTTGTTAAGTGCCCTTTCGAAAACGCAGTTTATTCCAAACGCACCAGTACTGAAGTTTTACTCGTTGGTGTGTATGTCGACGATCTTATCATCACAGGCACAAAACTGTCAACCATTGTCAAATTCAAGGGGAAGATGAGCAAAGAATTTTACATGTCTGACTTAGGAAAACTGACTTATTATCTCATTTTGGAAGTGAATCAGGGTCGTGGTTATATTAAAATTCGACAATCAGCTTATGCATAAAAAGTTCTTGAATGAGCTGGTTTGGTACAATGCAATTCTTTGAAGTATCCCATAGAGTATAAGTTGCAAACGCACATGGACAAAGAAGGGATTCCAGTGAATCCAACGTATATCAAAAGTGTTATAAGAGGGCTTCGTTATCTTGTGCATACATGGCCTGACATTGCCTATCCTGTTGGGATAGTATGTCGGTATATGGAAAGGCCTGTGGAGTTGCACATCAATATCGTAAAATGCATTTATCGATATGTGAAGTGGACATTGTGTTATGGTTTGTTGTATAAACAAGGGCATGGTGATTACATGTTATCAGGATTCTCGGATAGTGACATGGCAGGGAGTATGGACGATCGGAAAAGCACCAGAGGGATGGCTTTTTATTTGGACGAAAACCTTATTACATGGGTATCTCAAAAGCAACGTTGTGTCGCTCTTTCTTCCTGTGAGGCCGAGCTTATGGCAGCTATAGTTGCGGCATGTCAAGCTATATGTCTTCAACGTGTTCTTAGTTATATCATGGATGTTTAAACGAGTCCAGTCACTATATATATCGACAACAGATCGGTTATTGATCTCGCCAAGAACCCAACTTTTCATTGTAGGCGCAAACATAATGATTTACGGTACCATTTTATAAGAGATTGTATTGAGTAGGGTCTCATTGTCATCAAGTATGTTAGCATAAATGAACAGCGAGCTGATATAATGATCAAGGCATTGGTAGCGACTAAATTTCAGAAGATGAGGAATTTGTTGGGTTTCATGATGCTTGAAGATCGATTAGATGAATGGGGAGTATGTTGAGCTGGTTTTAATCTAAACATGCTTAGTCTTTTATTTATCTGATTGGTAATAAACCAATGTTATTTGTTAATGTTGGAGAGTTTGATTTAGTCTAAGATGGTGCTTATGTTTAGGAAGTTAGTGGAGATAAAATAGGAGATGTGAACTTGTTTTGTAGGAGTATGTGGTTTTTTCTCTTATATGTATTTTGCAGTAGTAGTTTTTAGAAAGTAATAAGATTAGAGAATTTTCCATATCAGTAATCTATACAATTCGGTATCTACTTTTAGTTTTATATCCATCAGCCATACAGTCCATGGATAAACATAATATGGATCAAAAGTATGTAAAATATCATCATAATATAAACTAATTGGTCAAAAACTGAACATTAATATATGGTCTCTGGAACTAGAGCTTGAGATCTAAATCAAGATCCATCTCTCCTCCTTCTTCCTCCTCTTCCTCTTCATCTATGGCGTCTCTAGCGCTGGATGCTCCATCACCTGAAGGATCTATGGTTGCAGCAGAAGGCGGGAAAATGTCTCACACTCCAATGGTAGTTCTAGGTTGTTCTTGAGGAGCTAAGGGGGCTAGTGGAGGAGAGGGAGCAAAACGCTGGAAAAAGACTAGAACTCCAAACAATATAGTTCTTCTAGGTTCTTCAGGAGGAACCAAGGGAGCTAGTGCAGGAGAGGGAGCCATGGGGACCGGTACTAGATTGGGGGCCAAAGGGGCTGACAGAGAAGCCTCTCTCCGGGTCCCAGCAAAATAGTCTAGGAGGTGAGGAAGATCCCTGGAGAATGAGGACGAAGGAGATTCCCTTACTGGACCCACAAAAGATGGCCGGGTGCCAATGGACTCCATCCTCAATGCCGGTGAATAAGATGTAGAATATAAGAACGGATTTAATGTATATATATTTATAAGCACGTGCAATAAACACTTATTTTGAAAGAAATAGGAAGACATTTTGTTATTAAGTCTCAGAGAAATAAAAAACAACATACAGGTCTAATATATAGACTAATAAAGATAATGGCTACAAATAAGCAACCTTCTCCTGGAAAAACTCAAACACTCCCATCACCCCAAGACTCTCCTAAAATAGCTTAACTAAAACAAATGACCAAGTCTAAACTACATGACTAACTACGTGACTAACTAGGTGACTAAATATTAGCCTAAATAATTAAAACATGGATTAAACATATAATTTAGACTAAAATCCCAACAATCTCTCCCTTAATTTAAATTTTCCTCAATATATACTAGCAGCCCGTATGGCTTTTAACCTAGCCCGTGTGGCTTTCAACTTTTCTGCCCGTTTGGAACTTCAACATAGCCCGTCTGGCCTTTTCTTTGCCCGTCTGGCATGTCTTGTTACCCGTCTAGCATTTCTTATTTGCCCGTCTGGCATTTCTTATTTGCCCGTCTGGCATGCTACTTCTATCTATAACAAAGCTGGTTCATCATCATCCACATGTTTGAGGTTCACTTCTTGTATCCGTTCCTTGTCTTGTCTTTGTTTATAATATTCTGCAGCGTAGTGGCCCAAGATGTTACAGTTATAGCATTTTATTTTGCTCTTGTCACGTTCACTATTTCTATTATATGATCCTCCACGGGATCTTGCCTTCCATTCTTCTCAAGTTAACAACAGCTGATTTCCATTGTCTTTAACATGTCCACGAATCCTCTCTTCATGAACTCTTAGCCTCCCGATTAACTCCGTAACAGACATGTTGTCCAAGTCACCAAATTGTTCAACAGTTGAAGCAATCTGCAGAAATTTTGTTGAGACTGCTCGTAGTAATTTTTTCACAACACAGGACTGTTCCACTTTATCTCCCAGAGCTCGAATATTACTCACAATATTAGTCAATTTCATGGAGAAATCATCGATATTTTCCATCACTTTCATGTTGAGAGCTTCAAACTCGGACCTAAAAGTCTGCACTTTTGCTTTCTGAACATGATCAGCTACGATACACATTATTTTGATAGAATCCCAAGCCTCTTTGGTTGTCTCTTTCTCCGCCACGGACAACAATATGTCTTCTGAAATTCCCTGATAAATGGATGTCAATGCCACATTAACCTGCCTTGGATAAATTACATCCTTTGGGTCACTATTCTCAATAGCTTCCCAGACGCCTCGTGCCCGCATGAATACCTTCATTTTTAACGACCATGTCGTGTAATTGTTTTTGGCCAACATAGGATAACTGAGTCTGACAACACCTTCCTTCATCTTTGGCACGTCCAAGCTTATTTTTCTCGCCATGTACTTGGGCATACACAACCTTGCTCGGATACCAAGTGTAGAATATAAGAACCGATTTAATGTATATATATATATAAGCATGTCCAATAAACACTTATTTTGGAAGAACTAGGAAGACATTTTGTTATTAAGTCTCAGAGAAACAAAAAACAACTTAGAGGTCTAATATATAGACTAATAAAGATAATGGCTACAAATAAGCAACCTTCTCCTGGAAAAACTCAAACACTCCCATCACCCCATAACTCTCCTAAAATAGCTCAACTAAAACAAATGACCGAGTCTAAACTACATGACTAACTACGTGACTAACTAGGTGACTAAATATTAGCATAAATAATTAAAACATGGAGTAAACATATAATTTACATTAAAATCCCAACATAAGACGGGCCAACACTCCTTGGTTTTTCACTTCTTTTTCTGTGAGCATTCTGGTGCCCACCCATTGCCATTGAAGTGGAGAAAGTTTTGGGGATGTTTTCTTTGTTATTAGCATCAGAGTGGGGATAAGACATGATTTAGAAGAGAGTGGGGGATAGGGTGAGTTCTTTGCTCTCAAGTATAAATGGGAAAGGAAGACATGGTTTAGCTCTGATGAAGGGCAACCATTATATTGATATTTTACGGATTACCAGATACGACATTTAGTGCATTTAGTGATAAATTTTATTCTTTTCAAATTTTAACAACATAGTTCAAAGCATTACGATAAAGTCAAATTATTTCTTATTTTTTTGAATATTTTTAGTAACTCCAAATTATTTTAAATGGTCAAGTGACAAAAGTAGATGAAAAGAATTGAATTAATAAATAAAACATATGAATCATTATAAAAAAAATTAAATTAAATTGCTTTCACATTACAACCAAACACAACTATTATCATATATACAAATAAATTTGTAATCATATATGCAATTGAACTTGTAATTATATAAGCATTAAGAAATCATTCAATTACATGATAAATCTTCATATAACAAATTACAAACTTGTAATTAAATAAACATTAAGCAATTATTCAATTACATGATAAATCTCTCTATAATAAATTACAAACTTGTAATTATATAAAAATTAAGCAATTATTCAATTACATGATAAGTTTCCTATAACAAATTACAAGGGTCTCTGTAGTCATGGGCTTAACTTATTACTAGTCTATTACCGGTGCGATGCACGGATTGTTTTTAACATTCGATAGTTTTTAATAATATATTTTATAATATAATTTTCAATAGTTGAAAAATAAATCGAAGAATATAATCAATTATAACAATATATGTTTTATAATAATTTGAGATTTGACTGAAAATAAATAATATAATATAATATATTGTTTAAATAAAGAATATAAAAGTTTAAATATAATAACTGTTGACGGGGTTCGAACCCTGAATCCATGAGAGGAGTTTAAATATTAATATAATAATATTTTATTATTGTATCCAATGGTTCTCATTTTTCTGACTTTAGATCTAACGGTTGTTATTTGTCATACCAAACAATTGTACCGAGCAACTCTCAAACAACTGTACCGAGCAACTACCAAATAGAGGGTGTTCTGTTTATAATAGTATAGTATAGATAGATTGATAATATTTTGTGTTTAATAAGGCAAAATTTCACAACTCTTCTTTCATTTTGTACCTTAGACACAGTAGAAAATGAGAAATTACAATATTAAAAAGGTATCGTATAACAGTTGTACACCCTTGTCTTTTTAAATAATATTAGTTAATAACCTTAACAAGCACCTAACTGTAAGATTAAAAATATTAAATTAGTATTTACAAATATTTGAACCTTATGATCAAGGCGAAACACAGATCGAAATTATAATATCACTATCAAATAATAAATTGGTATTAAGTAGTTTAAAGAAATCGAATCAAATATAGTTATATAATTTTACCGTAGAATTTTAATTATGCACCTAGTTGTTTACTTCTTATATAAATATAAGCTTTGTTACTAACCACATATTTTTTGAAACGGATTGTATATGTAATTATCTTATGACCAAACATCTTTTTGATTTTAGATAATTTAAAAATATTTGATAATTTTCTTTTTCAATATAATTTATTTAAATATTACTTCTTTAATTAAAAAATCAAATTAATAGTAAAGAGATATTTTTACTTAATTTAATATTACTTAATAAAATCTAAATACAACTCATTAATTTTTTAAAGTTTAAAAATGTTTATTAACTTAATATAAATATACGTTGGGACGGACACTAACAAATACAATCGTTGAACCAATGATTTTCAGTTTAAAAATAAATGAAAATCAAAAAAGTTATTTACTACTACTTAACTATTATTAAAAAAAAAGTTTTCCAATTTAAAAAGTAACTCATTTTGATACACACTAACTAATTGAAAATAATGTTTACAAATAATAGAAGTCAATTAGTTAAATTTAAAAATATCAAATATTAAAATATTTATATAACTATCCTATAAGTACCAAAATTTGCACTACAAAAAAGCGGGCATTTTCGATCAACCGAAGACGATAACAGCTAGAATCGACCATATTCAGTCGAATTAGGGGTAACATGTAAATTCTACCATTTATGGTCGAATTAAGGAGTGGTCGGTTTTAATAGGTCAAATTTAGTGGATAAATTTGACTGGTTTTTTATTTGGTCGAATTGAGTTCTCGTCAAAAAACGGGAAAAACTTCTCATTAAAAACTTAAATTTGGGAAAATAAATTAGACCGAATACGGTCGAATTTAGCCAAATTTTTTGTAGTCTTGATATTTTGTATTTTTGATACTTTTGTACTTGTAATAGTAATAAAGAGTATCGATAAAGTTTGATAATATAATAAAAACATTCCTCTATAAATATAAATGAATAAATATTTATTTAAGTAAGAAAATACTATAAGAAATTAAATTTAGTTTTAATCTTTTTGCAAATTTTGAAAGGATAATTTCATTGTGATATTTATTAACCCTAAACCTTTTCATATTAATATGAATATTTAAACATCCAAAGTGCAGTAAACAAAATATGTCCAATTTTAGATTTGATAAATGAATATAAGAAATTACTTGCAACAAAACCTCATATAATCAAATCTAATTTAAAAATCAAACGTTTCTTAAATATTATTCATTATAACATATAATTTATATTGGTCCTTTTGGCTAGAAAACTCACTTATTTAACGTTGTAAATGTGTGGTAACATATATAAGATGTGTTTGTTGAATAATATTTGTTTGACATAGATTATTATATTTTGGGTGTGTTTGAGTCTATGCACAGTAAGTTTATTTGGAAAATAAAAACTTTTGGGTCTGCTACCACTACAAGAAATTTGCAATCAAACAACACTTGATAGACAATGGTTAAAAAAAACCGTCGTCCTAAAAAATCATACAACGGTGAATTGATTTTGCAGAAAAAACAGTTGTGTGAGCTCCTGAACAAACAACGGATATCCATCTTTTTTAAACTATTGTACAGGTTGTATCCTCTCATCGAGTCAGACAATGGTTTTTTAAATATAGTGTTGTTGTAGATCTTTAACACAATGATTACAAACCGTTGTAACTATGTTAACATATTGGGATAGAAGACAACGGTTTTGACATTATATTGGGTAATTCAGATAATGATTTTTCAGAAAGGTTATCCTCTAAACCATCAAACAACGGAATGAAAACAGTTTTCTGAGGAATTTCAATCGGTACCACGTATTGAGGTGGCAACACGTGATAGGTGGTAAATCATTTACAAGGATTGCTGAGGTGGCGAAATGAGAGCCCTTCATTGAAATGAGATTTGATATCGGCCGTTAGATCGAAAAATAGTTGATATTCTTATTCAACGGTTTTAAGTTAAAACAAAAGTGTTGTCTTAGTTGGTCTCATACAAGCTTTTAGATATTACGTTGTGTAATTCATACAACAGTTTTTAGAATAGTTGTCTTAAAAACCTTCATACAACGGAATAAAACAGTTGTCTAAAATAATTATTTTATAATTAAAATGGGCACCACCTGATGAGGTGGCAGCGCATGATAGGTTGTAAACATTTTACTCGAATTGCTGAAGTGCCGGAATGACAGCCCTTGATTGAAATGAGATTAGATATTAGCCGTTAGATTGAAAAAAGCTGATATACTTACACAACGGTTTTATAATAAAAAAGCGTTGTCTAAGTTTATCTTTACACAATGGTGTTTCAAGGAAACCATTGTAAAAGTATAACTGTATAAAATAAGATTCCAAGTTAACAAGTTAAATTTTTAAATGATTTTTCGATGATCCAACCGTACGGATGTTAAGACATATCAATTTTAACCATATGAAAAAATTATTAAAAAATATAAAATTCATATTACTTGTCAGAATTAGAAAAATCTAGTAAAAGTACCACTCACGACAACGAGACTCATTCCCGATTTACAACATTAATTTTTAAAATTCATGTTTCGACGATCCAACCGTACGGATGTTAAGATATATCGATTTTAGTCATACGAAAAAACTATTAACAAATTTAAAATTCATCTTGCATGTCAGGATAAGAAAAATCCAGTAAAAGTATAACTCCAGACAACGAGACTCGTTCCCGATTTACAAGATTAATTTTTAAAATGATTTTTTCAATGATCCAACCGTACGGATGTTAAGATATATCGATTTTAGTCATTTGAAAAAATTATTAACAAATTTGAAATTCATCTTGCATGTCAGGATTAGAAAAATCCAGTAAAAGTACCACTCCTGACAACAAGACTCGTTCCTCATTTACAAGATTATTTTTAAAATTATTTTTTCGACAATCCAACCGTAAGGATGTTAAGATATATCGATTTTAGTCATCTGAAAAAATTATTAACAAATTTGAAATTCATTTTGCATGTCAAGATTAGAAAAATCTAGTAAAAGTACCCCTCCCGACAATGAGACTCGTTCCCGATTTACAAGATTAATTTTTAAAAATTATTTTTTCGATAATCCAACCGTACGGATATTAAGATATATCGATTTTAGTCATGTGAAAAAATTATTAACAAATTTGAAATTCATCTTGCATGTCAGGATTAGAAAAATCAAGTAAAAGTACCACTCCTAACAACGAGACTCGTTCCCGAATTAAAAGATTAATTTTAAAATGATTTTTTTGATGATCCAACCGTATGGATGTTAAGATATATCGATTTTAGTCATATGAAAAAATTATTAACAAATTTGAAATTCATCTTTCAGGTTAGTATTAGAAAAATCCAGTAAAAGTACCACTCCCGAAAACGAGACTCGTTCCTGATTTACAAGATTAATTTTCAGAATGATTTTTTCGACAATCCAACCGTACGGATGTTATGATATATCTATTTTAGTCATGTGAAAAAATTATTAACAAATTTGCAATTCATCTTGCATGTTAGGATTAGAAAAATCCAATAAAAGTACCACTTCCGACAACGAGACTCGTTCCCGATTTACAAGATTAATTTTTAAAATGATTTTTTCGACAATCCAACCGTACGGATGTTAAGATATATCGATTTTAGTCATATGAAAAAATTATTAACAAATTTGAAATTCATCTGGCATGTCAGAATTAGAAAAATCTAGTAAAAGTACCACTCCCGACAACGAGACTTGTCCCGATTTACAAGATTAATTTTTAAAATGTTTTTTTCAATGATCTAACCGTACAGATGTTAAGATATATCAATTTTAGTCATATGAAAAAATTATTAACAAATTTAAAATACATCTTGTATGTCAGGATTAGAAAAATCTAGGAAAAGTAATACTCCCGACAACGTGACTCGTTCCCGATTTACTAGATTAATGTTTAAAATGATTTTTTCGACGATCCAACCGTACGGATGTTAAAATATATCAATTTTAGTCATATGAAAAAAAAATTAACAAAATTAAAATTCTTCTTCCATGTTAGGATTAGAAGAATCTAGTAAAAGTACCCCTCCCTACAACGAGACTCGTTCCCGATTTACAAGATTAATTTTTAAAATGTTTTTTCAACAATCCAACCATACGAATGTTAAGATATATCAATTTTAGTCATATGAAAAAATTATTAAAAATTTAAAATTCATTTTACATGTCAGGATTAGAAAAATTTAGTAAAAATACAACTCCCGATAATAAGAATCATTCCCGATTTGCAAGATAATTTTTTCAAATGATTTTTCTGATGATCTAACTGTACCGATGTTAAGATATATTAATTAGCCAGACATCTGTTTTCAGGATTTTACATCCTTTTCATTTAAACTTTTTTTAAATATTTTTTTTCTATTAGCAATATTAAGATATAACAAATTTAATTCTTAAGTATTTATATATATTTGAATATCTAAAAAGTTACCAATAAAAATGAGTATTATGATAATATTCTTTTGTTAATATCAACTAAATTTGATTTTATATTCAAGTTCACTCTATATTAATATAAATATTATGCTTTAAATTTTATTATATTTAATAGATAAATATTATGATAATATTGGGTCAATTCCCATAGATCCATATTCTCTCTTTGTTGGGCGGCAAGTCCAAAATTTTGGGGAGGGGCAAAAAATCCACTCTTCTAATTAGTAAATCTACTGCTTTACTTTTATTTTTCTATCAAATCTCACCCATTCTACACAATCTCATCCTCTTCATGTATTCCTCAATCTCTATCATTCCACCACGGTCATTCAATCTTGTTATGTTTAAATCTGTTCTTCAATTTGGTCCATCTTCAGTTCATTACATCTATTTGATTTGAATTATGACTTTGATTTTGGGCTATTTTTCAATTTATATTCTTCAATCAGGGTTTCAATTTTTAGTTGTTACCCTTGTCGCTTTAATTTAATTTCAGTTTTTGGTGTTTTTTTGTTCTTTTTTGGGTTTTGCATATTTAATTTGGGGCTTCAATGCATTTTGTTATTTTCATATGTAATTTATGTTGTAAATGATCAAACAGTTATAAATACATGTATAAGCTGTTTAGAAGTAAGAACATAGAAACAAAGTTTGTGCTTGTCAAAAGACCACGCAAAAATGTTTTTTATTCTGCAGCACTATTACATATCGAAAGCTAAACAACTGACTACCAGAAAATCAGGGACTACATGCCATGACTTTCCTTTAACAGACTCCATGATCCCTATATTCTTGCTACTGCTTATTCTACCAAATCAATCTACTTATTCGACCATATCAATTTACTAACGACTAGAATTGCATAATAAAAACAAATAAGTTTAAGATTATAACTCCAACACTCTCCCCCTTAATTTTAAACTCTCAGACAAGTTCCTTTACTCCCAGAAGTTCCCTCATTCTCTCAAACTTGATGGTGGACAGTGCATTTGTCAAAATGTCAGCTCGTTGATGTTCACTAGCTATGTGCTTTATGACTATTTCCCCACGCTCCACACACTCCCGAATGAAATGATAACGAATACTAATATGGTTGCTGCGCCCATGGAAAACAGGATTTTTGGCAAGATCTATAGCTGACTTGTTGTCTATGTATAGAACAATTGGCCCTATGCATTCATTCATCACCTGACTTAAAACATTTCAAAGCCACATACCTTGACAAGCGGCCGCTGTGGCAGCCATGAATTCGGCCTCACAGGAGGACAAAGCTACACATTTATGCTTTTGAGACATCCATGTGATCATGTTTTCATTTAAATAAAACACCATACCCCCAGTACTCCTCCTGTCATCAATATTACTTGCCAAATTGCTATCTGAATATGCCGTTAGAATGTTATTACCTCCCTGTTTCGAATAGATCAGTTCGTAGTCAAGCGTGCCTTTTATATATCGAAGTATCCTCTTTACATCATTTTAATGAAGAACAGTTGGTCGTTCCATGTAACGACTTACCATGCCAACAGCATACGAAATGTCAGGCCTTGTATGAACAAGGTAACGAAGTCCACCCACCATACTTTTATACTGAGTCGTGTCTACTGGTTTACCTCCCTCATCTTTGGTTAACTGTTCTTTTGGGTTTATCGGGTACTTGGTGGGATTGCATCCTATCATTCCTGCCTTCTCCAGAATTTTCGTTGCGTAACTCGACTGCTTTATCTCAATATAACCCTCCTTTTGCTGAACTTCAATTCCCAGATAGTACGTTAGCTTTCCCAAATCACTCATTTCAAATTTTGAGTTCATTTGCTTCTTGAACTCCTCAATGATGCCCACATTAGAACCTGTGACCAACAGGTCATCTACATAAACTGCGATTATCAACTTTTCACCTTTTACTTGCTTAGTATATACAACATGTTCATACGGGCAACGCTTGAACCCAAGTCCCAACAAACAGCTGTTGAGTTTCGCATACCAGGCTCGAGGGGCCTGGCACAATCCGTACAAGGCCTTCAGAAGCTTATATACAAGATGTTCTTTTCCCTCATTTTCATATCCTTCCGGTTGAGCCACATAAACCTCTTCGTTAATTTCACCATTCAGAAACGCAGTTTTCACATCAAGATGATGCACTTGCCACTGATTTTTTGTAGATAAAGCTAGTAACAAGCGAACAGTCTCCAATCGAGTCACAGGGGGAAAAATTTCATCGAAATCCACACCATATTCTTGAGCGTAGCCTTTTGCTACGAGTCGCGCTTTATGTTTCACTATTTTTCTGTCTGCATCTTTCTTCAGTTTGAATATCCACTTTAGGCCTATGGTCTTGTGCTCGTCTGGAAGTTCCGTTAGTACCCAAGTTTCATTTTTTTCGATGGATTCAATCTCCTTGTCCATTGCTTATTTCCATTCCCTTTTTTTAACTGCTTGCCCATAGTTCACAGGTTCTTCCATGCCCACTAAAAGTAACTCGTCCTCCACTTCTACTACCTCTGAATTATTGTAAATATCATTAAGGGTTCTGTAACACTTTGGCTCGCTGCTATCATCATAGTTGTCAGAATTTTGGTAGCTCGATGGTGAGTGAGGAGGTGTTGTTTCACGATCTTCCGAGATGTCATCATTTTCTGCACCTTCTTGCTGAGACAATTCGATATCTGTATGCATTTCAGGAACTAAGAAAGACCCAGCATAACTTTCTTCCTCTTTTTGTCGATTCCAAGGCCAGTGTTTTAACTCATCGAACACAACATCCCTACTTACATATACTCGTTTGTTTATAGGATCAAACAAGCGATAAGCCTTAGTACCTGGTTCCTTTCCAAGATTAATTACTTGCATACTTCGATCATCCAATTTTTTTATGTGCACATGTGGGACTTTCATATGCGCCAAACATCCAAAAACACGGACATGACTAATATTTGGCTTTGAAGCTGTCCAAGCCTCATAAGGTGTTTGTCCAGACAGAGGTCGAGTGGGTAACCTGTTAAGTATGTAAACTGAGTGCCGAACTGCCTCCCCCCATAATTCTGATGGTAACTTTGTTTCTTTCAAGTAGCTACGTGCCATTTCAACCACTGTTCGATTTCTGCGCTCCACAATACCATTTTGTTGGGGTGTGTATGGGGCCGTATAGTGCCGCTCAATCCCAATCTCTTCACAATACGAAGTGAATTCCCTTGAGGAAAACTCTCCTCCTCGATCTGATCTAAAAACCTTCACTTTTTTTTCATTTCCATCCTCAACTTTCGCTCGAAATTTTTTAAAAGCACTAAAAGCCTCATCTTTACTTTTGAGTAAGTATATCCACATGACACAACTGAAATCATCAACAAGAAGGAAGAAATATTTGTTACCTCCAGCAGTTGCAGGTTCAATAGGACCGCACAAATCACCATGGACTAACTCTAGGACTTTGCTGGCCCTGTAGCTTGATTTCGATGGAAATGACTTTCTTGTTTGTTTCGACACCAAACATCCCGTACAAACATCATTTGGTTGAATAATGTTTAGCAGCCCATACACCATTCTATCCTTATACATCAAAGCAATGGATTTGAAATTGATGTGCCCCAAGCGTGTGTGCCACAGGTACGCTACTTCTTGAGATCTAGAAAATAAGCACTCTGGCTCAACATTCTCAATGATTAACTTATACAACCTGTTGGAAGATCTTTTTACCTTCATCAATAAATCTCCTTTCTTCTCATAAACCCACAGATAGTCTCCATTTAGCACGACTTTATTTTCTTCCTCTGACAGTTGACCTAGGCTGATTATATTGCTGCACAAACTGGGTATATAATAAACATCATGGAGTGTACGTTCCTCACCATTTTTATATTTAAAGATTATTGACCCTTTTCCTTTTATGTTGACTGTTGATCCATCCCCGAACTTGACTTGACCATTTACTCCCTCGTCTAGAGTCTTGAATTTTGACTTTGCACCCGTCATATGATTGCTAGCGCCGTTGTCTAAATACCATACATTAGATTCCACTCGTTTTTCTTTGTCATTTATTATGAGTTTTCGTCGCATCCCCTGTTCATTCAGCAACATTAAACCGACATGCTTTGCTAATAATAGCGCTGGTTCATCATCATCCATCCTGGATAATTGGACCTCCTGTGTCACTTCTCTAGTACGACGGGGTTTTCTGCACTCCGCTGCGTAGTGTCCATAATTGTTACAATTGTAACATTTTATTTTGCTTTTATCCCTTGCACCTCGCCCTTTCATGTAACCAGTGGAGTCTACTCCAGTTTTTCCAGTTCGTTTTAGCCACTCTTCTCTGGTCAATAGTAGTTTACACTCATCCTTCTCTTTCTTAGCCCATTCATCCTCTGTGAGTAGTAACTGACTGCTAGCACCTTCAGTATGGCCTTTCAATCTTTCTTCATGTGCCTTAAGAGATCCCACAATCTCTTCAACCGTCATAGTCTCCATATTCCCAAATTGCTCCAACGTTGAGGCTATTTGCAGGAATTTCGTTGGTACAGCTCTTAGTAACTTTTTCACCACATAGGATTCATTTATTTCTTCTCCGAGTGCCCTGATGTTTGTTACCAGTCCACTGAGTCTCATGCAGAAATCATCAAGCTGATCATTGTCCTTCATCTGCAATGATTCAAACTCCGTTTTCAAAGTCTGGATCCTTGCTTTTTTAACTCTGTCGGCTCCTTGGCACAGAGTTTTGATAGCTTCCCAGGCATCTTTAGCCTTCTTTTTATCTGCAATCGAAAGTAAACTCTCTTCTGGTATTCCCTGGTAAATCATGGCCAGGGCAATCTTATCAGTGCTCTCGTCTATCATAGCCTTTGGATCAGTTGGTTCTATTGCCTCCCAGACTCCGTGTGCTTGCATAAACACCCTCATCTTTAACGCCCAAGCAGTATAGTTGCTTTTGGTTAACATCGGATAACTCAAACCCATAGATCCTCCCTTCATCTTGTTTGCGTCCATCGTTGCTTTTGACATAGACATGAACTATCACTTTGAACCTTAATGCTCTGATACCAAGTGTTGTAAACGATCAAACAGTTATAGATACATGTATAAGCTGTTTAGAAGTAAGAACATAGAAACAAAGTTTGTGCTTGTCAAAAGACCACGCAAAAATGTTTTTTATTCTGCAGCACTATTACATATAGAAAGCTAAACAACTGACTACCAGAAAATCAGGGACTACATGCCTTGACTTTCCTTTAACAGACTCCATGATCCCTGTATTCTTGCTACTGCTTATTCTACCAAATCAATCTACTTATTCGACCATATCAATTTACTAACGACTAGAATTGCATAATAAAAACAAATAAGTTTAAGATTATAACTCCAACAATTTATATTTGGGCTTCTTTTGTGGTAAGGTGTCTATTGTCTCGTAGGAATTATTCTGCAGTGGTGGATCTAGTTAGGCGGGGGAGGAGTTTGAGTTATTCTGGTGAAGGGAATTTGAGGGTTAGTTCATGGGAGAATGTTGTTTATGAGGATGTCATTGATGGGGAGACTGTTGTGGTGTTTGCTAAAGGGTTGAATTTGAGGCCGGATAGGGAATAAGATGTAGCTCAATTTAGTTGTCATTTTGGGTTGGGGAATTGGGAGAGGGGTGGGAGGTTTGTGCTTACGACGAAGGTGGTTACTGCGGCTCAGATGGTTGTGAAGTGTTTGTTGCCGAGGAGTCCTGAGAAGGCTCAAGGGGTTAGAGTCACATTATGAGTGACTCCTCATGTTTGTTGCAGAGGTAGAGATGCTCAGCTTATGCCTTATGCCTTCTGTTGCTAAGATTTCTAATTCGAAGTCTTTGGGAGAAAATAATAAGAAGTATGAGCTTTGTGCTTTTACAATGGTATAGAACCAAGCGAACTCTGGCATATTAGAGAACAAAGCATTAGCCTCCAAGTCAAATTAGGTCTCTGCAACAATATTTTACCACACTTTCTTAAAGGTTTCATGTTCTTTCTTATTTTTTTAACTTCTGTCTCCTAATTGTTTATCCTCTCTGCCCTCATTTTTTGATTCACCCTGTTGCAATTCTGTTAGTCACACATGTTTTCCTGCTTATTACATAAATGACAGCAAACAACTTAGGTAGTACAAATGCTCCAACCTAGAGGTAAATTATTGCAACTTATAAGTTATTTTGAAAAAAGATGTTAGCTGGTAATATACATTTGGGGCTGAAAATAAATGCAGTGTTAAAAAATATTATATCATTTCCATGGATGAACCAAATACATATGCTGGTGGTAGTTGTTTATTCCAAAATTGAAATATGAAATTTGTCTAATGGAGGTTATGTTTAGATTCTTTAATTTTACTTTCTGAGCATAATTTTTCGAGTCCTTTGCAGCTAGTAAGGACAAGGTACCCAAGAACGATATAAGCATTTATGTTTCAAGAGCTTCATGCACTTTCATTTGTGAATTTGTTAGTGCATGTATCCTATAGCAAAAGCTTCTTTACATTTCTTTCATAAGTTTCACAATAGTCTAACTTTATTGTTTATGTAATATATCATTTTTCAATTTTAATTTTAGGTGATAAGGACATGGGGTGTTTAAAACAAAATACAGAAGTCGTTGGTGAAGTGAGTTCATTTTCTCGCAATTTTTAAACAGGAATTTTTCAAATTTCTTTTTATTGTTTGTCTTGTAGTTGGTACTAAATGCTCAGATTCCTGCGATATCTAACTTCTTTTTGCTCATTTGCAGGCTCGTGACTATTTATCTAAATTGGATGATCTGAGCCAGACTCAAATATTTGCAAGAATTGAGAACATAAAAGTGAGTTAAAAATATTGATGCCAGTTCTATACAATTATCTAGTATATCGATTATTGATTTTCTTCCATATGTAATTTTGTTAAATATGGATCTCTACATTATTTTCTTTCTGATTTAGGGTTTGACTCATTTTGATGAAATACTGCAAGAGGCATATAGTATTATCCTTTCTCGTGGAAATCTCAGTATAGACCTTCCACCTGAGAAGGTCACTTCTCAGAGTAATAATTTATATGATACTAAAATTAAATTTTGATTAGCTTCATACAGGGTGAAGACACATGTACCGATAATTTCCCACATCACACACACACTATACAAGCCAATGGAGGTAATGCTTTATCAAAACTTCTTATTGTTGGACTTATAGAAGCTGAGGGTGATACATGGGTTAAACAGAGGAAAATCCTCAGTCTTGCCTTTCATATTTGTTCATCTTCATATTACATATATGTACTTAGTTTTAGCCTTGTTGGTATAAGACCATAAAGATTATTTAGTACTGTAAGTTCGAAAACCTATGCACGTACCGAAGCTATCAGGTATTAATTTTTTATGTTTGGAAACAGAATCTGTTGTCAGCTGTTTACCTGGAGTTCTTTTGAGATCATGCACATATGAGAAGATATGGTTTCTGTACATGAGCAATGGGAGCTGGATGTATGGCCTAATTTACAAACTTTAAGAAGTAGTTGCAAGCTGCACCATCAGTGTGCAAACTTGGCATGAGGTCATTTACTCATGTTATCCTGCCTTGATCAAAATTGATGAAGAATTCTCTTAATCTTTGGAGAAAGCTAGGGAAGACTTTTTATACTAAATAGTTTTGTATCCCCATAAATATTGGTATAATTATTTAGTTATAGTTGTAATTTTTGTTGATGACTTTTGTATATTTAATATTAGTTTCAATTGTAAAAATAACTATTGCATTACGACAAATACAATTTTATTTATAAATTATTGATTTCTTTTATTTTATATAATGTGCTTAATCTTGTAAACAATTAGGTAAAAGTCACTCAAAAATGATTAAAACCATTGCATGTCTCATTGCACAAAAAGATTTTTGCAAATAAACAGTTGTATATGATAATATGGGATAATTGTTTTTGAGTAAAGATATGGTTGAATAATTAACTAGACAGGAAACCATTGTTTGAGGAAGACTATAACAAATCTTTAAAAAATATAGAAACTGTTATCTGACAAGCTTGCTAGTAATCGTTGTCTATAACAAAGTACAATAAAGGTTTTATTTATAAAATTGTTGTTGTTAAGTTTTCAAACAACAGTTTATATTATATTAACCGTTGTCCATTGTATTTTTTAAGTAGTGCAAACTATTGTTGAACAATTATCGAGACAATATTTCAATAGAGAAACCGTTGTTTGAAGAGGACTGTAACAAAGGTTTGAAAAATTAAAACTGTTGTTTGACAAGACTGCTAGTAAACCATTGTGTATATTATACAAGAATAAAGGTGTTATTCATAAAACTGTTGTTGTTAAGTTTTTAGACAATGGTCATGTTAAACCACCCGTTGTCTCTTTTGTATTATAACATGTGTTAGAAAACTGTTGTGAAGTCTTCTTCTAACAAGTGTATAAAGAACCGTTGTCTGGTATTCGATCACACGAGTGTTAGATAGACAACGGAAACTCTATTTGTCACACAACAGCAAAAAAAAAGTTGTATGATTGCAAATATGTTGTAGTGTACTTGGCTTAGTAAAATATTTGGTGCAAAGATTTATTAGGATTTAAAGCGAGTAATTAATTAAAATCATTATTAATTAGCTAAGAACATAGACTCCTAGGATTAAAGAATCATTCCCATCCTTACATGTAAAACTACATGTTCATAAGGACAGTTGAGAATCCTAAATGAAGCAAACACTTGTTTAACTGAGAGTACCATGCTCGAGGGGCTTGACATAAATTATATAGCGCCTTTAAGAGTTTACCCATAAGGTATACGTAGACCTCTTGATATACCCCTTAGGATTATCGACGATATCTTGATATACTCCAAGTCAGAAGAGGAATATGTGAAACATTTGATGATTGTTTTAGAAACCTTGTGGAAAGAAAAGTTATACGCGAAATTTCCAAATGTGAATTTTAGTTAAAGGAAGTTCAGTTTATGGGGCATATAGTTAGTAGTGAGAGCATTACAGTGGATCCCGTCAAGATTGAGGTTGTGATGAACTGGAAAAGACCTAAGACTCCAATGGAAGTAAAAAGTTTTCTAGGATTGGCTGGTAATTATCGATGATTTGTGCAAGATTTCCCTAAAATAGTTGTTCCTTGACTAAGTTGAAAAGGAAAAATGAGAAGTATATTTGGACGGATAAGTGTGAAGAAAGTTTTCAGGATTTAAGGAAACATTTAGTTTCTGCACCAGTATTGGTTCTACACGATAAAAAAGGTGAATTTGTAATCTATAGTGCTGCATCTCATAAAGGATTGGGTTGCGCTTTGATGCAACATGAAAAAGTAATAGCTTATGCTTCTCATCAATTAAAGCATCATGAACAAAATTATCCTATGCCAGATTTGGAATTGGAAGCAATTATGGTTGCCCTTAAGATTTGGAGACACTATCTGTATGAAGAGAAGTGTGATATTTATATGGATCATAAGAGTTTAAAGTACATCTTTACTTTGAAAGGGTTGAATATGAGACAAAAGCGATGGTTGAAACTAATCAAAGATTACGATTGTACCATAAAGTACCATCCGGGGAAGGCGAATATTGTGACAGATGCGTTAAGTCGCAAGGAAAGATTGAATATGATAACTTCATCAACGGAACTGGTAAAAGAATTTGAGAAATTGAATTCATCAACGGAACTGGTAAAAGAATTTGAGAAATTGAAAACAGAAATACGAGTCCCTGAGTTAGAGTTAGCAAAAGGAAGTGATGAATACAAAGACGTTTCAGCCTGAGATTCTATAAAAGATTCTGGAAAAGATTCGACGTTGTCAGGAGATGATAATGGATCACGAAAAGGATAAACTGTCTGGTGGTGAAGAGATTAAGGCTCAAAAAGATGATAAAGATGATAAAGGTGTATCTAGATTTATAGATTGAGTATATGTTCTAATAAATTCTCGAAAAGAATAATAGTTCCTTTTTTAATTTTTTACTAATAAAATTCATTGACTTATAATTGTGAGTATTTGTTCCAATAAATTAGACCGGGTAATTTGATTTTTATTTCTTTACTAAAAATATTTATAGACTTACAATTATGAGTATATATATTTCAAAAAATTATCGGAGTGAGTAATAGTTTATTTTTTGCTTTTTTACTAATAAAGCTTATAGCCCTTATAATTGTGAGTTTATGTTCTAATAAATTCTTTAGTAAAAGTCTAACTTAGGACCTAGAATTTATGAACATGGGACAATAGAGGATAAGTTCTTAACCACACTTATCCAATGGTGAGCTCAGACCTAATATTTTATTAATTTAAAAAGAATATTAGAAAGATACTAATTGATTGATCGATAAATTAATAATTATATTAATCTTTGTTATTAAAAAAAATATTTTAATAATATAAATGTAAAAAAAATGATTTAAACATTAGAGAGGACTCGTAAATCAATTCCACAAATACACAATAAATTTCTAACTAATATATATTTATATATATATATTAAAAAATCTAACAAAACATCCAATCCAATGATTAGGTGTAATCTTTGGTAAAACATCTCTCAACCATTTATCAATCAACCACGAGTATATTATTTATAATTATATATAATTTTGATCTCATGACCTTCCTTATTTTTGCTCACTGAGTTAGTGCCTCTGTCCACATAACATCGGTAAGGATATAGACTTTTTTGGGGCTTATAGACTTAAAACAATATACATTGAACCAACTAATGATGGATAAATGAAACAAATGAAATCTTACATTATGTTTAATTGACATGTATTGAAAAGTAAAGATCATATCATTAGAATGGAAAAAAACTTTAAAATATTGCCACTGTTGGGCTGGTTTTAATATAAACATGCTTAGTCTTTTATTTGTCTGATTAGTAATAAACCAATGTTATTCGGTAACGTTGGAGAGTTTGATTTAGTCTAGGAAGTTGCTTATGTTTAGGAAGTTAGTGGAGATAAAACAGGAGATGTGAACATGTTTTGTAGGAGTATGTGGTTTTTTCTCTTATATGTATTTTGCAGTAGTAGTTTTTAAAAGTAATAAGATTAGTGAATTTTTCATATCAGTAATGTATACAATTTTGTATTTACTTTCAGTTTTATATCCATCATCCGGTATCAGAGCTTTTACGCATCCTGGGTAAACTTTTTAATGGAGTCCAATAGAAGCAAGGAGGGAAGTTTTGGTTTAAGCTATCCAATGCTTACAAAGGCGAACTACACGGCCTAGGCAGTTAAAATAAAGGTGATAATACAGGCCTATGGCATTTGGGAGGCTATCGAACCTAAAGATCCTAAGGCTGTTGTTGAAGAGATGATAGACAAGCGAGCATTGGCAATTATCTATCAAGGAATCCCTGAAGACACCTTGTTAGCGCTGACAGAAAAAAAAATCATCCAAGGAGGCATGGACTGCACTTAAAACGCTGAGCCAAGGTGCTGACAAGGTGAAACAAGCTTAGGCAAAGAAACTAAAATCTGAATTTGAGGCATTAAAAATGAAAGACACGGAACACATTGATGATTTCTGTATGAGACTCAACGGTTTGGTCACAAATATCAGATCGTTGAGAGAGGTAGTTGGTGAAACATATGTTGTTAAGAAGTTGTTGAGGGTCGTACCAACGAGGTTTCATCAAATTGCTTCGGCAATTGAGCAGTATGGGAACCTCGACACTATGTCCGTAGAAGAGGTCATGGGCTCGCTGAAAGCTCACGAAGAGCGTGTGCAGGGAGGGTCAGAAATAAGTGAAGGATAACAACTTTTGATGAAAGAGGAGGCATGGAAAAGCAGGGAGAACAAAGATGGAAAACTTCTCCTAAGACGAGAGGAATGTTTAAAACGGAGTGGGAAGAAATTGTCTCCTGGTGGTAGGGACTATCGTTTAAAAGATAGTCGAATTGTAAGAGATAGGAGCCAAGTCAAGTGTTTCAATTGTGAGGTATACAGTCATTTTGTGATTGAATGTCGAAAACCAAAGAAATTCAGACCACAGAAGGGAGAGGTGAACCTGACCTAGTTAAATGATGATGAGCCTGCGTTACTTATGGTTATGTGTGAAATAAATGCAGATGATATTATTTTCCTGACAGAGAATGAGAATTCAAAAACCAAGCAAGAAGTAGAGGCGAACACATGGTACCTCGATAATGGAGCGAGTAACCACATGAGAGGATATCGAGAGAAGTTTGAGATTTTGGACAGAACGGTGAAAGGAGAAGTGAAATTCGGAGATGGGTCTGTATTCCAAATCGAGGGAAAAGTATCTATCAAAAGTATGTGCAAAAATGTAGAAGTCAGGGAGTTATATGGAGTTTACTACATCCCCACGTTAAGGAGGAACATTATCAGCTTAGGACAGTTATCTGAGGAAGGGAATCGAGTCTTTCTGAATGGTGAAAACCTGTGGGTGTTTGATAGGTGTGGGCAACTACTCATGCAAGTCAAAAGATCTGGGATCTGGCTTTACAAAATTCACATAACTAAAGCAAAACAACAATGTTTACTAACGCATCGTGAGGAAGAAATATGGTTATGGAACCACAGACTCGGGCATGTAAATTTTAAAGTGATGTATTTGATGTCCAAGCACAATATGGCACAGGGCCTACTTGCACTTGCCCAGTTGAATGAAGATTACAGTGGATGCATCATGTCCAAACAAATTCGTAAGTCTTTTCCCTTTAAAACTAATTTTTCTGCAAAATATGCCTTGGACTTGATACATGTTGATCTTTGTGGACCAATAACTCCATCTACACCTACGGGTAATAGATATTTTATGCTCTTGGTAGATGATTATACCCGCATGATGTGGGTATATATGTTAAAAATAAATCTGATGTTCTTCACTATTTTAAAAACTTTAAATTGATGGTTGAGAAAGGAGCTGAACCGAGTATACAGGAGTTGAGATCAGATCGTGGAGGGGAATTTTTCTCCAAAGATTTTAAATATTTCTGTAATGAACATGGAATATTGAGACACTATACAGCACCCTACACATCCAAAAACAAATTTGTGGTAGAGCATCGTAATCGCACAGTTATGGCCATGGTTCGAAGCTTAGTGAATGAGAGACAGGTACCTACGAAGTATTGGGGCGAGGCAGTGAGGCACGCTGTGTATGTTCTGAATAAATTACCAATGTGTTTATTGTCTTCCATCACACTGTATGAGGCATGGTATAACAGAAAGCCTAGTGTGGAACATTTGAAGATTTTTGGAAGCACAGCCTATATGAAGGTCCCATCCGTATACACAACTAAACTCGATGATCGAAGCAAGTTGGTGGTGCATTTTAGCAGGGAACCAGGGAATAAGGCGTACAGGTTATTCGAACCAGACACCAATAATATCCATGTCACTCACGATGCGAAGTTTAATGAAGATCAAACTTGGGCCTGGACTCCTCAAAACAGCAGTGGTCCATCTGTTCCAGGCCACTGTACGCTGGACATCAGTGACACAGAGTCTTCAGTCACTCCCGATGAAACACCTGAGTTATAATCTCCGCACACTAGCTTCAGACCTACTGTTCATCCTACAATTGACACTAGTGAGCCACCACGAAAGTACAAGAGTTTGACTGATATTTATGATCACACCATAGAGGTCGAACTGGCAGAAGAAGAACTGTTCCTAATGGGGTTGACGAGCCACTGTGCTTCAAACAAGAAGTGCAGGAGAAAGTTTGGAAGGTAGCAATGGACAAGGAAATCGAATCTATTGAAAAAAATCGAACATGGAAACTGACTACGTTACCCAAAGGACATTAAGCTATCAATTTGAAATGGGTTTTTAAACTAAAAATCGTTCAGCATGGTGAAATTACAAAGCATAAAGCTCGCCTTGTTGCAAAAGGTTATGCACAAAGGCAAGAACTTGAATATGAGGAGGTGTTTGCCCCTGTCACCCGTTTAGAAACTGTGTGTCTTATTCTTTCTTTGGCAGCTAAAAACGACTGGGAGGTCCATCATCTTGACGTTAAATCTGCATTTTTAAATGGTACATTGAAAGAGGAGGTCTATGTCTCACAGCCAAAAGGGTATGTGGGCAGAAACACATTGTCTATCATTTGTTCAAAGCTTTGTATGATTTATTTCAGCCCCCCCCGCCTTGGTACACATATTTAAATCACTACTTACTGCAACTGGGGTTTGTCAAGTGCCCTTTCGAATACACAGTTTATTCCAAATGCACCAGTACTAAAGTTTTACTCGTTAGTGTGTATATCGACGATCTTATTATCACAGGCACAAGACTGTCAACCATTGTCAAATTCAAGAGGAAGATAAGCAAAGAATTTTACATGTCTGACTTAGGAAAACTGACTTATTATCTCGGTTTGGAAGTAAATCAGGGTCGTGGTTATATTAAAATTCGACAATCAGCTTATGCGAAAAAAATTCTTGAAAGAGCAGTTTATTAATGTTGGAGAGTTTGATTTAGTCTAGGAAGTTGCTTATGTTTAGGAAGTTAGTGGAGATAAAAAAGGAGATGTGAACCTGTTTTGTAGGAGTATGTGGTTTTTTCTCTTATATATATTTTGCAGTAGTAGTTTTTAGAATGTAATAAGATTAGAGAATTTTCCATATCAGTAATCTATACAATTCAGTATCTACTTTTAGTTTTATATCCATCAGCCACACAGTCCATGGATAAACATAATATGGATCAAAAGTATGTAAAATATCATCATAATATAAACTAATTGGTTGAAAACTGAACATTAATACATGGTCTCTGGACCTAGAGCTTGAGATCTAAATCAAGATCCATCTCTCCTCCTTATTCTTCCTCTTCCTCTTCATCTATGGCATCTTTAGCGCTCGATGCTCCATTACCTGAAGGATCTATGGTTGTAGCAGAATGCGGGAAAAAGTCTCACACTCCAATGGTAGTTCTAGGTTGTTCTTGAGGAGCCGAGGGGGCTGGTGGAGGAGATGGAGCAAAACGCTGGAAAAAGACTGGAACTCCTAACAATATAGTTCTTCTAGGTTGTACAGGAGGAACCAAGGGAGCTGGTGCAGGAGAGGGAGCCATTGGGACCGGTACTAGATTGGGGGCCAAAGGGGCTGACAGAGAAGCCTCTCTCCGGGTCCCAGCAAAATAGTCTAGGAGGTGAGGAAGATTCCTGAAGAATGAGGAAGAAGGAGATTCCCTTACTGGTCCCACAAAAGATGGCTGGGT
This sequence comes from Apium graveolens, assembly GCF_009905375.1. Classification (NCBI taxonomy): domain Eukaryota; kingdom Viridiplantae; phylum Streptophyta; class Magnoliopsida; order Apiales; family Apiaceae; genus Apium; species Apium graveolens. The sequence goes on along the minus strand of NC_133649.1, from coordinate 5,485,374 downwards.
GCCAATGGACTCCATCCTCAATACCGGTACGTAAGATGTAGAATATAAGAACAGATTTAATGTATATATATTTATAAGCACGTGCAATAAACACTTATTTTGAAAGAACTAGGAAGACATTTTGTTATTAAGTCTCAGAGAAACAAAAAACAAAATATAGGTCTAATATATAGACTTATAAAGATAATGGCTATAAATAAGCAAACTTCTCCTGGAAAAACTCAAACATACACATCACCCCATGACTCTCCTAAAATAACTCAACTAAAACAAATGACCAAGTCTAAACTACATGACTAACTACGTGACTAACTAGGTGACTAAATATTAGCCTAAATAATTAAAACATGGATTAAACATATAATTTAGATTAACATTCCAATAATCTCCCCCTTAATCTAAATTTTTCTCAACTAATACTTGCAGCCCGTATGGCTTTTAACCAAGCCCCTGTTGCTTTCAACTTTTCTGCCCGTTTGGCACTTCAACATAGCCCGTCTGGCCTTTTCTTTGCCCGTCTAGCATTTCTTATTTGCCAGTGGAGACAAAATAGGAGATGTGAACCTGTTTTGAGACACTATACATCACCCTACACACCCAAACAAAATTTTATGGTAGAGCGCCGTAATCGCACATTTATGGCCATAGTTCGAAGCTTAGTGAAGGAGAGACAGGTACCTACGAAGTATTGGGGCGAGGCAGTGAGGCACGCTGTGTATGTGCTGAATAAATTACCAATGTGTTTATTGTCTTCCATCACACTGTATGAGGCATGGTATAACAGAAAGCCTAGTGTGGAACATTTGAAGATTTTTGGATGCACAACCTATATGAAGGTCCCATCCGTATACACAACTAAACTCGATGATCGAAGCAAGTTGGTAGTGCATTTTAGCAGGGAACCAGGGAATAAGGCGTACAGGTTATTCGACCCAGACACCAATAATATCCATGTCACTCGCGATGTGAAGTTTGATGAGCTTGGGCCTGGACTCCTCAAAACACCAGTGATCTATCTGTTCCAGGCCACTGTACACTGGACATCAGTGACACATAGTCTTCAGTCACTCCCGAAGAAACACCTGAGTTACAATCTCCGCACACTAGCTTCGGACCTACTGTTCATCCTACCATCGACACTAGTGAGCCACCACGAAAGTACAAGAGTTTGACTGATATTTATGATCACACCATAGAGGTCAAACTGGCAGAAGAAGAACTGTTCCTAATGGGGTTGACGAGCCACTGTGCTTCAAACAAGAAGTGCAGGAGAAAGTTTGGTAGGTAGCAATGGACAAGGAAATCGAATCCATTGAAAAAAATCGAACATGGAAACTGACTACGTTACCCAAAGGTCATTAAGCTATCAATTTGAAATGGGTTTTCAAACTAAAAATCGTTCAGCATGGTGAAATTACAAAGCATAAAGCTCCCCTTGTTGCCAAAGGTTATGCACAAAGGCAAGAACTTGATTATGAGGAGGTGTTTGCCCCTGTCACCCGTTTAGAAAATGTGTGTCTTATTCTTTCTTTGGCAGCTAAAAACGACTGGGAGGTCCATCAACTTGACGTTAAATCTGCATTTTTAAATGGTACATTGAAAGAGGAGGTCTATGTCTCACAACCAAAAGGGTATGTGGGTAGAAACACATTGTCTATCATTTGTTCAAAGCTTTGTATGGTTTATTTCAGCCCCCCCCGGCTTGGTACACATGTTTAAATCACTACTTGCTGCAACTGGGGTTTGTCAAGTGCCCTTTCGAATACACAGTTTATTCCAAATGCACCAGTACTGAAGTTTTACTCGTTAGTGTGTATATCGACGATCTTATTATCACAGGCACAAGACTGTCAACCATTGTCAAATTCAAGAGGAAGATAAGCAAAGAATTTTACATGTCTGACTTAGGAAAACTGACTTATTATCTCGGTTTGGAAGTGAATCAGGGTCGTGGTTATATTAAAATTCGAGAATCAGCTTATGCGAAAAAAATTCTTGAATGAGCTGTTTATTAATGTTGGAGAGTTTGATTTAGTCTAGGAAGTTGCTTATGTTTAGGAAGTTAGTGGAGATAAAAAAGGAGATGTGAACCTGTTTTGTAGGAGTATGTGGTTTTTTCTCTTATATGTATTTTGCAGTAGTAGTTTTTAGAATGTAATAAGATTAGAGAATTTTCCATATCAGTAATCTATACAATTCGGTATCTACTTTTAGTTTTATATCCATCAGCCACACAGTCCACGGATAAACATAATATGGATCAAAAGTATGTAAAATATCATCATAATATAAACTAATTGGTTGAAAACTGAACATTAATACATGGTCTCTGGACCTAGAGCTTGAGATCTAAATCAAGATCCATCTCTCCTCCTTATTCTTCCTCTTCCTCTTCATCTATGGCATCTTCAGCGCACGATGCTCCATTACCTGAAGGATCTATGGTTGTAGCAGAATGCGGGAAAAAGTCTCACAATCCAATGGTAGTTCTAGGTTGTTCTTGAGGAGCCGAGGGGGCTGGTGGAGGAGATGGAGCAAAACGCTGGAAAAAGACTGGAACTCTAAATAATATAGTTCTTCTAGGTTGTACAGGAGGAACCAAGGGAGCTGGTGCAGGAGAGGGAGCCATGGGGACCTGTACTAGATTGGGGGCCAAAGGGGCTGACAGAGAAGCCTCTCTCCGGGTCCCAGCAAAATAGTCTAGGAGGTGAGGAAGATTCCTGAAGAATGAGGAAGAAGGAGATTCCCTTACTGGTCCCACAAAAGATGGCTGGGTGCCAATGGACTCCATCCTCAATACCGGTAAGTAAGATGTATAATATAAGAACAGATTTAATGTATATATATTTATAAGCACGTGCAATAAACACTTATTTTGAAAGAACTAGGAAGACATTTTGTTATTAAGTCTCAGAGAAACAAAAAACAAAATACAGGTCTAATATGTAGACTTATAAAGATAATGGCTATAAATAAGCAAACTTCTCCTGGAAAAACTCAAACATACACATCACCCCATGACTCTCCTAAAATAACTCAACTAAAACAAATGACCAAGTCTAAACTACATGACTAACTACGTGACTAACTAGGTGACTAAATATTAGCCTAAATAATTAAAACATGGATTAAACATATAATTTAGATTAACATTCCAATAATCTCCCCCTTAATCTAAATTTTCCTCAACTAATACTTGCAGCGCGTATGGCTTTTAACCTAGCCCCTGTTGCTTTCAACTTTTCTGCCCGTTTGGCACTTCAACATAGCCCGTCTGGCCTTTTCTTTGCCCGTCTAGCATTTCTTATTTGCCAGTGGAGATAAAATAGGAGATGTGAACCTGTTTTGAGACACTATACAGCACCCTACACACCCAAACAAAATTTTATGGTAGAGCGCCGTAATCGCACATTTATGGCCATAGTTCGAAGCTTAGTGAAGGAGAGACAGGTACCTACGAAGTATTGGGGCGAGGTAGTGAAGCACGCTGTGTATGTGCTGAATAAATTACCAATGTGTTTATTGTCTTCCATCACACTGTATGAGGCATGGTATAACAGAAAGCCTAGTGTGGAACATTTGAAGATTTTTGGATGCACAACCTATATGAAGGTCCCATCCGTATACACAACTAAAATCGATGATTGAAGCAAGTTGGTAGTGCATTTTAGCAGGGAACCAGGGAATAATCCGTACAGGTTATTCGACCCAGACACCAATAATATCCATGTCACTCGCGATGTGAAGTTTGATGAAGATCAAGCTTGGGCCTGGACTCCTCAAAACACCAGTGATCTATCTGTTCCAGGCCACTGTACACTGGACATCAGTGACACATAGTCTTCAGTCACTCCCGAAGAAATACCTGAGTTACAATCTCCGCACACTAGCTTCAGACCTATTGTTCATCCTACAATCGATACTAGTGAGCCACCACGAAAGTACAAGAGTTTGACTGATATTTATGATCACACCATAGAGGTCAAACTGGCAGAAGAAGAACTGTTCCTAATGGGGTTGATGAGCCACTGTGCTTCAAACAAGAAGTGCAGGAGAAAGTTTGGTAGGTAGCAATGGACAAGGAAATCGAATCCATTGAAAAAAATCGAACATGGAAACTGACTATGTTACCCAAAGGTCATTAAGCTATCAATTTGAAATGGGTTTTCAAACTAAAAATCGTTCAGCATGATGAAATTACAAAGCATAAGCTCGCCTTGTTGCCAAAGGTTATGCACAAAGGCAAGAACTTAATTATAAGGAGGTGTTTGCCCCTGTCACCCGTTTAGAAACCGTGTGTCTTATTCTTTCTTTGGCAGCTAAAAACGACTGGGAGGTCCATCATCTTGACGTTAAATCTGCATTTTTAAATGGTACATTAAAAGAGGAGGTCTATGTCTGACAACCAAAAGGGTATGTGGGCAGAAACACATTGTCTATCATTTGTTCAAAGCTTTGTATGGTTTATGTCAGGCCCCCCGGGCTTGGTACACATGTTTAAATCACTACTTGCTGCAACTGGGGTTTGTCAAGTGCCCTTTTGAATACGCAGTTTATTCCAAACGCACCAGTATTGAAGTTTTACTCGTTGGTGTGTATGTCGACGATCTTATCATCACAGGCACAAAACTGTCAACCATTGTCAAATTCAAGAGGAAGATGAACAAAGAATTTTACATGTCTGACTTAGGCAAACTAACTTATTATCTCGGTTTGGAAGTGAATCAGGGTCGTGGTTATATTAAAATTCGATAATCAGCTTATGCGAAAAAAGTTCTTGAACGAGCTGGTTTGGCAGAGTGCAATTCTTTGAAGTATCCCATAGAGTATAAGTTGCAAATGCATATGGACAGAGAAGGGACTCCAGTGAATCCAACATATATCAAAAGTGTTGTAGGAGGGCTTCGTTATCTTGTATATACACGGCCTGACATTGCCTATGATGTTGGGATAGTATGTCGGTATATGGAAAGGCCTGCGGAGTTGCACATCAATGTCGTAAAATGCATTTATCGATATGTGAAGTAAATATTGTGTTATGGTTTGTTGTATAAACAAGGGCATAGTGATTACATGTTATCAGGATTCTTGGATAGTGACATGGCAGGGAGTATGGACGATTTAAAAAGCACCAGAGAGATGGTTTTTAATTTGGACGAAAACCTTATTACCTGGGTATCTCCAAAGCAACGTTATGTCGCTCTTTCTTCCTGTGACGCCGAGTTTATGGTAGCTATAGTTGCGGCATGTCAAGCTATATGGCTTTAACGTGTTCTTAGTTATATCATGGATGTTTAAACGAGTCTGGTCACCATATATATCAACAATAGATCGGTTGTTGATCTCGCCAAGAACCCAACTTTTCATTGTAGGCGCAAACATATTGATTTACGGTACCATTTTACAAGAGATTGTGTTGAGTAGGGTCTCATTGTCATCAAGTATGTTAGCACAAACGAACAGCGAGCTGATATAATGATCAAGGCGTTGGCAGCGACTAAATTTCAGAAGATGAGGAATTTGTTGGGTATCATGAAGCTTGAAGATCGATTAGATGAACGGGGAGTATGTTGAGCTGGTTTTAATCTAAACATGCTTAGTCTTTTATTTATCAGATTGGTAATAAACCAATGTTATTTGTTAATGTTGGAGAGTTTGATTTAGACTAGGAAGTTGCTTATGTTTAGGAAGTTAGTGGAGATAAAATAGGAGATGTGAACCTGTTTTGTAGAAGTATGTGGTTTTTTCTCTTATATGTATTTTATAGTAGTAGTTTTTAGAAAGTAATAAGATTAGAGAATTTTCCATATCAGTAATCTACAAAATTCGGTATCTACTTTTAGTTTTATATCCATCAGCCACACAGTCCATGGATAAACATAATATGGATAAAAGGTATGTAAAATATCATCATAATATAAACTAATTGGTTGAAAACTGAACATTAATACATGGTCTCTAGACCTAGATCTTGAGATCTAAATCAAGATCCATCTCTCCTCCTTCTTCCTCCTCTTCATCTTCATCTATGGCATCTTCAGCGCTGGATGCTCCATCACCTGAAGGATCTATGGTTGCAGCAGAATGCGGGAAAAAGTCTCGCACTCCAATGGTAGTTCTAGGTTGTTCTTGAGGAGCCAAGGGGGCTGTGGAGGAGATTGAGCAAAATGATGCAAAAAGACTGGAACTCCGAACAACATAGTTCTTCTAGGTTGTTCAGGAGGAACCAAGGGAGCTGGTGCAGGAGAGGGAGCCATGAGGACCGGTACTAGATTGGGGGCCAAAGGGGCTGACAGAGAAGCCTCTCTCCGGGTCCCAGCAAAATAGTGTAGGAGATGAGGAAGATTCCTGGAGAATGAGGAAGAAGGAGATTCCCTTACTGGTCCCACAAAAGATGGCTCGGTGCCAATGGATTCCATCCTCAATGCCGGTAAATAAGATGTAGAATATAATGACATATTTAATGTATATATATTTATAAGCACGTGCAATAAACACTTATTTTGAAAGAACTAGGAAGACATTTTGTTATTAAGTCTCAGAGAAACAAAAAACAACATACAGGTCTAATATATATACTAATAAAGATAATGGCTATAAATAAGCAAACTCCTCCTAGAAAAACTCAAACATACCCATCACCCCATGACTCTCCTAAAATAGCTCAACTAAAACAAATGACCAAGTCTAAACTATATGACTAACTAGGTGACTAAATATTAGCCTAAATAATTAAAACATGGATTAAACATATAATTTAGATTAACATTCCAACAATCTCCTCCTTAATCTAATTTTCCTCAACAAATACTAACAGCCCGTATGGCTTTTAACCTAGCCCGTGTGGCTTTCAACTTTTTTGCACGTTTGGCACTTCAACATAGCCCGTCTGGCCTTTTTTTTGCCCGTCTGGCATTTCTTATTTACCCGTCTTGCATTTCTTATTTGCCCGTCTGGCATGCTACTTCTGTCTATAACAAAGCTGGTTCATCATCATCCATATGTTTGAGGTTCACTTCTTATTTCCATTCCTTGTCTTGTCTTTGTTTATAACATTCTGCAACGTAGTGGCCAAAGATGTTATAGTTATAGCATTTTATTTTGCTCTTGTCACGTCCACCATTTCTATTATATGATCATCCACAGGATCTTGCCTTCCATTCTTCATGAGTTAACAACAGCTAATTTCTATTGTCTTTAACATGTCCACAAATCCTCTCATCATGAGCTCTTAGCCTCCCGATTAACTCCTCAATAGACATGTTGTCCAAGTCACCAAATTGTTCAACAGTTGAAGCAATCTGCAGAAATTTTGGTTAGACTGCTCGTAGTAATTTTTTCACAACACAGGACTCTTCCACTTTATCTCCCAGAGCTCGAATATTACTCACAATATTACTCAATTTCCTGGAGAAATCATCGATATTTTCCGTCTCTTTCATGTTGAGAGCTTCAAACTCGGACCTAAGAGTCTGCACTTTTGCTTTCTGAATACGATCAGCTCCGATACACATTATTTTGATAGCATCCCAAGCCTCTTTGGCTGTCTCTTTCTCCGCCACGGACAACAATATATCTTCTGGAATTCCCTGATAAATGGCTGTCAATGCCACATTATCCTGCCTTGGATAAATTACACCCTTTGGGTCGCTATTCTCAATAGTTTCCCAGATGCCTCGTGCCCGCATTAATACCTTCATTTTTAACGACCATGCCGTGTAATTGTTTTTGGCCAACATAGGATAACTAAGTCCGACAACACCTTCCTTCATATTTGGCACGTCCATGCTTATTTTTCTCGCCATGTACTTGGGCATAAACAACCTTGCTCGGATACCAAGTGTAGAGTATAAAACATATTTAATGTATATATATATAAGCATGTCCAATAAACACTTATTTTGGATGAACTAGGAAGACATTTTGTTATTAAGTCTCAGAGAAACAAAAAACATCTTACATGTCTAATATATAGACTAATAAAGATAATGGCTACAAATAAGCAACCGTCTCCTGGAAAAACTCAAACACTCCCATCACCCCATGACTCTCCTAAAATAGCTCAACTAAAACAAATGACCGAGTCTAAACTACATGACTAACTACGTGACTAACTAGGTGACTAAATATTAGCCTAAATAATTAAAACATGGAGTAAACATATAATTTAGATTAAAATCCCAACATAATACGAGCCAACACTCCTTGGTTTTTCACTTCTTTTTCTGTGAGCATTCTGGTGCCCACCCATTGCCATTGAAGTGGAGAAAGTTTTGGGGATGTTTTTTTTGTTATTAGCAACAGAGTGGGGATAATACATGATTTAGAAGAGAGTGGGGGATAGGGTGAGTTCTTTGCTCTCAAGTATAAATGAGAAAGGAAGACATGGTTTAGCTGTGATGAAAAGATACCACATTTAGTGCATTTAGTGATAATTTTTATTCATTTAAAATTTTAACAACATAGTTCAAAGCAGTACGATAAAGTCAAATTATTTCTTGTTTTTTTGAATATTTTTAGTAACTCCAAATTATTTTAAATGGTCAAGTGACAAAAGTAGATGAAAAGAATTGAATTAATAAATAAAACATATGAATCATTATAAAAAAAATTAAATTAAATTGCTTTCATATTACAACCAAACACAACTATTATCATATATACAATTAAATTTGTAATCATATATGCAATTGAACTTGTAATTATATAAGCATTAAGCAATTATTCAATTACATGATAAATCTTCCTATAACAAATTACAAACTTGTAATTAAATAAACATTAAGCAATTATTCAATTACATGATAAATCTCTCAATAACAAATTACAAACTTGTAATTATATAAACATTAAGCAATTATTCAATTGCATGATAAATCTTCCTATAACAAATTACAACGGTCTCTGTAGTCATGGGCTTAACTTATTACTCGCCTATAACCGGTACGATGCACGGATTATTTTTAACATTCCATAGTTTTTAATAATATATTTTATAATATAATTTTCAATAGTTGAAAAATAAATCGAAGAATATAATAAATTATAACAATATATATTTTATAACAATTTGACACTTGACTGAAAATAAATAACATAATATAATATATTATTTCAATAAAGAATATAAAAATTTAAATATAATAAGCTGTTGACGAGGTTCGAACCCTGAATCCATGAGAGCAGTTTAAATATTAATATAATAATATTTTATTGTTGTATCCAATGGTTCTCATTTTTCTGACTTTAAATCTAACGGTTGTTATTTGTCATACCAAACAACTGTACCGAGCAACTCTCAAACAACTGTACCGAGCAACTTCTGCTTATAATAGTATAGTATAGATAGATTGGTAATATTTTGTGTGCATACTCGAGTCTAGTATCATTAATAAGGCAACCTTGTCTTTTTACAACTCTTCTTTCATTGTGTACTTTAGACACACTAGAAAATGAGAAGTTATAATATTAAAAAGGTATCGTATAACAGTTGTACAACCTTGTCTTTTTAAATAATATTAGTTAATAACCTTAACAAGCACCTAATTGTAAGATTAAAAATATTAAATTAGTATTTACAAATATTTGAACCTTATGATCAAGGCGAAACACAAATCGATATTATAATATCACTATCAAATAATAAATTGGTATTATGTAGTTTAAAGAAATCGAATCAAATATAGTTATATAATTTTACGGTAGAATTTTTAATTTTGCACCTAGTTGTTCACTTCTTATATAAATCTAAGCTTTGTTACTAACCACATATTTTTTGAAACGGATTGTATATGTAATTATCTTATGACCAAACATCTTTTTGATTTTAGATAATTTAATAATATTTGATAATTTTCTTTTTCAATATAATATATTTAAATATTACTTCTTTAATTAAAAAATCAAATTAATAGTAAAGAGATGTTTTTACTTAATTTAATATTACTTAATAAAATCTAAATACAACTCATTAATTTTTTAAAGTTTAAAAATATTTATTAACTGAATATAAATATACGTTAGGACGGACACTAACAAATACAATCGTTGAACCAATGATTTTCAGTTTAAAAATAAATTAAAATCAAAAAAGTTATTTACTACTACTTAACAATTATTAAAAAAAACTTTTCCAATTTAAAAAGTAACTCATTTTGATACACACTAACTAATTGAAAATAATGTTTACAAATAATAGAAGTCAATTAGTTAAATTTAAAAATATCAAATATTAAAATATTTATATAACTATCTTGTAAGTACCAAAATTTGCACTACAAAAAAAGCGGGCATTTTCGATCAACCGAAGACGATAACAGCTAAAATCGACCATACTCAGTCGAATTAGGGGTCACATGTAAATTCTATCATTTATTGTCGAATTAAGGAGTGGTCGGTTTTACTAGGTCAAATTTAGTGGATAAATTTGACTGGCTTTTTATTTGGTCGAATTGAGTAATCGTCAAAAAATGGGAAAAACTTCTCGTTAAAAACATAAATTTGGGAAAATAAATTAGACCAAATACGGTCGAATTTAGCCAAATTGTTTGTAGTCTTGATATTTTGTATTTTTGATACTTTTGTACTTGTAATAGTAATAAAGAGTATCGATAAAGTTTGATACTATAATAAAAACATTCCTCTATAAATATAAATGAATAAATATTTTTTTAAGTAAGAAAATACTATAATAAATTAAATTCAGTTTTAATCTTTTTGTAAATTTTGAAAGCATAATTTCATTGTGATATTTATTAACCCTAAACCTTTTCATATTAATATGAATATTTAAACATCCAAAGTGCAGTAAACAAAATATGTCCAATTTTAGAATTGATAAATGAATATAAGAAATGACTTGCAACAAAACCTCATATAATCAAATCTAATTTAAAAATCAAACGTTTCTTAAATATTATTCATTATAGCATATAATTTATATTGGTCCTTTTGGCCAGAAAACTCACTTATTTAACCTTGTAAATGTGTGGCAACATATATAAGATGTGTTTGTTGAATAATATTTGTTTGACATAGATTATTATATTTTGGGCATGTTTGAGTGTGTGCATAGTAAGTTTATTTGGAAAATAAAAATTTTTGGGTTTGCTACTTGGCTTAGTAAAATATTTGGTGCAAAGATTTATTAGGATTTAAAGCGAGTAATTAATTAAAATCATTATTAATTAGCTAAGAACATAGACTCCTACGATTAAAGAATCATTCCCATCCTTACATATAAAAACTACATGTTCATAAGGACAGTTGAGAATCCTAAATGAAGCAAACACTTGTTTAACTGAGAGTACCATGCTCGAGGGGCTTGATATAAATTATATAGCGCCTTTAAGAGTTTACCCATAAGGTTGAGATACGTAGACCTCTTGATATACCCCTTAGGTTTATCGACGATATCTTGATATACTCCAAGTAAGAAGAGGAACATGTGAAACATTTGATGATTGCTTTCGAAACCTTGTGGAAAAAAAAGTTATACGCGAAATTTCCAAATGTGAATTTTAGTTAAAGGAAGTTCAGTGTATTAGGCATATAGTTAGTAGTGAAAGCATTACAGTGGATCCCGTCGAGATTTAGGTTGTGATGAACTGGAAAAGACCTAAGACTCCAATGGAAGTAAAAAGTTTTCTAGGATTGGCTGGTAATTATCGATGATTTGTGCAAGATTTCCCTAAAATAGTTGCTTCATTGACTAAGTTGAAAAGGAAAAATGAGAAGTATATTTGGACGGATAAGTGTGAAGAAAGTTTTCAGGATTTAAGGAAACATTTAGTTTCTGCACCAGTATTGGTTCTACACGATAAAAAAGATAAGTTTGTAATATATAGTGATGCATCTCATAAAGGATTGGGTTGCGCTTTGATGCAACATGGAAAAGTAATACCTTATGCTTCTCGTCAATTAAAGCATCATGAACAGAAATATCCTATGCCTGATTGGGAATTGGAAGCAATTATGTTTGCCCTTAAGATTTGGAGACACTATCTGTATCAAGAGAAGTGTGATATTTATACGGATCATAAGAGTTTAAAGTACATCTTTACTTCGAAAGGGTTGAATATGAGACAAAGGCGATGGTTGAAACTAATCAAAGATTACGATTGTACCATAAAGTATCATCCGGGGAAGGCGAATATTGTGGCAGATGCGTTAAGTCGCAAGGAAAGATTGAATATGATAACTTCATCAATGGAACTGGTAAAAGAATTTGAGAAATTGAATTCATCAACGAAACTGGTAAAAGAATTTGAGAAATTGAAAACAGAAATACGAGTCCCTGAGTTAGAGTTAGCAAAAGGAAGTGATCAATACAAAGACGTTTCAGCCTGAGATTCTAGAAAAGATTCTGGAAAAGATTCGACGTTGCCAGGAGAAGATAATGGATCACGAAAAGGATAAAATGTCTGGTGGTGAAGAGATTAAGGCTCAAAAAGATGATAAAGATGATAAAGGTGTATCTAGATTTATACATTGAGTATATGTTCTAATAAATTCTCGGAAAGAATAATAGTTCCTTTTTTATTTTTTTTTACTAATAAAATTCATAGACTTATAATTGTGAGTATTTGTTCCAATAAATTAGACCGGGTAATTTGATTTTTATTTCTTTACTAAAAACACTTATAAACTTATAATTATGAGTATATATATTTCAAAAAATTATCGGAGTGAGTAATAGTTTATTTTCTACTTTTTTACTAATAAAGCTTATAGACCTTATAATTGTGAGTTTATGTTCTAATAAATTCTTTAGTAAAAGTCTAACTTAGGACCTAGAATTTATGAACATGGGACAATAGAGGATAACTTCTTAACCACACTTATCCAATCGTAAGCTCAGACCTAATAATTTTATTAATTTAAAAATAATATTAGAAAGATACTAATTGATTAATCGATAAATTAATAATTATATTAATCTTTGTTATTAAGAAAAAATATTTTTATAATATAAATGTAAAAAAATGATTTAAGCATTAGAGAGGACTCATAAATCAATTCCACAAATACACAATAAATTTCTAACTAATATATATATATATATATATATATATATATATATTAAAAAAATCTAACAAAACATCCAATCTAATGATGAGGTGTAATCTTTGGTAAAACGTCTCTCAACCATTTATCAATCAACCACCAGTATATTATTTATAATTATATATAATTTTGATCTCATGACCTTCCTTATTTTTGTTCACTGAGTTAATGCCTCTGTCCACATAACATCGGTAAGGATATAGACTTTTTTGGGGCTTATAGACTTAAAACAATATACATTGAACCAACTAATGATGGATAAATGAAACAAATGAAATCTTACATTATGTTTAATTGACATGTATTGAAAAGTAAAGATCATATCATTAGAATGGAAAAAAACTTTAAAATATTGCCACTGTTGGGCTGGTTTTAATATAAACATGCTTAGTCTTTTATTTGTTTGATTAGTAATAAACCAATGTTATTCGTTAACGTTGGAGAGTTTGATTTAGTCTAGGAAGTTGCTTATGTTTAGGAAGTCAGTGGAGATAAAACAGGAGATGTGAACATGTTTTGTAGGAGTATGTGGTTTTTTCTCTTATATGTATTTTGCAGTAGTAGTTTTTAAAAGTAATAAGATTAGTGAATTTTTCATAACAATAATCTATATAATTCCGTATTTACTTTCAGTTTTATATCCATCATCTGGTATAAGAGCTTTTACGCATCCTGGGTAAACTTTTTAATGGAGTCGAACAGAAGCAAGGAGGGAAGTTCTGGTTTAAGCTATCCAATGCTTACAAAGGCGAACTACACGGCCTGGGCAGTTAAAATAAAGGCGATAATACAGGTCAATGGAGTTTGGGAGGCTATCAAACCTAAAGATCCTAAGGCTGCTATTGAAGAGAAGATGGACAAGCGAGCATTGGCAATTATTTATCAAGGAATCCGTGATGACACCTTGTTAGCGCTGACTGGAAAAAAAATCATCCAAGGAACACATTGATGATTTCTGTATGAGACTCAATGGTTTGGTCACAAATATCAGATCGTTGAGAGAGGTAGTTGGTGAAATATATGTTGTTAAGAAGTTGTTGAGGGTCGTGCCAACGATGTTTCATCAAATTGCTTCGGCAATTGAGCAGTTTGGGAACCTCGACAATATGTCCGTAGAAGTGGTTATGGGCTCACTGAAAGCTCACGAAGAGCGTGTGCAGGGAGGGTCAGAAATAAGTTAAGGATAACAACTTTTGATGACAGAGGAGGAATGGAAAAGTAGGGAGAACAAAGACGGAAAACTTCTCCTAACACGAGAGGAATGTTTAAAACGGAGTGGGAAGAATGTGTCTCCTGGTGGTAGGGACTATCGTTTGAAAGATAATCGAATTGTTAGAGATAGGAGCCAAGTCAAGTGTTTCAATTGTGAGGGATATAGTCATTTTGTGTTCGAATGTCGAAAACCAAAGAAATTCAGACCACCAAAGGGAGAGGTGAACCTGACCTAGTTAAATGATGATGAGCCTGTGTTACTTATGGTTATGTGTGAAATAAATGCAGATGAAATTATTTTCCTGACAGAGAATGAGAATTGAAAAACCAAGCAAGAAGTAGAGGCGAACACATGGTACCTCGATAATGGAGCGAGTAACCACATGAGAGGATATCGAGACAAGTTTGATATTTTGGACAGAACAGTGAAAGGAGAAGTGAAATTCGGAGATGGGTCTATAGTCAAAATCGAGGGAAAAGTATCTATCAAAATTATGTGCAAAAATGGAGAAGTCAGGGAGTTACATGGAGTTTACTACATCCCCACGTTAAGGAGCAACATTATCAGCTTAGGACAGCTATCTGAGGAAGGGAATCGAGTCTTTCTGAATGGTGAAAACCTGTGGGTGTTTGATAGGTGTGGGCAACTACTCATGCAAGTCAAAAGATCTGGGATCTGGCTTTAGAAAATTCACATAACTGAAGCAAAACAACAATGTTTACTAACGCATCGTGAGGAAGAAACGTGGTTATGGAACCACAAACTCGGGCATATAAATTTTAAAGCGATGTATTTGATGTCCAAGCACAATATGGCACATGGCCTACTTGCACTTGCCCAGTTAAATGAAGATTACAGTGGATGCATCATGTCCAAACAAACTCGTAAGTCTTTTCCCTCTCAAACTAATTTTTCTACAAAATATGCCTTGGACTTGATACATGTTGATCTTTGTGGACCAATAACTCCATCAACACCTGCGGGTAATAGGTATTTTATGCTCTTGGTAGATGATTATACATGCATGATGTGGGTATATATGTTAAAAATAAATCTGATGTTCTTCACTATTTTAAAAACTTTAAATTGATGGTTGACAAAGGAGCCGAACCGAGTATACAGGAGTTGAGATCAGATAATGGAGGGGAATTTTGCTCCAAATATTTTAAATCTTTCTGTAATGAATATGGAATATTGAGACACTATACAGCACCCTACACAACCAAACAAAATTTTGTGGTAGAGCGTCATAATCGCACAGTTATGGCCATGGTTCGAAGCTTAGTAAAGGAGAGACAGGTACCTACGAAGTATTGGGGCGAGGCAGTGAGGCACGCTGTTTATGTACTGAATAAATTACCAATGTGTTTATTGTCTTCCATCACACTGTATGAGGCATGGTATAACAGAAAGCCTAGTGTGGAACATTTGAAGAATTTTGGATGCACAGCCTATTTGAAGGTCCCATCCGTATACACAACTACACTCGATGATCGAAGCAAGTTGGTAGTGCTTTTTAGCAGGGAACCAGGGAATAAGGCGTACAGGTTATTCGACCCAAACACCAATAATATCCATGTCAGTCGCGATATGAAGTTTAATGAAGATCAAGCTTGGGCTTGGACTCCTCAAAACACCAGTGATCCATCTGTTCCAGGCCACTGTACGCTGGACATCAGTGACACGGAGTCTTCAGTCACTCCCGATGAAACACCTGAGTTATAAACTCCGCACACTAGCTTCAGACCTACTGTTGATCCTACAATCGACAATAGTGAGCCACCACAAAAGTACAAGAGTTTAACTGATATTTATGATCACACCATAGAGGTCAAACTGGCAGAAGAAGAACTGTTCCTAATGGGGTTGACGAGCTACTGTGCTTCAAACAAGAAGTGTAGGAGAAAGTTTGGAAGGTAGTAATGGACAAGGAAATCAAATCCATTGAAAAAAAATCGAACATGGAAACTGACTACGTTACCCAAAGGACATTAAGCTATCAATTTGAAATGGGTTTTCAAACTAAAAATCGTTCAGCATGGTGAAATTACAAAGCATAAAGCTCGCCTTGTTGCCAAAGGTTATTCACAAAGGCAAGAACTTGATTATGAGGAGGTGTTTGCCCCTGTCACCCGGTTAGAAACTGTGTGTCTTATTCTTTTTTTGGCAGCTAAAAATGACTGGGAGGTCCATCATCTTGACGTTAAATTTGCATTTTTAAATGGTACATTGAAAGAGGAGGTCTATGTCTCACAGCCAAAAGGGTATGTGGGCAGAAACACATGGTCTATCATTTGTTCAAATATTTGTATGGTTTATGTCAGGCCCCCCGGGCTTGGTACACATGTTTAAATCACTACTTGCTGCAACTGGGGTTTGTCAAGTACCCTTTCGAATACGCAGTTTATTCCAAACGCACCAGTACTGAAGTTTTACTCGTTGGTGTGTATGTCGATGATCTGATCATCACAGGCACAAAACTGTCAACCATTGTCAAATTCAAGGGGAAGATGAGCAAAGAATTGTACATGTTTGACTTAGGCAAACTGACTTATTATCTCGGTTTGGAAGTGAATCAGGGTCGTGGTTATATTAAAATTCGACAATCAGCTTATGCGAAAAAAGTTGTTGAACGAGCTGGTTTGGCAGAGCGCAATTCTTTGAAGTATCCCATAGAGTATAAGTTGCAAACGCACATGGACAGAGAAGGGACTCCAGTGAATCCAACGTATATCAAAAGTATTGTAGGAGGGCTTCGTTATCATGTGCATACACGGCCTGACATTGCCTATGTTTTGGGATAGTATGTCGGTATATGGAAAGGCCTGCGGAGTTGCACATCAATGTCGTAAAACACATTTGTCGATATGTGAAGTGGACATTATGTTATGGTTTGTTGTATAAATAAGGGCATGGTGATTACATTATGTCAGGATTCTTGGATAGTGACATGGCAGGGAGTATGGACGATTGGAAAAGCACCAGAGGGATGGCTTTTTATTTGGACGAAAACATTATTACCTGGGTATCTCAAAAGCAACATTGTGTCGCTCTTTCTTCCTGTGAGGCCGAGTTTATGGTTGCTATTGTTGTGGCATGTTAAGCTATATGGCTTCAACGTGTTCTTAGTTATATCATGGATGTTTAAACGAGTCCAGTCACCATATATATCGACAATAGATCGGTTGTTGGTCTCGCCAAGAACCCAACTTTTCATTGTAGGCGCAAATATATTGATTTACTGTACCATTTTATAAGAGATTATGTTGAGTAGGGTCTCATTGTCAACAAGTATGTTAGCACAAATGAACAGCGAGCTGATATAATGATCATGGCGTTGGCAGGGACTAAATTTCAGAAGATCAGGAATTTGTTGGGTGTCATGAAGCTTGAAGATCGATTAGATGAACGGGGAGTATGTTGAGCTGGTTTTAATCTAAACATGCTTAGTCTTTTATTTATCTGATTGGTAATAAACCAATGTTATTTATTAATGTTGGAGAGTTTGGTTTAGTCTAGGAAGTTGCTTATGTTTAGGAAGTTAGTGGAGATAAAATAGGAGATGTGAACATGTTTTGTAGGAGTATGTGGTTTTTTCTCTTATATGTATTTTGCAGTAGTAGTTTTTAGAAAGTAATAAGATTAGAGAATTTTCCATATCAGTAATCTATACAATTCGGTATCTACTTTTAGTTTTATATCCATCAACCACACAGTCCATGGATAAACATAACATGGATCAAAAGTATGTAAAATATCATCATAATATAAACTAATTGGTTGAAAACTTAACATTAATACATGGTCTCTGGACCTAGAGCTTGAGATCTAAATCAAGATCCATCTCTCCTCCTTCTTCCTCCTCTTCCTCTTCATCTATGGCGTCTTCAGCGCTGAATGCTCCATCACCTGAAGGATCTATGGTTGCAGCAGAATGCGGGAAAAAGTCTCACACTCCAATGGTAGTTCTAGGTTGTTCTTGAGGAGCCAAGGGGGCTGGTGGAGGAGATGGAGCAAAATGCTGGAAAAAGACTGGAACTCCAAATGATATAGTTCTTCTAGGTTGTTCAAGAGGAACCAAGGGTGCTAGTGCAGAAGAGGGAGCCATGGGGACCGGTACTAGATTGGGGGCCAAAGGGGCTGACAGAGAAGCCTCTCTCCGGATCCCAACAAAATAGTCTAGGAGATGAGGAAGATTCCTGGAGAATGAGGAAGAGGGAGATTCCCTTACTGATCCTATAAAAAATGGCTGGGTGCCAATGGACTCCATCCTTAATGCCGGTAAATAAGATGTAAAATATAAGAACAGATTTAATATATATATATTTATAAGCACGTGCAATAAACACTTATTTTGAAAGAACTAGGAAGACATTTTGTTATTAAATCTCAGAGAAACAAAAAACAACATACAGGTCTAATATATAGACTAATAAAGATAATGGCTATAAATAAGCAAACTTCTCCTGGAAAAACTCAAACATACCTATCACCCCATGACTCTCCTAAAATAGCTCAACTAAAACAAATGACCAAGTCTAAACTACATGACTAACTAAGTGACTAACTAGGTGACTAAATATTAGCCTAAATAATTAAAACATGGATTAAACATATAATTTAGATTAACATCCAAACAATCTCCCCCTTAATCTAAATTTTCCTCAACAAATACTAGCAGCCCGTATGGCTTTTAACCTAGCCCATGTGGCTTTCAACTTTTCTGCCCGTTTGGCACTTCAACATAGCCCATCTGGCCTTTTCTTTGCCCGTCTGGCATTTCTTATTTGCCCGTCTTGCATTTCTTATTTGCCCGTCTGGCATGCTACTTCTATCTATAACAAAGCTGGTTCATCATCATCCACATGTTTGAGGTTCACTTCTTATTTTCGTTCCTTGTCTTGTCTTTATTTATAACATTCTGCAGCGTAGTGGCCAAAGATGTTACAGTTATAGCATTTTATTTTGCTCTTGTCACGTCCACCATTTCTATTATATGATCATCCACAGGATCTTGCCTTCCATTCTTCATGAGTTAACAACAGCTGATTTCCATTGTCTTTAACATGTCCACGAATCCTCTCTTCATGAGCTCTTAGCCTACCGATTAACTCCTCAACAGACATGTTGTCCAAGTCACCAAATTGTTCAACAGTTGAAGTAATCTGCAGAAATTTTGGTGAGACTGCTCGTAGTAATTTTTTCACAACACATGACTCTTCCACTTTATCTCCCAGAGCTCGAATATTACTCACAATATTATTCAATTTCATGGAGAAATCATCGATATTTTTTGTCTCTTTCATGTTGAGAGCTTCAAACTCGGACCTAAAAGTCTGCACTTTTGCTTTCTGAACACGATCAGCTCCGACACACATTATTTTGATAGCATCCCAAGCCTCTTTGGCTGTCTCTTTCTCTTCCAAGGACAACAATATGTCTTCTGGAATCCCTGATAAATTGCTGCCAATGCCACATTATCCTGCCTTGGATCAATTACGCCCTTTGGGTCGCTAATCTCAATAGCTTCCCAGACGCCTTGTGCCCGCATGAATACCTCCATTTTTAACTATCATGTCATGTAATTGTTTTTGGCCAACATAGGATAACTGAGTCCGACAACACCTTCCTTTATCCTTGGCACGTCCATGCTTGTTTTTCTTGCCATGTACTTGGGCATAAACTACCTAGCGCGGATACCAAGTGTAGAATATAAGAACACATTTAATGTATATATATTTATAAGCATGTGCAATAAACACATATTTTGGAAGAATTAGGAAGACATTTTGTTATTAAGTCTCAGAGAAACAAAAACCAACTTACTGGTCATATATATAGACTAATAAAGATAATGGCTACAAATAAGCAACATTCTCCTGGAAAAACTCAAACACTCCCATCACACCCCATGACTCTCCTAAAATAGCTCAACTAAAACAAATGACGCAGTCTAAAATACATAACTAACTACGTGACTAACTAGGTGACTAAATATTAGCCTAAATAATTAAAACATGAAGTAAACATATAATTTAGATTAAAATCCCAACATAAGACGGGCCAACACTCCTTGGTTTTTCCATTCTGGTGCCCACCCATTGCCATTGAAGTGGAGAAAGTTTTGGGGGATGTTTTCTTTGTTATTAGCATCAGAGTGGGGATAAGACATGATTTAGAAGAGAGTGGGGGATACGGTGAGTTCTTTGCTCTCACGTATAAATGAGAAAGGAAGACATGGTTTAGCTGTGATGAAGGGAGCCATTATATTGATATTTTACGGATTACCAGATACCACATTTAGTGCAATTAGTGATAATTTTTATTCTTTTAAAATTTTAACAACATAGTTCAAAGCAGTACCATAAAGTCAAATTATTTTTTGTTTTTTTGAATATTTTTAGTAACTCCAAATTATTTTAAATGGTCAAGTGACAAAAGTAGATGAAAAGAATTGAATGAATAAATAAAACATATGAATCATTATAAAAAAAATTAAATTAAATTGCTTTCACATTACAACCAAACACAACTATTATCATATATACAATTAAATTTGTAATCATATATGTAATTGAACTTGTAATTATATAAGCATTAAGCAATTATTCAATTACATGATAAATCTTTCTATAACAAATTACAAACTTGTAATTATATAAACATTAAGTCATTATTCAATTACATGATAAATTTTCCTATAACAAATTACAAGGGTCTGTCTAGTCATGGGCTTAACTTATTACTAGCCTATAACGCGCACTGATTGTTTTTAACATTCAATAGTTTTTAATAATATATTTTATAATATAATTTTTAATAGTTGAAAAATAAATCGAAGAATATAATAAATTATAATTTTTAATAGTTGAAAAATAAATCGAAGAATATAATAAATTATAACAATATACGTTTTATAATAATTTGAGACTTGACTGTAAATAAATAATATAATATAATATATTGTTTAAATAAAGAATATAAAAGTTTAAAAATAATAAGTTGTTAACGGATTCGAACCATGAATCCATGAGAGCAGTTTAAATATTAATATAATAATATTTTATTATTGTATCAAATTATTCTCATTTTTGTGACCGTTGTTATTTGTTGTACCAACTAACAAATAAAGGGTGTTCTGCTTATAATAGTATAGTATAGATAGATTGGTAATATTTTTTGTGCATACACGAGTCTAGTATCATTAATAAGGCAAAATTTCACAACTCTTCTTTCATTGTGTAGGTTAGACACACTAGAAAATGAGAAATTACAATATTAAAAAGGTGTCCTATAAAAGTTGTACAACCTTGTCTTTTAAAATAATATTAGTTGGTAACCTTAACAAGCAACTAACTCTGAGATTAAAAATATTAAATTAGTATTTACAAATATTTGAACCTTATGATCAAGGCGAAACACTGATCGAAATTATAATATCACTATCAAATAATAAATTGGTTATATAATTTTACTGTATAATTTTAATTATGCACCTATTTGTTTACTTCTTATATAAATCTAAGCATTGTTATTAACCACATATTGTTTGAAACGAATTGTATATGTAATTATCTTATGACCAAACACCTTTTTGATTTTAGATAATTTAATAATATTTGATAATTTCTTTTTCATTATAATTTATTTAAATATTACTTAATTAATTAAAAAATCAAATTAATAGTAAAGAGATGTTTTTTACTTAATTTAATATTACTTAATAAAATCTAAATACAACTCATTTATTTTTTAAAGTTTAAAAATGTTTATTAACTTAATATAAATATACGTTGGGACGGACACTAACAAATACAATCGTTGAACCAATGATTTTCAGTTTAAAAATAAAGTAAAATCAAAAAAGTTATTTACTACTACTTAACTATTATTAAAAAAAAAGTTTTCCAATTTGAAAAGGAACTCATTTTGATACACACTAACTAACTGAAAATATTGTTTACAAATAATAGAAGTAAATTAGGTAAATTTAAAAATATCAAATATTAAAATATTTATATAACTATCTTGTAAGTACCAAAATTTGCACTACAAAAAAAGCGGATATTTTCGACCAACCCAAGACGATAACAGCTAGAATCGACCATATTCAGTCGAATTAGGGGCCACATGTAAATTCTACCATTTATGGTCCAATTAAGGAGTGGTCGGTTTTAATAGGTCAAATTTAGTGGATTAATTTGACTGGTTATTTATTTGGTCGAATTGAGTACTCGTCAAAAAATGGGAAAAACTTCTCGTTAAAAACTTAAATTTGGGAAAGTAAATTAGACCGAATACGGTCGAATTTAGCCAATTTTTTTGTAGTCTTGATATTTTGGATTTTTGATACTTTTGCACTTGTAATAGTAATAAAGAGTATCCATAAAGTTTGATAATATAATAAAAACATCCCTCTGTAAATATAAATGAATAAGTATTTTTGTAAGTAAGAAAATACTACAATAAATTATATTTAGTTTTAATCTTTTTGTAAATTTTGAAAAGATAATTTCATTGTGATATTTACTAACCCTAAACTTTTTCATATTAATATGAATATTTAAACATCCAAAGTGCGGTAAACAAAATATGTCCAATTTTAGATTTGATAAATGAATATAAGAAATGACATGCAACAAAACCTCATATAATCAAATCTAATGTAAAAATCAAATATTTTTTAAATATTATTCATTATAGCATATAATTTATATTGGGCCTTTTGGCCAGAAAACTCACTTATTTAACTTTGTAAATGTGTGGCAACATATATAAGATGTGTTTGTTGAATAATATTTGTTTGATATAGATTATTATATGTTGGACCTGTTTGAGTCTGTGCATAGTAAGTTTATTTGGAAAATAAAAACTTTTGGGTGGGCTACTTGGCTTAGTAAAATATTTGGTGCAAAGATTTATTAGGATTTAGAGCGAGTAATTACTTAAAATCATTAATAATTAGCTAAGAACATATTTTTTCAATATATTATCTTGTTCCACAACTTAACATTTTTTGCCATTTGTAAAACAGAGTTGATTAAAAATTTGTGTGCAATCTTATATCTTTTTTACTAACATTTAACAAACATGATATAAATGGGACAAAATAAGTATTTTGGAAAAGTAAAAATTAAGGTTATAAGAAAAATCTACATAAAAATAATAATTTTTTATAGTTCAGAAGATTAATAATTATCAAAATTAAAGCACTCTATAACATCATCATAAATAATGGGAAGCAAATTGAATTAAATAATACATATACAGTCTCTGGACCTAGAGCTTATGATCTAAACCATATATAAGGAGTTATAGGTGCAAACTGGCATTCCCAAAGGCATAATACTCTAAGATATAGATGCGTTGATTTTAGAGATGTCTTCTTTTCTATTAGCATTAGGGTTAGGATTAGATATGACTGAGAGGAGAGTGCGGGAGAGGGTGAGTTCTTTCCGGTTATAAATTAGAAAAAAGGTGAAAGGATGTTTTGAGAGAAAAATATTAAAAGATGTTAACCTGATACAACATTTAGTGATACTTCTTATTGAATTTAACATTATAATAATATAATTCAAAGCGTTATTACAAAATTAAATCACAAACTCATTTAAACGTTTGAGCGAACAAAAATAAATAAAAATTAGTTGAATGAAAGAAGAATTAAAAATTTGAATTATACGTTTTCATTACAATAAGAACACAATAGGAGGTAATCATGTCTGCAATTACTTAATTGAATGGTAAATTTTTATGCAACAAAATCGCTCTATTAAAAAGGTATCCTGCTAACTATACAAATTTGTCTTTTCAAATTATATAAATTTTAATAAGATAATAAATGTATCATGAATTTCTTTCCAAATGATTTAATATATTTGTATGTAAAACAAATACTACATTACAAATTGAATTAATTTTTTATCCTTTCCTCATGCTCGTCTTCTTCAGAGGCGCCGCTTCGAGGGCTGGATGCTCCATCACCCAAAGGAGCTGTAGGTCCAAAAGGCATGGTAATTCTAGGTTGAAATTATTTTTTATCTTTTTAGATTATGTAAACTTAGAAAACATAAGAGAAAATTGCAGAATGCAGCCCTTAACTTTAAGTTTGTATGTAAAATACACCTTTTGACAGTTAAAACTAAAATAATGAGGGTAAAATAGGAATTTAATATTAAATTTTAAAAAAAATTGTAGGTATAAATAGAAAAAAACTAAAAATATTTATAATAATGAATTTTTCCCCTACACTAATAATAACGTCCCATTATTTAAAAAAAATTGATGCAACTGATTTAATATTAAAATTTAATATACATGTAATTTAAATTAATTTTAGTGGATTAAATTTTTTTGAAATTAATAACATGTAATAAAAACTAAATTTGAAACTATGACTCAAAACCTGAAAAATATAAAATATATGTAAAATGTTTCAATTTTTAACAAAATTTAGAACAGATAAATATTTGTTAATTATTTTTTCAAGCCGAAATTCCTATTTTTCCGAAATTAGGTAAAACGGGTGTTTTTTGTACCGAGTTTCAAAGAAAAGGGATACAAACTGTAATTTCTGATAATATGTCTATAATATTGATTTTGGACCCAAACCAAGGGATGTAAAATGCAATTTTCTCAAAAATGTAAGTATGTTTTAGTTATGAAAGTACTAAATTACCGTGTTGACTAACATTAACCATCATATTTGACCTAAAATTACAAAAAAGATGCAACTTGAAAGGGGTTTTTAAAGTAATGGGATGCAAACAAAAACTCTGATAATACCATCTATTTACCAACAATTAGCCAATAATATGATATATATTTTGTTCCAACAACCTTGATTATATCATCTTTACTTTGTCAAGTTGATTAGAAATTGGTGGTGCAATCATATATATTTTTTAACCAACTTATAATCAATGAGACAAAAAGAGATATTAAACACTGTTTGATTGACTAGTTTTGAAAAACCCATAAAAAAACCAGTGAATCTTGCTAGAGTCCACGAGAATAATCTTAATTGGTAACTATAACTGAATTTGAGTACAAAATATATGGTCTCCTACAGGTTAAGATCTAAATCAAGATCAACTTCTTCTTCATCCTGCTCGTCTTCTTCAGAGGCAGCGCTTCCAGGGCTGGATGCTCCATCACCAGAAGGAGCTGTAGGTCCAAAAGGTATGGTACTTCTAGGTTGTTCCGGAGGAGCGAACGGCTTAGCTGGTGGAGAAGAGGGAGCCAAGGGGAGCGGTACAGGATGGGGAGCCAAAGGGGCTGACAGAGGAGATCTTACTGTCTGCAGATTTTCTTCTCTCCTCCTGGCGAAATAGTCCAGGAGGTAACGAGTATTCCTGGAGAATTGGGAAGAAGTTGATTCCCTTATGGGTCCCACCAATGGCACGGTGCCAATGGACACTACCTGGCCGGTGGAGATGGGTTGTTTTTCACGCCTCTTTTGTCTGTGAGCATTTTGGTGCCCACCCAATGCGGTTGAAGTCGAGAAACTTTTGGAGCAGTGACGACAAGGATATCTACGCTCTGAGATGGGATTTTCAGAGATATTTTCATTATCGTTAGCATTAGGGTTGGGAGTAGACATGATTGAGAGGAGAATAGGGGAGAGCGTGAGTTCTTTGCAGAGGCAGAAATGAGAAAGGCTGAGATGAGTTAGATGTGATATAGGGGGCAGCCTTATAAATAGGTTGTTTTCCGAAGAAAATTACATAGAGGATATTAATAGGTTGTTTTGGGAAGAAAATCACATACAGGATATTAAAAGATGCATTCCAGATATCAATTTTTATTCTTTTTAACAATCTATTTTCTTAAAGAACTTGTCTTAGGTGAGATTTCCTATATAAGACAAGTTTCAAATGTTGCAATTAGATCAGCACAACAATAAAGAAATCTATAAGAAGTAAATATATTATTTTCTCCAACGTTATGGCTGAAGTATCAAATTTTTTTATCATGAAAAAGGAGAACATTGTTATGAAAAAAAGGTTTTGATATATTCTTTTGTTGTTACCTTGTGTAACGTATTTTAAACTTGTAAATGTTGAACCTTTAAACTTGTAAATGTTGAACCTTAAATCTCCTTTGTCTAAACACAGTTGATGTTACTTTTATTTTATGGGCATATATTATTTATTTATGATTTACAATACGGACAGAACATATCTAACAAAAGAAAATAATACTAAAAGGTAGTTGATATTGTAAATGAAAAACTCCTAAAAGATGCATTTCGCATATCAATTTTTATTCTTTTTAACAATCTATTTTCCTAAAGAACTTGTCTTACTTAGATTTCCTATATAAAACAAGTTTCAAATGTTGCAATTAGATCAACATAACAATAAAAAAATCTATAAGAAATAAAAATATTATTTTCTCCAATGTTATGGCTGAAGTATCAAATTTTTTTATCATGAAAAAAGATAAAATTATATGCAAAACGCTTTTGATCTATTCTGTTGTTATGTTGTGTAAGGTATTATAAGCTTGTAAATACTGTAAGTTAAATCTCGTTCGTCTATCCCAATAGATGTTACTTTTGTTACATGTGCATATATTATTTATTTATGATTTATGATATGTACTTAATATTATTAGCAAGAGAACATCTCTGAAAAAGAGAAAAAACATCAAAAGGTGGTTGATAATTGTAAATAAAAAAAATTTCTAATACCGTAAAAACTTGATATTTGGATATCCGATAAACAAATAACCTTCTTAAATAAATACTTATTTCGGTTTCGACTTCGGAAAATGGGTTTAATTATAGTATTGCTAAATACATTAACCAAACATTTTGTTAATATGTATTGGCCCTATATAAATAATTAATATATTTCAAATTATATATATATATATATATATGTGAATACATTTGATGTCATAAGTAATTTATAAGTCATATATTTCTAGAAAAACACTTCTAAAGGTGATTGTTTTTTCCTCCACAAAATGCACATGATCCTTAATTTTATCTATGCATCCAAATTGTTCTATACCCAAGAGTTTCGACGATTCTTTAAGTCTAATTTAAAATATAGATCATCTTATGTACACAATTATATCCAACATGTAATAGTACATGTTATAGCCAAAATTTGGTACTAGATCATCTCAGATCAAATACGGGTCAATTGGAATTGAATTGGGGCAAAAGGATGAAGAATTAGGTTTTAGGCTGCAATGCACGAGGGGAGGATGCTTCCTAGGGGTAGGACGCGCCCAATATTGGGTGAAGTGAGTAATATGAGTCATTTGAAAGTAAGATGTAATGGGTGTACCCCATAGAATAAGGACGCGCCATGGGGGTGGACGCGCTCTCATTAGATAAAATGCAGGATATGGATTATCTATGTGTTTGGATTACAAAGGAGAATGTGTGCATTACACAGGGTGAGGACGCGTCCTAGCCTAGGGAGATGCATATATTTAGATTCATTTGGATGGTTCAGCTTGTTCTCACCTAGGACAAAGAAAATAGGGACAAGTTCGAGACAAGGCAAACATGGAAGGAGTAATGTAGGATTAATTTCACTAACATATTTGTTGTAGGTACTTTTTGAAGAATTCCCTCCTTGAGTCGATCAAGGAGGGGAGGTCCGTGAAAAGCTTGAAGGTCTCCAGGGGTATGCCTGATGATTGAAGGCTTCCTCCTGTATTCAACGGGTGTCTTTGTTGGGGATGCGGGGTGAACTTTGGTGTGTGCTTTGGGAGCTCTATTCTTGTATTCAACGGGTGTCCTCGTTGGAGAAATTTGGAGTCATCCTGTACTTTGCACCCAAGAGCTTGAGATCACCTGTTCTGCTATCTAGTGAGTTATCCTCATTCGGCGGACAGGGACGTGTCTGGCATTTGGGGTGAACCGTGGCTATACATGCGTTCGTAACTCGAGGGAGATAGCTGTAGCGGAATGTTATTCTTGCACAGGGAGATGCATTATCCGTGAAGTTCTGCAATTACAAAAGAGCCTTGGGCCTTCGCGGTTGGGCCTCATAGTTGGACATTCCTTAAGCTAGCGGAAGATGGATTCTGGACCGGGCCTAGGAATAGGAAGTCTAAGCCCATTAGATTTCTTGTTTCCCAAGAACTACGTGGGCTTGATTTCCTATAAATAGGGATACGTAGGCAAATTGTAAAGGGTCGGAAGCGAGAGCCATAAGGAGCCACCACCAACCCTAAGAAATCTCAGCCCCCAATTTATCACAACCACCACACTCCGCTCACTTTCAGGCGAAGAACCATCATCATAGATCTTGATTCCGGCAACGAAACTCAAATTTTGTTGATACCAAATTCCTCCGTCAACAAATTGGCACTAGAAGGAGGGGTGCTGATCAAGATCATAATCTCAGGAGGAAGAGATGTCTTATCACGATGAAGGTTCTTTACGCAAGATTTGAAGGAAAGCCACGGAGGGGTTTGCAAACAACGACCACGAAGGAGATTGAATAACCATTTTTGGCTGGGGGGTCGAAGGAGATTTGAATGTAGTATCTGCGACTACGATCGAGATTCATGGATGATGATTTCCAGCCATGGGGGTTGAAATTTTTATCCATGGCCACGAAGGAGCGAAGTTGGATGAAAAATTCAGATTTGATGGGTTAAGCGATTTACTTACACTATTTGGGCCTTATCTTGAGTTCCGTAAGTCATATTTGGATGATTTTACGGCCTACGTAAAACTTATTGAATTCTCTTTAATTCAGAGATGATATGTCTACGAGAATGCAAGTTGAACAGCCCAAAAATAGAGGAAAACAGCAGCTGTGAATTTTTACCAAAAAATCCTATTTGGTTTAGAAGATTGCAAGAAACCCATTTCATTAAGAAGATTGGGAGAAACCTATTTGGTATAGAATATTGGAGAATCCTATTCTAATTAGAATATTGAAAAATTCTATTCGATCTAGAAGATGGGAGAATCCTGTTCTAATTAGAAGATTAGAGAATCCTATTCCATTTAGAAGATTGGAAAATACTATTCCAACAAGATTACTGAACAATCCTATTTGATTTAGAAGATTTGAGAACACTATTCAGATCAGAAGACTTAATCAGGCGCAAATCTGAGGACGATCGGGAGGAGAACACTCCAAGAAGAAGGCATTACTATCATGAGCTAGTCATCACCTTTAAGAAGATCCCTCAAGGTAACACTCAACTATTTTATTATATTTTTCGTTACTCGTTTCCGGGACTTGTGCAGGAAGAGGATTGGGAAAGAGACTTGGCATGGAGAAAATCCCCACAAACTCTTATGACGCGACTTGATTAAGAAATTTGGGGCCTAGACGACTTCCAGCAAATTCTAGGAGAATTCACCGACTGGACACGTCCGTCCCTCTCAGACGCGTCCTCCAGGTAACATTCCAAGTTCCATATGAATGAGCTCCTCATCTAAGGATGTAATGTTATATCCTCAACAATTATAAGTAAACTCTCCAAGGCTATCTCTCTTAAGGCACGCCTTCATTGAAATACCCATGTCATCTTCCTCGACATTACATACATGATTTATAACGAAGCAAATAAAGTACAATGAACTTCCTAGTATGTCGAAAGTTTAGTTTCAGTGAATGCGCTCTCACATCCTCAATAATCTGAGTGAGTTTTCAGGATGTCCCCTTAGCATATCTGGCTCATATGTTAAGGCTTCTTCTTTTGATATTATTACCAAGGTCATCTGGTTGTCCTTAGCAAAAACGAAATATGGAAGTTGCATTAGAAACAGATGAGAAAGATGAGGCTACAAAGTACTTTTGACAGGGTGCACGCTCGGGGGTAGGTCACCTTTCATTAGTTCGGTGGTGTTACGTATTGCCACATGAGTAATATACAGGGCTTTCCCTATAAATAAGAGAGATGCTCAAGGTCAGAAAAACATCCATGTTTAAGAAAACGCTCAACTTCAAGAAAATGTCTCTGAAAGTGAGATGTCGTTTATTAGATACCACTTTGTGAGATGCCTCGCTGAGAGATGTTTCAACAAGAGATAGTTTATGTATTCATTGAGCTTTGTTAAAGATAAAAGCCTTCTAAGAATATTGATCATTAGATTAGTTTTGTTACATGAAGATTCTGTTGAAGACCCTTGTCGAGGTAAATGCTCCTCTTACAGAGGACGCGCCCTCCAAGGATGATTCCCCTTGTCGAGGTAGATGCTCCTTTGATAGAGGACGCGCCCTCCAAGGATGAATACCCTTGTCGACTTGGATGCGTCTCTGACAGAGGAAGCGCCCTCCAAGGATGATTTCCCTTATCGAGGTGGATGTGTCTCCGACAGAGGACGCGCCCTCCAAAGATGATTTTCTTTGTCGAGGTAGAT
Organism: Apium graveolens; assembly: GCF_009905375.1. NCBI lineage: Eukaryota > Viridiplantae > Streptophyta > Magnoliopsida > Apiales > Apiaceae > Apium > Apium graveolens. The sequence goes on along the minus strand of NC_133649.1, from coordinate 5,454,748 downwards.
GCGCTTCTTACAGAGGACGCGGCCTCCAAGGACAAATACCCTTGTGGAGGTAGATGCTCCTCTTATAGAGGACGCGCCCACCAAGGATAATTTCCTTTATCAAGGTGGATGCATATCTGATAGAGGACGCGCCCTCCAAGTATAAATACCCTTGTGGAGGTAGATGCTCCTCTTACAGAGGACGCGCCCTCCATGGATAATTCCCCTTATCGAGTAAGATGATCCTCTGACAAAGGACGCTCCCTCCAAGGATGAATACCCTTGTCGAGGTGGATGTATCTCTGACAGAGGACGCGCCCTCCAAGGATGATTTCCCTTATCGAGGTAGATGAGCCTCTTATAGAGAATGCGCCCTTCAAGGATAAATACCCTTGTGGAGGTAGATGCTCCTCTTACAGAGAACGTGCCCTTCAAAGATAATTCCTCTTGTCGAGGTTGAGATGATCCTCTGACAGATGACACGCCCTCCAAGGATGAATACCCTTGTCGAGGTGGATGTGTCTCTAACAGAGGAAGTGCCCTCCAAGGATGATTTCCCTTGTCGAGGTAAATGCGCCTCTTACAGAGGATATGCCCTCCAAGGATAAATACCCTTGTGGAGGTATATGCTCTTCTTACAGAGGACGTGCCCTCTAAGGATAATTTCCCTTATTGAGGTAGATGCTCCTCTTACAGAGGAAGCGCCCTCCATGGATGATTTCCCTTGTCGAGGTGGATGCGTCTTTGACAGTGGACGCGCCCTCCCAGGATGATTTCCCCTGTCGAGGTAGATGCGCCTCTTACAAAGGATGCGCCCTCCTAGGATAAATACCCTTGTGGAGGTAGATGCTCCTCTGACAGAGGACGCGCCCTCTAAGGATGAATACCCTTATCGAGTTGGATGCGTCTCTGACAGTGAATGTGTCATCCAAGGATGATTTCCCTTGATGGGGTAGATTCGCCTCTTATAGCGGACGCGCCCTCCTAGGATAATTCCCTTTGTCGAGGTAGATGCTCCTCTTACAGAGGATGCGCCCTCCAAGGATGATTCCCCTTATCGTGTTTGTATTGTATGAGTTTAGCCTCTCAACCTCTTATGTGTTTGTATTATATGATTTTTGAACTGATTATGGTGGTGATCGACTGTAAAGATTGAAATTTTAAAATGTAGAAATGATCAGATTTTCAAGAAAGTTGGAAATTTGATGACCCTTTTGATTGATTAGTATAGTGGTGAGAGTAAATTTGATGAATTACGAATGAAACGATTGTGACAAGAAGATGTTATAGTTGTTAGTAAAAGTGTTTTTCATAGTGGTGAAGGGCAGCAACAGAGGAGATTGTGAGTGAAAGACAGGTTGAAAGCTTGGTGGGGATTTGTGTGATAGTTAAGATTTTCCTTATGATGAGTTTGAGAAAGCTTTTCGAATGAATAAAGCTACGTTTGATATGACTTATGAAGAGTTTGATTCTGTTTTGACAAAGAAAGATACAATGTTATGGTTAGCAATTCCGGTTCGACAAAGGGTTGTTGTTGTATATGGAGATTAATTTGTATACAGAGACTAGCTACCAGTGAGCCATCAAGTCTTGTTTCGAAAAGATTTGGATTAGGAATATTTTGATGACTAAGTATGTACAATGGCCTAATAAGAGTAAGTTGAAGGAGATCAAGATTTAGTTTTTTTTTGATGAACCTTTCATGGAGCAGTTCATTCTTACAGTTGAAGATCGAGTTCACCACTAAACATAATATTCTGGGGATGATTAGCTTACCACCGATTGTGTTCGATAAATGGATAGACCACGGGCCTAGTTCACTCTATAAAGTATATTGTAATGTAATATTTAATCGAGATAATATAACTCAACATGAAACAGGAACATATTAATAATATTAACTGTGTAGCACAAGAACCCTGAAGATGAAGACTGGATAAATACAAAGAATCAAAAGATGGAATTAATGCTCCAAATTTGTAACCAGGTCATGCAAAGTAATTAATTAACATGTCCAGGCCTCCGGAAGAATAAAGTATCAAAGGACTTCCAGTGTCAGTGAAATATATTGATTTGAAGTATTAAAGGTCAGGGTTCAGTGAATAAAGTAATGAATAACCAAGAAAGTTGTATCAGCTAAAAATTATAAAAGAAATTGAATTAAATCAATTTAGTAGTAGTTATTTGTGAACCAAACCAGTGTACCAAGCATCATCACATTAGAAAGGAATTAATTTGATCATACTAGAGATTTGAGGGTGTTACAATTTAAGGGAAGTACAAGAGAGTGAATGATTTGTCCAAGTAAAAATAGTTACAAGGAAAATACTTTTCCTTGTGGTCGCAATCTAGAGAATTTTTTCTACGGGATTAATTCTTCCTTAAGGTCGCAAGTTAAGAAAATTCTCTAAGGAAAAGCAATCTCCTGTTATCACAAGACAGATGAAATTGTCTAAAGCAAGTGTGTACCCTTGTATGCACAACCAAGAATATATGTCCAAGGCAATCAGCCTCCCTTCTATGCGCAACTCATATAATTGATTAGCAAGGAGGGCATTTTCTTGTGCTCGTAACTTAGAAGAAAAGGAAAAAGACAAGGTTTCTTGTTTTCCATGTATGCGCAAGTAAGAAGGAAAACAAAGACCATTTATTCCCTCTTATCCCTAGTCAAGTGTTGGTAATTTCGTTGATACAAAAAAAACAAATGTTTTTATTTACATGGCTGAGAATATGACACATGTTCAAACATTTGAAAGACTACATATTGAAGCAGAATAAATTTATTTATTCAGTTCTTTCTCAGATCCCAACTGTATTTTACGAAGCTCCATTGAAGACCATTTATTAGCTGGTAAACATATTGTTATGTTGTTGAATTTATTGTAGCTAATCATTTGATTGAATAGAGTGTAGCAACCTCAAGGTTTATATTAATAAAATAAAATAGTCCTCGAAATATTTTGTATCTATTTTGATTATGTATATTGAACGAAGAACTTGAAATGAATCGAAAAAGAGTGTAGGTATCGTATTCAACCCCCTCCCCCTTCTACGATACTTTAGGACAAACACACTCTCGTTGGTTCAACCTCAATAAATTTGGTTTTGGTGCCTTCGAAGTGGATAGGAGAAAAGAGCTCAAGTTTTCAAGTAGGATTCCCTTGCAAGTGTGTCGTAAAGGTGGATATCATGTCCTAGATGAATCAACTATGTACATAAGTGGTCAAAAGCTTACTCCAACGCAGCTCTGGAGGCAACCTATTGGAATCCTAGAGGTGGGAATAAATCGAAGAATATAATAAATTATAACAATATATGTTTTATAATAATTTGAGACTTGACTGAAAATAAATAACATAATATAATATATTATTTCAATAAAGAATATAAAAGTTTAAATATAATAAGCTGTTGACGAGGTTCGAACCCTGAATCCATGAGAGCAGTTTAAATATTAATATAATAATATTTTATTATTGTATCCAATGGTTCTCATTTTTCTGACTTTAGATCTGACGGTAGTTATTTGTCATACCAAACAACTGTACCGAACAACTCTCAAACAACTGTACCGAGCAACTACCAAATAGAGGGTGTTCTGCTTATAATAGTATAGTATAGATAGATTGGTAATATTTTGTGTGCATACTCGAGTCTAGTATCATTAATAAGGCAAAATTTCACAACTCTTCTTTCATTGTGTACTTTAGACATACTAGAAAATGAGAAGTTATAATATTAAAAAGGTATCGTATAACAGTTGTACAACCTTGTCTTTTTAAATAATATTAGTTAATAACCTTAACAAGCACCTAACTGTAAGATTAAAAATATTAAATTAGTATTTACAAATATTTGAACCTTATGATCAAGGCGAAACACGGATCGAAATTATAATATCACTATCAAGTAATAAATTGGTATTATGTGGTTTAAAGAAATCGAATCAAATATAGTTATATAATTTTACCGTAGAATTTTAATTATGCACCTAGTTGTTTACTTCTTATATAAATCTAAGCTTTGTTACTAACCACATATTTTTTGAAACGGATTGTATATGTAATTATCTTATGACCAAACATCATTTTGATTTTAGATAATTTAATAATATTTGATAATTTTCTTTTTCAATATAATTTATTTAAATATTACTTCTTTAATTAAAAAATCAAATTAATAGTAAAGAGATGTTTTTACTTAATTTAATATTACTTAATAAAATCTAAATACAACTCATTAATTTTTTAAAGTTTAAAAATGTTTATTAACTGAATATAAATATACTTTAGGACAGACACTAACAAATACAATCGTTGAACCAATGATTTTCAGTTTAAAAATAAATTAAAATCAAAAAAGTTATTTACTACTACTTAACTATTATTAAAAAAAAGTTTTCCAATTTAAAAAGTAACTCATTTTGATACACACTAACTAATTGAAAATAATGTTTACAAATAATAGAAGTCAATTAGTTAAATTTAAAAATATCAAATATTAAAATATTTATATAACTATCTTGTAAGTACCAAAATTTGCACTACAAAAGGGTCAAACACCTGTTGGACATGTGCCTGTGGGACACACTATCATTGGAAATTTTAGTGTGCCTCTTGGATAGATATCGGTAGGATTCACTCCTCCGATTATACCTGCGGTGCCTACTGGTATGCATACACCTGTAGTACAGACGCACATACCATCTGTTCCATATGCGGTGCCTGCTGCACCTGTTATGCCAACTGTGCCTGCTACACATGTTGAAAAACCTGAGAAGTTCAACGAAATGAAATTCAAACGTTGGCAACAAAAGATGCACTTTTATCTGACCACATTGCATATGGATCGCTTCCTCAAAGAAGAACCACCGTTGCTCACTGTTGAGAGTAACGTGTAGACTGCGTATGCTGCTGATGCTTGGAAGCACTCCGACTACTTATGTCGGAACTATGTGCTAAATTGTTTACTTGACTCGTTGTATAATGTGTACAACATGAAGACAACAGCTAAGGCCTTATGGGAGTCACTTGACCATAAGTATAAAATCGAGGACGCTGGGGCAAAGAAGTGGATTGTTGGCCGTTTTCTTGATTATAAGATGGCAGACTCTAAGACTGTGGTCAGTTAGGTGCAGGAACTAAAGTTGATCATTCATGACATTCATGCTGAGGGAATGGTCATAAGTGAGTCTTTCCAAGTCGCTGCTGTTATTAAAAAGCTTCCACCTGGATGGAAAGATTTCAAGAACTATCTTAAGCACAAGCGAAAAGAGATGTCTGTGGAGGATCTTATTATTAGACTTCATATTAAAGAAGACAACAGAGGGTCCGAGAAGAAAGTTAATATTGCCACTGAGAAGGCAAACATGGTGGAGCATGCTCAAAGCTCCCAGCCTAAGAAGACTAGTTCTGGTAAAGGTGCAAAACTGGCATCCAAGGGAGGGATTTTGAAGTCAAAATTTCAAGGGAAGTGCTACAATTGTGATAAGGTCGGTCATAGGTCTTCTGACTGTAAGAAGCCCAACAAGAAGTAAGAAGCAAACATGGTTGATAATATCTCCAAGGAGATGGGTGATATAGACCTCTGTGCTACGGTCTTTGAAGTGAACCTGGTCGGTTCTAATTCGCGTGAATGGTGGATTGATACTGGTGCTACTAGGAATGTTTGCTCATACAAGGTGATTTTCTCTAACCTCAAAGCTTCCAATGCTGGTGAGAAGCTCTACATGGGGAATTCAGCAACTTCTACCATTGAGGGTGAAGGCACGGTGATCCTGAAGATGACCTCTGGGAAGAATCTGACTTTGAAGAATATACTTTATGTGCCTGATATTCACAAGAACCTTGTGTCTGGTTCTCTGTTGAATAAAAATGGCTTTCGCATTGTAATAGAGTCAGATAAAGTTATTTTGTGTAAGAGTGGTATGTTTGTAGGCAAGGGTTATGTAACCGATGGGTTTTTTAAGCTCAATATGATGTCCGTTAAGGACGATAATGAAATGAAGCATTCTTCTGCTTACTTGCCTGATTCTTCTAATTTATGGCATGCTAGATTTGGACATCTAAATTATGATACTTTACGATGTTTAAGTGCAAAAGAATACATACCAAAACTCACTATTGATTCAAAACATAAGTATGAGACTTGTGTTGAGGCAAAATTAACAAGATCATCATTTAAACATGTGGAATGGAATACCAAAGCGCTAGAGCTAATACCTAGCGATATATGTGATTTAAAATTTGCTCCAACAAGAGGAGGAAACAAGTATTTTATTACATTCATTGATGATTATACAAAATACTGCTATATATATTTGTTGAAAAGCAAAGACGAAGATGTAAAGAATTAGAATAGACATCGATTATTTTAGAGAGTGATGTCTGAGATGATCTTTAATATCATTTTAAAAATGTTCAATGTTAAAATTACTTTTAACATCAGTGACATTTCAAATCAATGTTAATTGCGTGATGTCATTAGTAGTATTTCTAGTAGTGTTTCTTGTAGTGATTTCTCCACACATTCTCCTATAAATTAATAATACCCATTTATGTGTTTACTTCGATGTAGAAAATTGGATTCCCTGATAAATTAGTTACAGGCCTATTGTGAGAACCATTGGACCAGGTTTACACTAGATATTTAATTTAAAACATTATACAGCCAAATGCCTTGACACACGGCAGTCGTTGTAGACATGAATTTTACATTGCATGATTATAATACTACACACCTTTCCTTTTCCTTTCTCATTCTTTTTCAAATTTTCTGCTTTGGTTCCTCCAGTTTCTCAATTTCAATGATAGTAGTACGCTTCTCATCTTCTGATTTGGTAGAAACCTCTTTAGCCTTTTTCCTGGCTTCTAAGGCAACCTGCTTTTTCTGATCCTTAAGTCTGAGCTTTTCTTGTCTTTTGGCTTTTGGAAATTGTGGATGTCCATCCTTCACACAAATTTCTTTACCATGTCTTTAGACTTTGGCTATCCTCTTCTTTCAAATTGAATCTTTTGGATGTTTATTGTGAGCAATAGAATGACCAGGCAGTTTCTTATCATCTGGATGAGGAGTTGCATAGACTATGTCCAAAGGATTCTTGTTAGAATGTTTTGAAGAATGTTTCTTGGGCTTCAAGATCACATTGGCCTTTGGTTGTCTTCTAGAAGAGGTTTTACCTCTCTCATTGTTCCTCAAGCTCATTTCAGTGATAGGGATTTGTCTCAATTGTGTGAAGTATTTCACAAATTTATCTTTCTGTTCAATTGGATCAAACACCTTTTCAATATTCTCATCAATTTGCTTCATTTGTTCATTCAGCCTGAGCTTAGTTGCTGCAATGTTGATCAAATCAATACCATCTAGAACTGGTGGCTTTAAGAAAGTAATGGTTAGAATAATTACTTTGCTGAATGTAATTTACACATCCTTCTCCCCTTCACTAACTTGAGTAATTGCACCTTTCTCCCCTTTTTATTATCATCAAGTTGGGCAGGATTGGAAGTCTGAGCAGCCACTAATTGCTGTAGCAATTGAGTTTGAGTTTGTTGGTTGGAAAGTATTTGAACAACTGAGTCTTCAACTTTAGACAGTCTTGAACCCGGATACCCTACTTTGTTCTTTAAGTCATTATATTTCCTGAGATTTTGATCGAGACTGGTCATAGTAGTATCAGGAAGTTTAGCATCCAGTTTCTTGTAGAGATCCTCTTTGACTTGAGACAAGTCATGTTTTAGTATATCTACACTTTGATGATGTTGAAGAGCTTGAATTTTATACAATTAGAGACTCCATATGGGTTTGAAGAAGTTTCTTGGTGCTGGTGTTGTTGGTGGCCTGAATGGCAGCTTGAGTTTTATGAATTAGCTTTAACAAGACATAATTGAAATGATGAAGATTGCATTCTTTGGTAAACATCTAATCCGGAGTTTTAGTTTCTCCCCCTATGTTCATGCCTATGTTTTTATGACCCTCTCCAAGAGAATCAACACTAAAAGAATCACCAGAGGTTGTAGAATTATACTCAAAATCCTCACCATTTGTGGAAGGAAGTGAGTTGATTGCATCTTTGGCCCTTAGCATGGAAGTTGTTGTATGCACCAAGTTTAGTGTCCTCTCAGCAGCCTCATTGTCTTGTTCAGCCAAAATTTGATAAGCTGGAACAGGGTGAGTAAATGCCTCATCTTCATAATAAACAGAGTCTAAAATAGCTTGATATTGTTGCTGAAATAGCTGCTTCATCTAAGCCTCATTGACATCCCTTAACTCACTAATAATGGGCACTTCCCATTCTTCATTTGTACCTGTATTTCTCTCATTTTCTCTCTGATGTTGTATCAAGGGCTCTCCATGGCTTCCACCCTCATACCCTCACCTTCACCATCTAAGGTGGGACTCCTCTCACTCACCTTTACCATGCTGGAATAAATATTATGCATTTTTTCACTCATTTCCTATCCTTTTGCCTGAGAGCAACTCACCATCTCACTTTGTTCACTCTCTTCCCTCAATCCTAATAGTGATTGAACAACCACTAAGTCATCTGCACTTGTAAAATTTGTGGAAATTTCAATTGGTGCAGAGACTTTCAACGGATGAGAAACATTCATCAAAATAGTAGTTGAGAAATTAAACGAATAATTGCTGTTAAGCACATCCATCGAGATACAATCACTGGTCGATAGATGAATAATATTCGTCGAGAGAGTAGAAATGATAGAGTTTGGAGTAGAAATTACTGTAGAATCTTTGGTGATTGATTTAAGATTGTCCAAAGATTTCTCAGTATTTTCATAAAAGAAATGACAAGTGAGCCAACAAATCATCTATAGATGATGCTCACTTTCTTGATATTTTGGCTTCTCAATGAGAGTTAAAGATGGAGAATCAGGAATCGATGTATTTATCATATCCACATCCAGTGAGTTTATGGGAGAAATTTATGTTTGAGATGTTTCGATCAAGAGAGATTTAAGTTGTGTCTCCACATTTATTAGAGTCACATCAATCTGACTTTGAGATAGTGCATTAACTAAGTCTTTGACTGCAATTGGCACTGTGTGTGCACCATGTGTATCCCCAATTGGTTTGTGTCCCTAACCCTTTTGGCCTGTGCTCTTGGTTGAGAGCCTGTTTCAATAGTCACATCCTTTTGGGAGGATACAACTAGTAATGAGCTTAAATCGTTATTAAGAATTACAGTCTGTTAGGAGACTGCAATGTGGCTGGTTTGGGGTTCACTTACCTCACTCTCCTTATCCTGAGGGTTTCTTTGATTTTCACCTTGTCCCTCACCTAGCTCACCGCCCTGAACAGTCCCCTCTTGGTGTTTGGTAGAATTTAAAACTAGTTTCTTTTGAGAGAAACTTGAGTGGGTTTTCTTTGACTTAGATGTAGAGATTTTAAATTTTGTGGCTTGGGTAGGCATCTGTTTGGTCACTATCACAGATGCCATAGCCACAGTTTGTTGCAAAGAAGTTTGTGGTTGGGTAGAGATTGGGGCAGAAGAAATTACCTCATTTACCTTTTGTGCCTCAAAGATTGGAAGATAATTACGAGGCACTCTATTATTGAGATTATTTCTGCTCAAATCTGCAAGAACTCTCTTTTCTTGAACCCAACAATCAAGCTTGTTGGTTGGTTTCTCAGTGACAAGATTCTCATAAATAAAATTAGCCAGCAACATAAAGAATCTAGCATAATAAATGTTCTTAGACCTTTTATTAATGTGTCCTAGTTTGTATTCTAGCTCATACATTATAGAATTACTGAAATTAAAATACTTATCACTCAGAAGTATGTAAAGTATGTTAACAATAGAATAGCTAACATCATCAAAATTACTATTTTTTCCAGAAAATGCCTAAACAAAAGAATCATAGAGAAAGCTCCACTCTTTCCTAAGGCCCATTCTCCTAACCTCACCTAACTTGGTGGGATTGAGAGAATAACCCATAGAAGTAAGCTTGTTGCTCACCTCTGTGTCTGTGTGTGGAATAAAAGGTTCATTTTCAGGTAGTTTAAAGCATACTTCTAGTCTAAATGCAGTGGTCCTTACCTTTGAGAGAGAAGGTAATGGTCTTATCTTTTGAATTAAACACGGAAGTGGTCCAAATCTCCTCAACAACCACTATACCATAGATTGGATTCTGCAACCCCAAAAAACCGTTACTAATGGCCAAAAAAGCGTTGCTAAAGGACAAAAAAAGGCTATTGCGACTCTTTTTCGGGGTTGTAATTTTAGGCGTTGCAACAGAGTTTTTTGCAACCCCGGGGACACCCTATTACAACCCTTGGTTACCCGTTACAGAAACATGCTATTGCAACACCGATGGGGTTGCAATAGGACTTGAAAAGTGTTACAACATGGTTTGGGCTATCAGTACAATATTTGTGGGGCCCATATTGGGCTATCAGTACAATATTTGTGGGCCCCACATGTGGGGTATTGATGCAACCATTTTGTAACATTTTTTTAATGTTTTTTGCAATATTTTTAGTGTTTTTTACAACATTTTACACTGATTATTAGCAACACTGTAAAGACCTATTGCAACGCTTTTTAAAAAAAATGCAAGGAACTGTTTGTAAATTGGCATGCCCATAAATAAGACCATAGTCTTAAAACCAACACAATCAACCAATCCACCAACCATAACATCAGTTATCACAAATAAACACCACTACCTTCACCATCACCATACTACGATCCCACATTACATGTTTATCTCATAAATTCCAAACAATATAATACAAACTTAATTTACAAAAATAAATAATCTTGAACTATCAATTCTAGTAGCAGGGTCATGTGCCACATTCAATATTTTCTTGTAGATAATAACATCTTCTTCTCTCTCAACATTCACGTCTAACGCATACCTGCAATTAAAATTAATCACATTCTACTCTTACTTATGAGCTAACCAACACTTCTAAAAAATTTAAGAGATATAATTACAATATATAATTTGATTCACTTATCTAAGTAACTAGTGATAAAGGAAAGATCTGATTCAAAATATATAGTTTTAAGTATCATTCCTAAAGTGACTGTACTCAAAGATCGATTCCAGAGACTTAGGATTTGATGATAGATCAGAAAAGAATACTGTATAAATCTTATTGATACTTTTCTCAAAAGACTTATTTACAACAATCACAACTGTTTTACAATTATTTTAGATTGATAAAGAACTAGATTAGGTATATCAGGAAACTTGGAATAGCAATCTATAATTATTTCGGTGAAGTGCATCATACAATAAATTGACCTGATCTGCGCTTTTCTGATGCCAGAAAGTGCAATTGCATGTCCTGAATTTTCTCATACTCCATTTTTAGCACATAACATGTCCATAATGTAAAGGCATAGGCCATCACTATATGAATCCAAAACCTATAATCAGTTTTAAATAAATAAGGTTCTCATCCTCCAATCTGTCAAGTTCTTAAGCTAACATTCAAATTACTATTTAAAAGATTAAAGTATCCAAGTTCTTATATTGTAGTACTGGTAAAAGAATTTTACAGTAGATCACATGTACTGCAAATGATTGTATGCATTTTACTAAATGATTGTGTAGAGTTCCAAATGCATATACAAAATGAAGGAAATATAGCACATAAGGATGGTATTTACAAAAGTTTCTTTTATAACACCAGCACAACAAAACCCATAACAAAGAAGAGTTGAAACCTTATTGACAGCAATTAGAATGCTCGAGAAGTCTAAGTTTGTAAGCTTAATAAAATTTTCTAATTAATAAGCACAGAATGGTAGATGCAGTTAAAGAATATGTAGTGAAAGCACTGTAGATGAATCAAGACATTTCACAAATAACATACATGTAATGATGGTACAGTTCATATAATGCTTGAAATAACCTATGTTCTTATATGTCTGATTCTAGTGGAATGTTTGAAATAGAAATTTTATCAATATTGCTGAACATTACACCTTTGGCCTTCTCTAAAGTGTCATTTGTAACATTGACTAGTACAAGGATATCCCTTGCCAGTAACAATATAGGGAAAAATATTTTGAGCCTGCATTTAAAGTGCAAATTTGCTATTAAAATTATTTCAACAAAAACAACGGAACAACCACAAAGGAGATGATCTTGGTACATAAGAACCAACATAATATTCTTTTTGTATATAATGTCTTCATAATCAGTGGTATGAGTTCTTACAATACTGTATGTCAGCCTGTAGGTCTTCCTTGGACTGTACTATAGGTAAACATCAATATACAGGACGCCTTCACGTCTATTAGTTCTGTTGCAAGTACTAATATTTTTGACAAACTTACTCTCTTGTTGAAGTCGAGCTGCATTATGTGTCCAGTAATATATATTTTGTCTCAGTGACTCTGAATATTTATTAATTATATTTAGTATGTGATAAACATTACATTTTACAAATAATTATTCCTTGGGCATAAAATCTGAAGAGCAGAGTCTGAGAAATCTCTTTTAGAATGTATTTTCTTTTTTGTAATAAACTAAGTACTGCACGGTGCTGGATGGCCAATCTCTTCCCAAATGTGTTAATCAGATTTAAAAATTAACAATTCTCATTCAAATAGGTTAATGTCACATTTTTAACCTGCCGAATACCTGCACAGTGAAGGCTGTGACAATAATTGAAAGAGCAAGAGAGCCAGTTTCAAGGAGATTGAAATCAATCTCCAAGTTGATGCCTTCTATCCAACCAAATAATATACTTGCTGAACTCTATAACGCATAATATGAAGTATATATTAGTAAATGAATATGAAAACAACTTATTTTCTTGTAAAAGAGGAATTACAGATTATTGTCCAATATGTATATCCTGGAATTCAGTTGATTGTTGAATACTGATATTTCATGTCACTGTCAAAACTCCAAATAACATGATTCAATTTAAGACAAAAAAAAATGCAATACTGAAGGGGCTTTATTTTACTAACACAAAATAATCAATGTAATAGATTTTACACATATATATATATATATATGTTAGCGAAGTTAGTTCTATCTATGTTAAAATAGGATTCATGTGTGGGATATGATGCACGAGAGATTGACTATGTTTGTCAAGTGAAGCATGAGAGACTGTTTGTTCGACATGCTTACTGGATAATTTAGGCCACACCATTAATAGCCTAAAAAAGGATTCCAAAATCCAGGTCTAAAGAAGTAAGAACCAAAAAATAACGAAGTTACATACCCAACCAAGTAAATCCACAAATACACAAAGGAATCAATTTCTGCATGGTCAATAAGCTCGAGCTCTGGCATTTGAAATGCATCAGGCATCCACTTGAGAAACTTAACATAGGAGTTCATATCAAAATTCACAAACTTGATCAGAAAAGAACACTTAGGATTTGCATGATAAGGAGCAGATACAAACATTTCCTCACACATTCTTCTCTCAACCATTCTGTTCAATTCACCCACCTCTATACTTTATGATGTTAATATTAAAAAGTCACAAACTTCATATTAACAATAGAGAGAGAGAGAGAAAGAGAGAGAGAGGGAGGGCAAATAAGTTCTAAATACCTTTCAAAATAGAGAGAGAAAGATGGAGAGATGGAGAGAGGAAAAGAGCACCGAGAGAGAGATACATTAAGATTCAAAAAGAAGAAAACAATAGCAAATTGTACCCTGTAACCGAAGCCCCTAATCGATCGAAAAACCCGAATCTTGAAGAATCCGCTTCATTCGAAGCCAATAACCAAAAAACCTAATTAGAGACCATGATTGACGATGAGCTCATTATGATTATGAGACCCTACAACGAGTCCGACACTGGATTCTATGGAGGCCCTTGTTCAAAGTATCTTGATAGACAAATGCAAGGAATGTTGTGAACAAAATAGAGAGTAATGCAAAAATTATACTTAAGAAGACAGAAGCACATATATAATTAAATAGGATTAGGGAATCAATAGAAGCACAAATGCCACCAACTTGCGTGTAGAGAATCCATAATTATAACCAATTCACAACTTAATTATCATACAAAATTCTCTACAAGCAATTTGGGGTCAATTCCATACATGAATATCAATGTGAATCTATGCGTGTTTACTTGGAAAGTAATTGAAACACAAATACTGAAATTATCTCTATAATACACAAACAGTCAAGAAATTAATTTGAATCGAACTTTAGGATCTGGGGTTTCAAGGAATAAGCTCAAATCAAGGGGCTTTTAACATATGATATATATAAAATTATATACAACACAAAACAAATGCCAATCGTTCCAAAAATCATCGATTAATTTAGAATAGAAGCGATAAAAGAACCGAGGTTCATAAATCTTTCAATCTGAGACTAGAAAAGATGATTTGAGGATTGAAATAGATGATAACGTGGCCAAAGAACATAAATGGCTACATTTTTTTATCGAGGTTGAATGGTTTGACTCGAAATGAAAAATATAGAGAGAGGGCGAGAGAGAAATAGAGAGAGAATTGAGAGACAGACACAGAGAGGGAAGGAGCGAGACAGAGAAGGAGATAGATGACCTAGTGTCGTTCAAATCTCGGTCCAAGTTTTATTCAAAATAAATACCGGCCGAACTTTTTATGTTCAACGTTAAATTATTAAATTTTTTTTTCTTTTAGTAAATATTATTTTTAACACCTAATTATAAAAAATTAAATAAATTCAACAATATATGTTTTAAATCACTTCACTACTAATGACTTGTTAAGTTATAGAACTTTCAATTGATCAATATATTATAAATCACTCCACTAATGTTAAACTTTAGAAGCTATATATATTTGAATTATTAACTCATTTCTATGTAAATAATTATTAATTAGTTAAATTAAAAAACTCATCTTTAATTTATATATATATATATATGTCATTTTGGTAACACATTATAACTATACTCCAACATCAAAAAGGAGTGTTTGCGATAGACATTTGTTTACAAGACTACTATTACACTTTTCTTGCAACCCCGCCATGAAGGGTTGCGGCATACAATCTGTGGGGTAGTGAACTTCACAATAAATGAAAGGAAATTCAAGTATAGCATGACTCAGTTTGCAGCCTCGAATTAAGTCCATCATTTTGTGATAATCCTCAGAACCTCCTTGTCACCAATCTTACAAAGTTGTTCTTCTAATATACAAACCTAATTTGAGACATGATTTTGACTACTGGTGCCATTGGTGTGATTGAAAGTAGTGGTGGAAAATGGGATTTTTGCTCTGGAGACGAAGAGTGTTAGTAGATTTTTTTTTGAGAAAGATAAAAGTAAAATAGAAAATGAAATGGGGCTTTTATACTTTCTCGAAAATAGACAAGTAAAAATTAAAAAGTAAAAGGGTTAAATCTGAAGGTGCTCATTGCACTGAAAGGCATGTATCAAAAAAATGATTCTAGTTACTGGTGACTCATTTGTACCACTTTAGTTTCAGATAATGACAACTCCGTTAAATGATCTTGTTGACTTAACCGAAGAATGGAGGTGGCATTGTTGACTTGGCAAGGCTGGATGGGGTGGATAGGGTTGCCACAGATTTAATATTTTAAAGTGTAAAATGCATGTATATCAATTAGGGTTCATGTGGATAAAAATCACTCACTTCCAAAATATGGTGAGAAATAGTTTAATTGATTTCATACATTGCTCTTAACTTCATGACATCTTAAAGCCCGGTGGCCAAGACAGAGTTCTCAGTGTTCTTATGATGGATTGTTTACTTTAGAAGCTGTAGGACCTTTCAGTTCGGGTGATCCCTGGTATATACACCTTCAGTAGTAGAGTGATATAAAATATGTTTGTATCAACTCTACTGTTGAACTTCAACTATGAATTATTAAGCAAAGCTAAACTGGTGTGCATCATGGTTGTAAATAAAAACCTGAGCATTAAAATTAATTTCAAGCATATTTTATTTATAACATATGTAACTCATTTCTATATTTATAAAATTCATGATCTCAACGAGCTTATATTTTTTTTAATATTTATGAAATTACTAATAATATCCCTTCCTTAAAAAATGGTCATTTCACTTATATAAAGTGTCATTAATATTAAATTTTATTTATAAATTATTAAAAAATGAAAACTTTGATTTTCAGTTTCTATATTGTGTTACTTTAGTTACATTGTATTTTTTTAATTTTTTATTTAAAACACTAAATAAAGTTTACATTTAAAAACTAAAAAAAATATATAACAAAGAAAAACTCATTAATTTTTTTATAAAAATTACATGTATTATTAAAAGAAATGAGGGGGTTGTTCATGTATGTATATAATTTTCTTTTTCTTTTTGTTTGAACTTAGTAGTGCAGTTCTCCCCGGAAGAGTTTCACCGGTCTATATTTTGGAGGCACTAGCTCTACAAATGATGGTAATGGTTTGCATCAAAATAATAATTAACAAAGGATGGTACTCATAATGCATGGACACTTCACCGAGGGCAAATAACATAAAATCAAAGCAACCATATGTTGATATTCATAAAGGATGTGGATGTGAGAGGTACATGACGTACAGAAGGCTGGATGGTGCTCACTTCAACACCGATAGCAACAAGGTGGACTGAGAAAGCAAGTGGTTATATTCCATCCTTAAAGATCATGTAGAGCAACTGTAGCACTTTCTATTAATCGAGAATGTAGGATGGATGTTCAAATGGGTTATATATGCTGGATTGTTTATCTGCTGGGTTATATACTTATATATATGAATATATGGCTTGCTTTGTACATTAGACATGCTTAGTTGGACTCCAGCTGTTATTTATGTTAATTCAAAACATGGTACAAATGAGTTCCTTATAGGTGGAATCATTTTTTTGATACATGCCCTCCACAGGAGTGACCACTTTGGGATTTAACTCAAAAGTAACCTAAAGTACCCAATGAAATTTTCCCAAAATAGGGGTTTGAAATAAAATAAACTGAAGAAATTCTAGAGGCTATCCATCAAAATATACTTACAGACGGTAAGTAAACTCGACGGATAATAAATAGAATTAACGACTATGATTGTAGCAATTCGACGGATGAAGATTAAACAAATATCCACCTCGAGATAAAATGTACCCAGAACAATAATTGATTTTTCAACCGATAATAAAATTCAAGGGAATATTCATTTTTGACGGATTATGAACATCCGTCGAGATGTAAATTTTGATTTAGGTAAAATTTCATCTTTAACAAGAAAATTAAATTTGATTCCTGATGCATTTCAAATTGCTTAGACATCAAAATAATTTAGAAATAATTAAGGATACCTAACTCACTTACCAACCTAGTTAAGTTCGACTCGTCAAGTGGCTTGGTAAAGATGTTGCAAGTTTCTTCTCACTTGGAATAAAATGAAGTTCCACATTACCATTCATGACATGTTCTCGAATGAAATGGTACTTGATGTCAATATGCTTTAAGTTCTCTGGAAAATATTGTCGGCCGGAGCTCCGTTTCCAGACGAAGACCAGCTTGATTAATCCATCGCTGTCTAGCAGGTCATCTACCGCCTCTGTTCCTATAATTGATCCGATCACCTTTTTACTATTTTTCAATAAATTCTTACTACTATTTGTTGTTGTCTTTTACTGTTCAATTTTATTCTCTCTCTGATACTAGTCTTGAACACTCTATGGATCTGATCTAACACTACAAGAAATATTGAATCAGACAATGATTTTCCACCGTTGTCTAAAAGATGAATTTTTCGTTGTCTATCCGGGGGCGGTGTGTTTGGAACTCATACAATGGTTACACACCATTGTAACAAATACATCACACAACTGAATATAAAGCCTCTGTCTCTTTTTATTCACACAACGCATATGACCCTTTATAATATTCTACAAACAACAGTTTTTTAGCCGTTGTAACAATTTACCGGCACAATAGTTAAAAATAGTGTTATGAGAATTGACTCCTACAACAGTTTATGTATTTATTTCATCTAGTTACACAATGGTTTTTATTAAGAAACAAATGTATGAGATACTTTAGGCAACGGTTTTTTGTTTTTTGGGTATTGTGTTTTAGCTATCACTACAAGAAATTTATAAACACACAACAATTTTGCACCGTTGTCTGAAAGATAGATTTTTCGTAGTCTATTCAGCATTTTTCAATACTTGTTAAAATCAATAAGGCACAACTGGTATTCTATATTAACCATTGTTGGAACTTTTTTAAACAACAGTTTTTTTATTTTTATTTTAAAATATGTGCACAAATCTTTAGAAAATTAATCTCATTATTTAAAATAAACCAATTTTAAAATAAAATGGTATTATGGTAATCCAATTGTTATTTCACAATTGAAATTAAATCAACAATACAAAGGTTCTCTAAAAGAATTACAACTATAATTTAAAAAATTTATTTCTAAACATGCTTATTAATGTACACAATAAATAGTTTGCATAGGTATTTAGTCTATTTTTCCAAACAAGCAAGGGAATGATCATTCCAATTAGCACACCAAGTCTTAGTTCTTGTTCTTGCCCACCAAGTTCTTGTTCCAAGTATCATATATACATGAAGGTTTTCTGCATCAAGAATTAAATGTGAGAAGAATATATAGAACATCAAGAACAGTTAAAAAGAAGGCAGAAAAAAATAAAATTAAAGAGTAAAACCTATAATTAACAATATTATGCCTTCACCCAATTTGTAGATACAGCCAGTAGCATTACAGAGATAATAAACATCAACCACTACAAGCAATATCATGGCCAGGAGGGTATCTAATATACAAATTTATAATAAATATAGAAACATTCACTTAATAAAAGAATATTAATTTTTGATATTTTTAATATATGGCTAACCCTAAGAGTTTGTGTGTTCTTGTGTATAATTAATTATTTTCAACTAAAAGAGAGGCTGAGAAATATGAAAAATCTCGGGAAAAATGTTCCGTTATTTCGCTGTTACCGAAAAAATTATCAAAAACGTTGAGATAATGTTCATTTTGGAACATGTTTTCCCGTCATGAAAAGGGGAAGTCATTTTCCACAAATTTATCACTTTTCTTGAACGAATTTTGCTCTCTTGAAAAATATTTAATTTCCAAAAGACCAAACAAACACAGGAAAATATTGAAGTTTTCTTTCTGAAAGTCAAACAAACACAGAAAAAACATTTTGCGGACAAGTATTTTCCGAAAACAAATGGAGCCTAAGACTACCTAAATTTTAATAGATGAGCGTCACCCTTGTCATATGATCCAGGTAAGGCAAATGCAGTATTTGTGCTAAAAACATAATTTTCTGTCATAACTTCCCTTCAATGGAACTCTGTAGGCATAAAATAAGATGCAAAAATTACTTTTTACTAGAAATGTAAACTGGGGGAAAACTTACTGGACTTTGTAATAGTTAAAATAACGATCCAATCCAACGACAACGGCCCCGACCTGTACAGCATAAAGAATTAGTTTGAGCAGGGAAGCAGTGGGAGTATATAACTTTTTAAATAAGCTAGAACTATTTTTAACATGTAATGAGGAACATGTAATTCATTTTTATTTGAGGCAATTAGTAAATTCCAGATAAACTTATAGTAGCAGCATGTATTCAAAGCAATAACTAACATTCTCATCATGCTCCATATAAAACCCAGGCTTAAGCTCGATCTTTTTCCCACCATCATCCTGTAAAAGAGAACCCTGGAGGCTATAAGAGTTGCAATGTGATTCCCTAAAACAAATATATTCTTAGTATTCTCATATAATCTGATAGTATTCTCTTATAATCTGATATCAAATATGATGGGGAGTTTAGTGGTTACCTGAATATTTAACCATAATCCCGGTGGCTTCAACTGCCCAGCCAAATTCAATTGCCCAGCCAAATCTCCAACAGTAACTACTTGAAAAGAGCTGGAATCAAACTCATGTGGCCGAAAGGGAACTCCCTGGCTTACTGTCCAAGTTTACAAGGAAGATTGTTACCATCCAGAAAAATCATTGTCATCATTTTAATAAAGACTATTGGCAACTCTTTTTTTCCCATGATTAAGTCTTATGAAATCTCCAACAAGACTAATTAAAAAATTGACTTACATGATATATTGCTGAGAGCACTCAGGGTGAAATCCACTGAAAACCATCCTGTTGTACTGACACCATTCACAATGTATGATTTCTTGCTGTTGTTGAAAACATTTGAGATGTCAGAATCACTGTCAAGAGTAAGTTCCCGAAAACAGATCCCCACTCCATCGCTTGTGAGTTGCACGTCACACCACAGAATCATATTGGGCAAACCTTTCAACAATGCCCACTTGTACGCGATCATACTGGAATCAGGAAATATCCCAGAAAAGCCACCACGTGCGATGGCTACAGGGGCATCTCCTGTCAAAGAATTATAAATCTAAATTGACAGGCACAGGGCAACTTGTACTACCAAAAGAAGGGTAGAAATAGTACCACTGAAAGTTTTCCACACAGTGCTAGTGTTAGCAGCATGAGTAATAAGCATGTACAAGCAAAGAAGCAGTGGGAGTTGCAATGTAAAAGAGAACCCTGGAGGCTATAAGAGTTGCAATGTGATTCCCTAAACATTCACTAAAACAAAAACAAAATTCCCTAAAAACACAAATCCAATTCACCTGATTAGTACATAAACATGATCCCATATATATTGGCATTAAAAAATTAAAGGGGGACGAAACATACTTGACATCCCTGAGCCAGAGACTATCGATAATCTTAGTAACAAAATCTTCATTCTCTCTATCCTTCATAAAATCGTGAAAAACATCATCATTTTCAACTTCAGCTACTGAGATGGTGATTTTGTTGGAAAGAGAGGAAGTAACAAAACGAGGAAGGGGGTGGTCAGATAAGTGGTGGAACAACAACTACTCATATTCATTCCCCCGAATGCCTTTCTCTTTGATTTTAATTCAATTATTAATCTGCAAGTTGGGAATAGAAGCTGTTCCCATGGAGTAAATTAAGCACAACAATCATAGAACCTAACCTTGCAAATGATAAACAACTTATATGCAATTCATATGCAATTTTGTTAAAGAGAAACAAGATTGGGTGAGGGAGATGGTTAAGGGAGATGGAAGAGTAGAGACAAGCACGAGAAGAAGAGGAGAAGAGGAGAAGAAGAGGGGTCAGATCTAAGAAAGGGGAAGGGGAGAAGTAGGGGGAAATGAAAATTAGAAGGAAGTGGGAAATCAAAATTAAAGGGGGAAACCAAAAATTGTGTGAAAATGAAAAAAATCATAAAATATTTTTTTATTTATATATTATAATTAAATACTTATTTGTATTTTACTTTATATTAATAGAATAATTTTTATTTTAAATAATTTCACATAATTTTTTATACAAAATTATTTGAAACAAATTTGAAAATTTTAAATTATTTTTCTACATAACAAAAATTAATATATATATTAACATTTTGCAAGATGACCCTAAAAGCATTTTTTAAGAAATTAATTAATTAATCAAGAAATAGTCTTATTTTTTTGAGTTGCACTTCTATTCGATTTTCAACAAAAAATCATACAAGATAAATTTAAAATTTTATGAATAATTCTTTTTATGATTACAATCAATATATCTCAATACAGTATTTCCTCACATAAAAGATTATTTTGAATTTTTTAATAATTTTTTCGTATGATTAAAATCAATATATCTTCGTATCTGTATGGTTGGATCATTGAAAAAATGAATTAATAATCCTGACGTGCAAGATGGATTTCAAATTTTTTAATAATTTTTTTTAATGAATAAAATTGATATATCTTAACATCCGTATGGTTGGATCGTCAAAAAAATCATTTTAAAAATTAATCTAGTAAATCGGGAACCAGTCTCGTTGTTGGGAGGGGTACTTTTACCGGAATTTTCTAATCCTGACATGCAAGATGGATTTCAAATTTTTTAATAATTTTTTCTAATGAATAAAATTGATATATCTTAACATCCGTACGGTTGGATCGTCTAAAAAATCATTTTAAAAATTAATCTTGTAAATTGGGAACGAGTCTTCTTGTCGGGAGGGGTACTTTTACCGGATTTTCTAATCCTCACATGCAAGATGGATTTAAAATTTTTTAATAATTTTTTCTTATGACTAAAATTGATATATCTCAACATCCGTACAGTTGGATCGTCGAAAAAATCATTTGAAAAATTTATTTCGTTAATCGGCAACGAATTTTGTTTTTGGGAGTTGTACTTTTACCTCATTTTCCTTAAAAACTCAAACAAGATTAATTTTAAAATTTTTTATTATTTTTTTACATGGTTAAAATCAATATATTTTAACATCCGTACGGTTGGATCGTCCAAAAAATCATTTAAAAAAATATGTTGTTAATCAGCATTGAATCTTGTTTCATGGAGTTGTACCTTTACCTCATTTTTCTTATAAAGTCAAGCAAGATAAATTTTGAAATTTTTTATTATTTTTTTACATGGATAAAATCAATATATTTTAACATCCGTACGGTTGGATCGTCCAAAAAATCATTCAAAAAATTTATTTTGTTAATCGGCATCGAATCTTATTTTAGGGAGTAGTACTCTTACCTCATTTTCCTTAAAAACACAAACAAGATAAATTTTAAATTTTTTTATTATTTTTTTATATGGCTAAAATCAATATATGTTAACATCCGTACGGTTTGATCGTCGAAAAAATCATTTCAAAAAATCATTTCGTTAATCGGCAACGAATCTTGTTTTAGGGAGTTGTACTTTTACCTCATTTTCCTTTAGAGCTCAAGGAAGATAAATTTTGAAATTTTTTATTATTTTTTTACATGGCTAAAATTAATATATTTTAACATCCGTACGGTTGGATCGTCCAAAAAATCATTCAAAAAATTTATTTCGTTAATCGGCATCGAATCTTGTTTTAGGGAGTAGTACTTTTACCTCATTTTCCTTAAAAACATAAACATGATAAATTTTAAATTTTTTTATTATTTTTTTACATGGCTAAAATCAATACATGTTAATATCCGTACGGTTTGATCGTCGAAAAAATCATTTCAAAAAATTATTTCGTTAATCGGCAACGAATCTTGTTTTAGGGAGTTGTACTTTTACCTCATTTTCCTTTAAAACTCAAGGAAGATAAATTTTGAAATTTTTTATTATTTTTTTACATGGCTAAAATAAATATATTTTAACATCCGTATGGTTGGATCGTCCAAAAAATATTTTGAAAAAATATGTCCTTGATCAGCAATGAATCTTATTTCACGGAGTTGTACTTTTACCTTATTTTTCTTATAAAGCCAAGCAAGATAAATTTTAAAAAATTTTATAATTTTTTTATATGGCTAAAATTAATATATTTTAACATCCGTACGGTTGGATCGTCCAAAAAATTATTTCAAAAATTATTTCGTTAATCAGCAACGAATCTTGTTTTAGGGAGTTGTACTTTTACCTCATTTTCCTTAAAAACTCAAGCAAGATAAATTTTATTTTTATTTTATTTTTTTACGTGGCTAAAATCAATATATGTTAAGACTCGTACGGTTGGATCGCCCAAAAAATCATTTGAAAAATTTATTTCGTTAATCGGCAACGAATCTTGTTTTAGGAAGTTGTACTTTTACCTCATTTTCCTTATAAAGTCAAGCAAGTTAAATTTTGAAATTTATTATTATTTTTTTACATGGCTAAAATCAATATATATTAACATCCGTAAGGTTTGATCGTCTAAAAAATCATTTGAAAAGATTATTTCGCTAATTATCAATCAATCTGAATTTTAGATTTTAGACAACGGTTTCTGCAAAATACCGTTGTGTGATAAATTCTCACAATCGACGGTTCTCATTCTTCCAACTAAGCAATCCAAGTAAAATCAATCAACGACTCTCATTTCGCCAACTCAGCGATCCAAGTGAAATATTTTCCACCAATCAGGTGGTGCCATGATTCTTGTAAACAGACGACAGTTATTCTGTCAAAATTGTAAAACCGTTGTATGATGCTTCTCTGTTGACTCCTTTATACAACAGACTCCGTAAACCGTTGTTTATATGTATATTTTGTAACAACTGTTTTTTCAAATTAGTCCAAAACCATTGTCTGAGTTTATAATAGGTTAGCTTATTAACAACGGTTTTGGACTGTTATGTTAAAGATCTATGACAACAGTGCAATTTAAGAACTGTTGTCTACCTCGATAAGAGGATGCCACAGAGACAAGTCTTTCGAAAAACTGCTATAACCGCTGTTCTACATGTTGTCTAACAACAGTTATTCGCGGAAAAAAAATTCCCCGTCGTCTCCTAATTTGGGGCAACGGTTTTTTGGTCGACCGTTGTTTCATAGGTGTTGTGTGATTGCAAATTTCTTGTAGTGTAAATTGTTGTTTCAATCCCTTTCTGACTAAACTAGTTGAGTAAATATTAATGATTCCGGCGACGACAATTTTTGCTTTGCTTTTAGTTGATTTCATGATTGCTTTTGTGATATTAGTATTGGCCCCGCAGGGGAATTCATTTTTCGCTATTTGCAACCATCCGAGTAACTTATTTTGCAACTAAATTTAATTTTCAACAAATTTTTTCAAATTTGCATTTTTGGTTGCATACATGGTTACGAGCAGTTGCAGATATGGTTACAAATGCAACCTCCGTATTTTTGCAAATATTTTTTGAAAGGTAGTGTTTTTGTAATTTATTTTAAAAACTAATAGTATTTTTATAAAAAAGTTTATAAAATTTAGGTATTTATGAGAAAAGCCCAAATTTAAATTATATCATTTAACTAACTTAGTTTATTAAGTCATAACACAACACCATATATGGCCTATTGTACTAGTAAAAAAAATGTTGCTAACAGCAAAAAATGTGGTGATAAGTAAAAAAATGCCTATGGTCACACTTTTTTGAAAAATCAGTTCATCACCAATGTGGGCGTCATGTTAGGGGTCTATGACTAAAATTTTGATTTTCAGATTACATTGTCTTAAGTGTGACTATAGAGAGGGTCTATGCTAACACTTTCCTATATATAGTAACATCTATAATATTGTAATAATCACACGACTATAGTTTTTTGTTACATCAAATTTGTGTTATCAACACGCTTTTTGTTAATAACTCTCTTTTCATTGGTTACACTATTCATATGTGATGATACTTTTATACACATTATATACCTTTACTAACAGTTTTATAAGCTCTACCAACACTTTTTAAAGTTTTACTAACACATATTTTTTGAATATTTACAGTATTGCCTACACTTTAAAGGGGTATCCTAAAACAGTTACATAATTTGAAAATACTATTGAACAGTATATCATTAGAAAATACCATTTCCCATTACATAATTTGTCAATGTTCACAATCATCCACGATCACAATCCGAAATCGTAAAGAATTTAAAATATTTTTTTTAAATAATTTAATTAATTAAGTCATAATCATTTAATTTTATATATAGAAGAGTTATTTATTTAATTTGATTTGATCGATGAGAAGACTATTAAATCAAAACAACATTAGAAATGGTTGTGCATTTCATAATCACACTAAAATAAAAAGTTCATAACATCACTAATAAAACTAAGTTGGAGGTTAATGTTAAGGAACCAATCACTCAAAAATCTCAAAGTCTTAAAAAATTGACCTTTTCAGATCTTCTATTAGTATTCTAACACTCACTCTCATCTCGTTTATGAGTTATGGGTCGAATAGTGGATCATGTGCACATATTTTTGGGAATTAATTTGCCTTTCGTGTCATGATAAATTATGAGAATATCGAGGGTGGCTTAAAGTCGAACCGAATCGACTCCTTTCCTTACCCAAAAGCCATTTCTTGGTCGAAGAGCGGATCACAAGCACCCATCTTTGAGGCATAAATTTGTCATCCGTGTCGGTAATAAAATATATGAATGTTGGGGGTAGAAGTGAGTCGAACCAAATTTCTCCCGCTAGCCTAAGCTCTAATATTATGTTAGGAGCCAACTAGTCTAAGAGCTCAAGGTGTTAGATGAATGGTTTCTCCAGAATTTTATATTACTATTCAATAGCAATGATGATGGCCAAAGGACCAAAACTCCCTTAATTAACAGGTATCAACACTAAGACTTTTCAAATTTAAATTTGGTCCAATTAAATTTGAAGCAAACAGATTGAAAAAAATCAAAATCTTTTTACGAGTGCACTGATATAACGACAGCAGACTATTACAAGTGCCCTAAAATAGCAATCATCATTTAATAGATTTCCAAGAATAGTTAGCATCATTTAATCATTTTTGAAAAATAGTTTATGTGCTTCATCTTCAATGAATCTCGATTTTACACTTGAATTAATTAAATTGTTATATATGGGTTAAAATTTTCATGTATTTAACTTTTGAAAATAAGCTGATAATCTAATGTTCACTTATTTGTGAAAATGAATATGCTTATTATTTGATTTTATATTACATATTAGAGTCAATGGACATGAGTTTTCATGTGAAAGGTATGAAAACTCTAAAACTCACATTTTAACATATTTTTTACGTAATCTATCTTTGAAAATTTTCTTATAGATAAAAACAAAATACCGATATTATTTAACAATTATTTTTATTTTCTAAGTGTAAGTAAAATCAAGTATACATATTACAAAACAATACCATTTTTTTATAAAATTTTAATAAAAACGGTATCTTCTACATTCAAGAATGAAGTTGTGTAAATCTTACAAATGATATATGTGTTTGGGGGTGAATATGAATATGGCTAGCTTTTATATTTATTTTTATTTTTAACATTATGCAAAGTTATTATAAATGGAAAAGTTAAATATAAAGATTTTGAAGAAAATTATGGATTAAAATCCAAAAATAAAGACAAACATCAATTAAGAAAGGGCAAAGAGCAATAAATATATCTTGCTATAGACTCTAAAAATGTGCATACAGTAGGTGGATGAACCAAAAACTCAAATATTATCTACCTAAATAATCCTAAATCTAGAGATGAAGATCTAAATCAAGATCCTCCTCTTCTTCTTCATCTGCAAGAACACCCGCTGCATCAGGTGGCCCACCAAAGTTATATAATATAGGGCGTCTAGCAGCGGGGGGACAAGCCATTGGAAGAGAAGGCATACGGGCTGCTGGAGGAGTAGTTGGTACCAACTGAGGTGGAAGAGAAGATGTCAATGGGGCTGATGGAAAAAGAGCCAGAATAGGTGGGTGAGAAGGAGAGACGGGTAGACCGAGAGGGATCCATTGGTACTGGGAAAAATTGGTACTGGGAAAAAGGCAAAATAGGGGGTTGAGGAGGAGACACCGAGATTGTGGGATATGAAGAACAACCTGCAACTTGATATATATATATATATATATATATATATATATATATATATATATATATATAACTGTATGTGTATTGCGTTAAACCTGAGAAAACAGATATGCAGAAACTGAACTAACTTTTTATTGACTGCAATGCTCTACTAAATAATACAAAACGAGACTCAAACATTAACCACGTTCCCTACAAACCAGGTACTAGAAACTGACTCCTACTAAAACTCTGCACTACTAACTTATTCAAATGCAGGCTCCTAAAACTACTCTCACGACCAGACTTGGTCAATACATACATGTAACCAAAGTAAACTAGTTATTTAAATAAACTAAACATAATAAATATAAACTTAGTTTAGATTAATTCCAACAAACTCCCCCATAATCTAAACTAGTTTATTTCAGACAAATTTTTGACACCCAGGAGACTCCGCATCTTCTCAAACTTAACGATAGGCAATGCTTTAGTGAGCGTATCAGCTCGTTGTTCCTGCGTTTTCACATACTCCAGTTTAATGTCTCCGCGTTCCACACAATATTTGATAAAATGATAACGTATGTCAATGTGTTTCGATCGACCGTGAAACACTGGATTTTTGGCTAGGTTTATAGCTGATTTATTATCGACATACAATAGCACTGGACCTGGGTCTTTACCTGCAACTGCTGCCAACAAGTTCTTCAGCCATATACCCTGACAGGCAGCCACCGTGGCTGCCATGAACTCCGCTTCACAGGAGGATAGAGCCACGCATTTCTGCTTCTGAGAGACCCATGTAATGACACTTTCATTTAGATAGAAAATAACCCCCCATGTGCTTCTTCTGTCGTCAATGTGTCTTGCCAAATCACTGTCCGAGTTCCCTGTGAGTTCATTGTTGCCGCTGTTCTTGCTGTACATCAAGCCATAATTAGTTGTACCCTTTATATAACGTAATACTCGTTTAACAGCGTTGAGATGCAGAACCGTGGGTCATTCCATATAACGACTCACTATACCAACCGGAAAAGCTATATCCGGCCTGGTATGAACTAAGTATCGAAGACCGCCCACCAAATTCTTATACTCTGTTGAGTCAACAGCCTTTCCATGAGGATCTTTTGTAAGCACCAATTTTGGGTCCATCAGATACTTTGTTGGGTTACATCCTGCCATACCAGCCTTCTCAAGAATCTTATTCGCATATGCAGATTGTTTGAACTCCACGAAGCCTTCCCCATGTGTCACCTGAATTCCCAGATAGTAAGACAACAAACCAAGATCACTCATCTCGAAATGTTGCTCCATTTGTTGCTTGAATTTCTTTACGCCTGCTGTGCTCGTTCCTGTTATTAGATGATCATCAACCTAAACAGCAACGACCAGGCTTTCATTTCCTTCCCGCCTCGTATACACGGCATGCTTGTAAGGGCATCTAGTCAGACCCATCCCTTCAAGGCACTTATTCAGTTTTGAATACCAAGCCCTTGGGGCCTGTCGAAGACCATACAAGGCTTTGCTCAATTTATAAACTAAGTGCTCCTGACCTTTCTTTATAAATCCTTTTGGCTGTGAGACATACACTGCTTCACTTAGTTCACCGTTCAAAAAAGCCGACCTTACGTCTAAATGGTGGATTTCCCATCCATTTTTAGCAGCCAGTGCGAGAAGGAGCCTGACCGTTTCAAGTCGTGTCACCAGGGCAAAAATCTCATCAAAGTCAACGCCCCGCTCTTGCACATAACCTTTTGCGACGACTCGAGCTTTATACTTCACTATTTTCCCACCAGTGTCTCGCTTAGCCTTGAATATCCATTTTAGGTCAATCGTCTTTTGTCCATCAAGCAGCTTAGTGAGGGTCCAGGTCTGATTTCTTTCAATAGCTTCTATCTCTCTTTCCATTGCTTCTCTCCATTCCATTTTCTTTGTTGCTTGGCTGTTGTTGATAGGTTCATCCACACCCATCATTAATAATTCATCTGACAGCTCCACTTCCTCTGTTTCATCGTATAGTTCACTCAATAATCGTAGTTTTCGTGGTTGGCTGCTTTCTGAAGTCTGATTTTCACTACCCATCGAGGATGTTATAGACTGCGGAGTGTTTTGATCAGAACTAGTGTTGTGATCTGAACTTGTTGCCTCTATTGAATTTATACTCCCACCTCCAGTGTACCGTGACTGCATTGGAGTGTTATACTCTGCACCGAATTCTGTACCGCCCGTCTCGCCAAGTGCTTTGTCAAATAGAGTATAATTCCCATGATAAGCTGTTGTATAATTTTCTACCTGGTTCCATGACCATCTCGCCTTCTCATCGAATACGACATCTCGGCTTATTAAAATTTGCTTGGTCAAAGGATCATATAATCTATATCCTTTTGTGCCAGCCTCTCTACCAAGATTAATTACAGTCCGACTTCGATCATCCAACTTTCTTGTAAGGATAGAAGGAACTTTCATATATGCAATACACCCAAAGATTTTTACGTGCCCAAAGTTTGGCTTCTCACCTGTCAACACCTCATGAGGAGTCTGTGTAGAGAGTGCTCGTGTGGATAATCGATTCAGAATGTATACGGAGTGCCTGACTGCCTCTCCCCATAAGAAAGCCGGTAAATCCATAGATTTCAGAAAACTTCGTGTCATTGCTACCACCGTACGGTTGCGCCTTTCGACTACGCCATTCTGTTGAGGCGTATACGGGGTAGTATATTGTCTGTGGATACCGTTTTCTTCACAGTACGAGTTGAAACTCCGAGAACAAAATTCGCCACCGCGGTCTGTGCGCAATGCCTTTATCTTGTCTGACCCATTCTCTACCAGAGCTCGAAATCTTTTGAAAGCGTCAAAAGCTTCACCCTTTTCCCTGAGCATATAGACCCACATATATCTAGTATAATCATCAACGAGGAGAAGAAAGTACCTGTTTCCACTTGGTGTTTCGGGTGTCATTGGACCACAAAGATCGCCATGGATCAGCTCGAGAATTTTGTTTGCTCTGTATTGTGACTGTGCGGGGAATGGTTTCCTGACCTGTTTATCCATCAAACAACCCGAACAATGTTCTTTTGGAGCAGTTATAATCGGTAGACCCTCCACCATCTCATTCTTAGACATGAAGCTCAAAGCATGAAAATTAACATGCCCCAGACGCTTGTGCCACAGCCAAGAAGTCTCCTCTGCCTTGGTTAACAAACAAGTAGATTCATGATTTTCAAGTTCAATTTTATACAATCTATTTCCTGATCTCTTGACCCTCACAAGAAGTCTTCCCCGTTCATCATATATCCAGAGCCAATCCCCATTAAGCACTACTTTATTTCCATCCTCAGCAAGTTGTCCAAGACTTATAATATTATTACGGAGATTCGGGATGTAATATACCTCACGAAAAATCTTTTCTTCTCCGTTCTTGCATTTAAATGCCATTGTCCCTTTACCCTTTATGTCAACCGTAGACCCGTCTCCGAAACGAACCTTCCCTGTCACTTTCTCATCCAACTCACTAAATTTGAATCTTTGCCCGATCATGTGATTACTTGCGCCGTTATCCAGGTACCAAATGTTTGACACTCTTTTGCCATTTTCACCGTCTACAATCAAACCTGGGATTACATTCCTTTCGTTCAGAAACAATTTTTGTTGCCCGCATTCTGCCATTAACAGCGCTGGTTCATCATCAGTGGTCTGTAACATGTTGACCTCCGCATGTTGGTCCCTCTCTCGTTTGGGCTTTCGACACTCGGCCGCATAGTGACCATAGGCAAGACAGTTGAAACATCTAATTTTGCTCCTATCTCGCCCCGTACGAACACCTTCCTTTCCACGATAGTCACCTCCATTTTGACATCCCTTTGAGTTAGACCTTTTGAGCCACTCATCTCTGGTTAACAACAATTGACCACTCTCTTGTTTTTCTCTCTTAACCCACTCATTCTCTGTGAGTAATAATTGTCCACCGACAGGTTCTTCCTGACCCTTGAGTCGTTCTTCATGGGCCTTTAAAGACCTGACTGCCTCCTCTACCGACATTTTCTCGAGATCACCAAACTGTTCAATTGTGGAAGCTATCTGCAAAAATTTTGTTGGTACTGCCCTTAATAATTTTTTCACAACGTAGCTTTCTTCCACACTTTCACCCAAAGCTCGGATGTTTGCAACTAACCCATTCAATTTAAAGCAAAAGTCGTCCAGCAGCTCCCCATTTTTCATCTTCAAGGACTCGAAATCTGCTTTCAATGTTTGTACCTTTGCCCTTTTAACACGCTCCGCACCGAGACACATAGTTTTAAGTGCCTCCCATGCTTCTTTAGCAGTGGTTTTCTCAGCAAGTGACAAGAGGAAATCCTCAGGTATTCCTTGAAAGATTGCTGCTAAAGCGAGTTTATCGACGGTCTCGTCCACATTCCCCTTAGGATCTTTGGGTTCTATAGCTTTCCACACCCCATGTGCTTGCATGAACACCTTCATCTTAATAGCCCATGCGGTGTAGTTTTCTCGCGTCAACATCGGATAGTTCAGACCAACTCCACCCTCTCTTACTTTCCCATTCCCTGCTTCCATCGTTGTTCCCCTGGGCATATATTTTGTCATCCGCCAGAGGCCTGGCTCTGATACCACGTGAAGAACAACCTGCAACTTGAGATATATATATATATATATATATATATATATATATATAACTGTGTGTGTATTGCGTTAAACCTGAGGAAACAGATATGCAGAAACTGAACTAACTTTTTATTGACTGCAATGCTCTACTAAATAATACAAAACGAGACTCAAACGTTAACCACGTTCCCTACAAACCAGGTACTAGAAACTGACTCCTACTAAAACTCTGCACTACTAACTTATTCAAATGCGGGCTCCTAAAACTACTCTCACGACCAGACTTGGTCAATACATACATGTAACCAAAGTAAACTAGTTATTTAAATAAACTAAACATAATAAATATAAACTTAGTTTAGATTAATTCCAACAGGATAAGCCATAGGGGATGTTGGAAAAAGAGCCAATGTTTGTGTCCGAGGAGGAGACACACGGGCAGATGGACGAACCATAGGGTACGAGGGAGGAGCAAAAATCATTGGATTACCATTTTCCTCTATTCTCATCCTTTTCTGGTCGTATATGGGATTAGAAGAAGACATGTTGGACGAAGATGAATCCGGGATTGAAGATGAATTCAATATTAGGAATGAGGGTGGGGCTTTTAAAGACTTTACCATCTTTTTCATGGCTTTTCGTTGATTTTTGTGAGCGTTTTGATGGCCACCCAGGGCCATCGGGGTTGGAAAGGATAATGGACAGAACCTACAGCGTAAATAACTCCACTTGCTGCTGGCAGTGTTGGGTGATTGGGTTTGGGTTTGTTTTTATTGTGGGAGGATGGTGATGATGATGATGAGCTAGACATTTCTAAGTGAAAATAATTATTAGAGTTTTAGTGTATGAAGTGTTTTAGTGATGCTTAGACACTGATAAAGTGATTCTTTAAATAGATGAAATTATAGCATATTCAAAAAAATTGTCATTAATTCAAAAATCATATCCCAACCACTTTTGAAATTGTACAATACTTTTTCATGTATTTTGACCATGAATATTCAATTAGATTCACAAAATCTCGAAATCTATAAATTGACCTCTTCGATATATAACAAATCTGCATTCTCATCTAATTATATAGATTTTAAGTTTATTTGGTGAATCTATATAATAAATTTGGAAGATTACATATCTAATTTTCCTTGATCCATTAAATAATATATTCCTTTTTGTAGAGAAACGCCTTTATAAAATTTTAAATGATATCTCAAATTTATCTCGAATAATTTATTATTAACATCTAAGCTCTCCTAATAAAAAATATACATGTATTCTTTGATAATACATATAGTAAATTTTCTCTTCTCTCTAGTTTACCAACCTTAATACATATGAATGTGTATATTAGTTAATGAAATATGAGTTCCTTTATTAGTTGCAAAGTTAAATTTTTTATGTGATAATGTCAATGAGACTCTCCCTGTTCTTAGTCTCTATAGTCTACACCATCTCCTATGCTTTTTTATAGTTTAAGTTATCTCTTTTGTTGAATATGCTAATTAAAGATGAGGTCTAGTCTATTGGGTTGTAAGGACTAGGCCCTTCAAAAATTATATAGGCTTGGGCCTTCTTTTATCTAATATCATTATTGTCTTACCAAACAACTCTAAAAGTAAAATATTGGGAGTAGACATTAACAAAGGGGTATATTTTTTCGAATTTACGAACCAAATACAAGTGTACTTGTCATAACAAGTAGTTCAATAATTCTTTACTTCAGTTTTCCAATTACTAATCTAAGGCTTTTATATCATCATTAGGACCTTCCGAATCTCAAGTGATACTTATTCATTAACTAATTTTCCGTATTTCTATGAAGAATTTAAGTATCTGAAAAGCACTAAGTACCGCCTTACAATGATTACCTAGGGCGTTTATATATATCCCTATCCTAACCACTAATTAGCATACACCAATCTCAAGTTATATTGAATAGGTCTTTTTTTAGGCTTCCTTTTCCAAATGTACCTAAATTATCAAATCAATTTTAAGATTGATAACTTATTGAAAAGCAATGGACATAAATCACTATAAGCAATTGTAATAAATACCAAAACAAAAAACTTGAAGTGATCTTATATATCAACACAAGTATCCATCAAAGGCCCAAAAAGAGTTTAGTTAAACATCAGATAGGAGAATATTGAATACAAGAAGGAAGACATAATATCAAATTTACAATAAAGAAAAGTAAAGTAGAGAAGATAAAACTCTAGAATTCTTCCTCTCCCCAAATCAATGGCTTTTCTCCTTGTCTTATTTCTTCCTCCTGTGCGTTCTTTTCTCACTTATATGTAACTGCTATGTCCCCATGTGTCTCATGTATGTGTATACTGTTTATCTACTAAATAAATAATTTACATAATTTATTTATGTATTAAAATGATATAATTTATTTATTTGATTTTAAAACAAAAGAGTCTCCATTGTAGAGTAGGATTTTCACATAGAAAATTCGAGCTTTCCGATTTTGAAAATTTCCTGTGCAGTTTGGAGTACCGATAAATTATGCGACCATACTTTAATTAAATATCTTCTCGTAAGCTTTCCAACGGCTTCTGAATCGTCTCTTTCCACTTTCAAAGGTCCTGTTATAGCCAAAATAGTGAACACTGCGCAACAATCCAATTAATTATGCACTTTTAACTCCAATCCTTCTCTTCTAAGAAAATCTCTTATGACGGAAAAAAATGTGCGCAAAACTTACGACATAAATACTTGTTCGTCGTAATTATTTACGATGAAAAACATTGTTCGTCGTAAGTTAATTATTTTATTATTAAAACTATCAACAATTGAATAAAAAAAGGATGGAGTCAGCCACGTGCAAAATATTAAAAGTATTGTTGAAAAATATTTTTAAAATAATCGAAACACCAGTTCGGGATTAAACACTAGTTAGCTATACAAGTCAAACTGATGCTTGACTCTTAAAATGGCAAACGAAATAAAATAATTTTCATATGAAATTTTCGTTATATCATTAATATATGTATCTATTGAAATCCATACGGTTGGATCATTAATTGTTTTTTTAAAATAAACCAAACACCAATTCAGGATTAGACACTAGTTAGCTGTAATAGTCAAACTAATGCTTGATTATTAAAATGGCAAACCAAATAAAATTATTTTGATATGAAATTTTGGTTATATCACTAATATATGTATCTATTGGAATACATATGGTTGGATCGTTGAAAATATTTTTAAAATAATTGAAACGCCAGTTCAGGATTGAACACTAGTTAGTTGTACAAGTCAAACTGATGTTTGACTGTTAAAATGGAAAACCAAATAAAATTATTTTGATATGAAATTTTGGTTATATCACTAATATATGTATCTATTGAAATCCATACAGTTGGATCATTGAAAAATATTTTTAAAATAATCGAAATACTAGTTCGGGATTAAACACTAATTAGTTGTACAAGTCAAGCTGATGCTTGACTGTTAAATGACAAACCAAATAAATTATTTTGATAAGAAATATTGGTTATATCACTAATACATGTATCTATTGAAATCCATATGGTTGGATCGTTGAAAAATATTTTTAAAATAATCGAAACACCAGTTCGGGATTAAACACTAGTTAGCTATACAAGTTAAACTGATGCTTGACTGTTAAAATGACAAACCAAATAAAATTATTTTATATGAAATTTTGGTTATATCACTAATATATATATCTATTGAAATTCATACGGTTGAATCATTGAAAAATATTTTTGAAATAAACCAAACACCAATTCAGGATTAAACACTAGTTAGCTGTACTAGTCAAACTAATGCTTGATTGTTAAAATGACAAACCAAATAAAATTATTTTGATATGAAATTTTGGTTATATCACTAATATATATATCTATTGAAATCTATATAGTTGGATCGTTGAGAAATATTTTTCAAATAATCGAAACACCAATTCATGATTAAACACTGGTTACCTGTACTAGTCAAACTGATGCTTGACTGTTAAAATGACAAACGAAATAAATTTATTTTGATATGAAATTTTGGTTATATCACTAATATATATCTATTGACATCCATACGGTTGGACCGTTGGAAAATATTTTTAAAATAATCGAAACACCAATTCGTAAACAACAGGGTTAAATGATAAAAAAATGATAAAAAAGTACTTAAACAGGGTTTTAAAAAGTACTTATTTAAAACAGGGTTAAATGATAAAAAAATAAAATTTAAAATTGATCAACAAATATATAAAAAAACATACATTAAAAAAATTAAATTATTTTTGAAAGAAAAATTAAATAAAATTAGAAAAATTAAAATTGTAGGGGGAAAATTGAGGGGCAAAAACCCCGCCTTCGATGAAAATATTGGAAAAGTCTTCAAGTTTCTCTCCCTCTTCCAAAATCTATCAATTGCGGCAGGCTTAATTAGGGTTTCGAGTTAAGGGTTTTGATTTATAAGCTGAATTAAGGCTTTGATTTAGGTCAAGCTTGGGCTGGGGTTTGCCGATCTAGATTCAAGCTTCGAGTTGCAATTACGGTTTAAGGTGTTGTTCTCCTCTAACTTCGATTTGTATTTAGGGGTTTAGTTTGTGTTTTGCTTCAACCAAATTTTTGTATGTTATTTGTTGTATATGTGTGTGTATATATGTATATCTCTCTTCACGCCTCTATCCATCACTCTCCATGTCTCATTTTCTTTTCTTCGGTCTCCTTATATCTCTCCATCTGTATATCTCTGTCCCCTCTCTCTGTGCAATAGTTGTTTTTGTGTAAAAGGATTCATTTTATGATTTTGAATTGATTCATTGTATGAGTCTGTGAATATGTGCGTGTGTGTTTAGCTTTGATTTGTAGTTATTTGAGCTTGTTTTAGTATTCAACAACAAAATGGGTAAATGAATTTTGTATTAATCTTTGTTGAATCAGAATCATGGAAAGATGGGTTTGTTTATTTCCCTTTGAGAAGAAAAGAATTGTGTGCAACAATGTACAACCAATTGCTAAAGGACATTATATTTTGTTGGATTTATTGGCTTCGACTTAAGTTTTGTAATGTATTGTACAATTCAAATGACTTTGTTAGCTAACTTTTAATATTTTTATGTATTTTTTAGTAGTTCATAATATTTGAATATTATTCCAATTATAGTGAAATAATATGAGTTCTTCCACTAGTTTTGATTACTTTTTTTTAGCATTGTATTGAATTTAAAAAATGGCTGGAAACTGGAAAGTCAAAATTTGGCTATTTTGAAAATACAAACTTACGACGGTTATTCATCACATATTCCGTCATAAGTTACTAATTTACGACGCATTTTTCCGTCACAAAATTATTTTTTATCTTATTAAAAGTGGGTTTCGTAAAGTAATAATCCACATTTTTCCGTCGTAAGTACATAATTTTGTGACATTTTTTTCGTCGTTTTTTGGTATCTTACGACGATATATTTCGTCGTAAGTAGATTTATTATTTTATTGAGTAAGTCGGGCCCTACTTTCTAACTTGCGACGCAATTTTATATTGTGACGAAAAAATAAACTTACTACTCGACCAAAAATGACGATTTTTTTCCGTCGTAAATGGCTCAATTACGACGATTTCAGTTCAAAAAAACCCTCGTAAATGGCCAGATTTGTTGTAGTAAAAACATATAAATTAATTAAAGAACAATCCAATTTCGTGACAAATAAACTAAAAATATAGACAAAGTATGATCATAAAGATCATACATCAATATACATGTAAATACTAAATGAATATATATACATATTTATGTTTTTATATTAATATGAAAACTGATACTATTATCAGGGTTTACCAACAAAAAAATAGTTAAATATTATTATTAGTGTTTTGAGAGAAGAAATTACTTAAATATGGCGTGTGTAGAGTGTATAGGTGTGTAATTAATGTAACCCCTAAATTAACTTTTTGGGAGCCTTTTGTAATGTTTCAATTAGGATATAGGGGTTGGTACCTGAAATCATGATTGTAGGAATATTCTGGAGTACGGGTACCTGGACGAATGGAGACACACATCCAGGTTTCCTCTGTATGTTGGAGTCTGTCAAGATGAGATTGGCGTGTGGCTGGAGTACCGTTTCATGTGGGACATAACGTTATGAGTAGGTGAGAAATGATTGGGAATAGTACGCGTACTCACAAACAATGATTGTGGAAATATTTTAGGATGACATGATATCGTGATGTCCATAACCACCTGAAGTCAGGTGGCCTTCCTTGGATCTGGGCTCATTATTTTACTGGGTTTTAGAGTAATAATTGGGCGAAGTTATTATATAGCCTATCAAATATACCCTAACAAAATAGTCATGAAGTGCATTCTGAAAATCATTATGGAAGTACAAAAGTTGGCACTTTTTCATAAAGCTAGACGTGATTTGCATTACAATTATTTAAGCTGGCAGGCATGTCTTTTGGTAGTAGCCAAGATTTTCATAACTTTTCGATTAACAATGTTCTTTTGACAAAGAAGTGCAACCAAATCGGTAACCTTATTACATTATCTTCTCAAAGAAAATCCTAATAATAATTCCTTTCGTTAACCAATTATCTTACTTAATGTTATATTTAGATATTATATGTAACTATGAACTACGCTAAACCAGGCTCTTAGTGACTGTTCGCACAAAAACACGCAAGCATACACGGTCACAAGTAGTATAAGATTAAGTTTAATTTGTTCCCATAGAGACTGGGTAAATTCAGAATGTGCACTTATGCAACAATGTGTGATTATTATTCACTTCTAAGTCAAGTATCAAGTTGAATTTGATTATTTAATTATATTAACTAAACGTAATTATGCTAGAATGAATTAACTAAGAGATTAAAATCAAGTTACTTATGTGAAATAAAACATGGGATTCCAACTTCATTAAATACTTCATTCAGAGTTTATGCCTTCAATCGTAGTATGTTACGGTTATGATAACTAATCATCCAACACAATATTGGTACACGCTATCTTTCAATATACGTATACCCTACCACTCAGCATCCACAAATTAGATAGAAGCTGGAAGACACCAATTATGTTTCGACCCTATATGTCTATAAGATCTGAAAATATAACAGGTTAGTCCATAATCGAACGGCTCGTCATCATGGGTGTAATATCTGAGATATATCGTGTAATTATTTTTGCTAATAAATAAATATTATGTACATTCAGTCTTTATTCTGTGAATTAATTGTTAAGTGATATATGTGTTTGGATGTTTAAAAATAATATAAATTGAGTATTTTAATTTTTATATGTCCAAAATAAAATATAAATACTTGTTATATCTTCCTGTTTATTTTTATGATGATTTATGGTTTTATAGGAAATTTAGGGATTTAATAAATTCTTTTTCCGAGTATTTATAAACTATTTTATATAATCGGGGACCATTCGACGTCACCCGTTTTTACATTTTATAACCCGAAACTCTTCCAAGAACTCCTTCCTAACCTAATTACAATATTCCAAGCATTTTCCATATTTTGACTTTTTCGATCCGGTGTACAGTTTGTCCTGTGCGGGTCCTGGCGCAATATTTTCGATACAAAATTCATTTCGGTAAATCAATAAAACTCGTATTTTCGATAAACGGGATCTTTTTATTAAACTATTATAATTATCACCTCGTAATACGTGTAACCAGGCGGTGAGACCAAGATCGCAGTACAAATTATACATATTTGGATAATTATCTCGAAATCGGTACCGCTTGGATCTGTTTTTATAAATAAGCGTACTATTTTATATCCGGAAAGATTCAATGGGGTATTAATTTTCTGTAAATATAAATAGCCCTTATTGTAATTTTTTTCGTACAGAAAATCATTTGCAATCAGTAAAATCTATATAAAACAGAGAAAATCCTATATTTATAAACTCTTCTTCGTAATCAAACCTAAATCCGGAGGCGTTATCGATATCGGATTGAGGCGTGCATATACTTGAATCGAAGCCTGGGAAATATCTTATCTGATTCAGCCATCAGTTTCAACCCAAAATCAAAGGTTAATTTCCTATAAACTGATTTATATCCGAATTTTTAAGAATTATAATTAGGGTTTTGAGTTCGAGCAATTGTTTGTATGATTTGATGATTGTATGTTGAAGATCTTTTCTTCCTGATCATTTTGGTATATTATATGCTTGATTTGGAGTTCAATAACATGTCCAAATTAGGGTTTGATTCTTGAATTAAATGGACTTACGTAATATACATAACAATTATGCAAGACTATAAATGAACTACCACTACACATGCAATATGATTCCTATATGAACACGACTCTACTACTACTAATCCTTAAATTACCACCCCCAAACTTAAAATATTTAATGAGCGTATTGAAGGCAATAATATGGATAGAAAGTCTTCTCTGATGTTCAACAGTAGGTTTACTTCCTTCCTCAAGCAGAATTTTATGCATACAATAAGAACGGCTGATTCCCTTGATATCTGCTATAGTCCATCAGATTGTTGATTTAAACTCTCTCAGAATTTGCAAAACCTTGTTTGCATCACTACCTGACAGGTAAGACGGAATAATAACAGGTAATGTACATGCGTCACCTAAAAGTGCATACCTGAAGTGATCTGACAGTGGTTTGAGCTTAA
Source organism: Apium graveolens (assembly GCF_009905375.1). Lineage (NCBI taxonomy): Eukaryota > Viridiplantae > Streptophyta > Magnoliopsida > Apiales > Apiaceae > Apium > Apium graveolens. The sequence continues at coordinate 5,414,231 of NC_133649.1, read as the reverse complement.
ATGTGGGAGCTTCTTCAATAGATGGTTTAAGACGCTCCTGAGAATTTTTTAGCTCTCCTAATCAAAGAAAATCGAATGGCATATCCAACTTCCTCCTAGGGCAGCGTAAGATGGTTAAAATGACACTACAAATCATGAATGTCAAAACATCCATAAACCTATGCCAGCATGGCAAGTTCTAAACCTCTATATCCACTTTTGTATTCAACAAAGGTTAATAATACAACTTAGATGTTAGTTACGCATCGAAGAAGATTAAGCACAACCATAAAAGGAAATCAATAATTCATCACACACTGAAAACTTTAAGGCAGTCAACTGCTAAACTCCATAAATAAATCATTTAAAATCCCATGATAACGATTAGTTCATAATCGAACGGCTTGTCATCATGGGTTCCAATGATGATAGTAAAAAGGTTCTTAGTAATAAAAGAAAATATTAAAGTATTAGGGTTAGAAAATAAATCCAAACCGAGCATCGTAAGTATCGTCTAATTAGAAGAATACAAAAATAAGATGTAGAACTAGATCTTATTCTTCTTAGCCATCTTGTGCTCTCTGCTTTAGGTTTTCCCCAGAGTTCCATCCCCTTTCTGATTGATATCTTCCTGTATTTATACGTTCCAGGTTACTTGACCACATAAAACTTCCAAAATAGAATTAAAATATCCTAGCAGCACGGGCGCGCTGAGTGTCTGTCCAGGGCAGCGCGGGCGTGCCAAGGTAGAGGGCGGTGGCGCTTGCCTTCTGCCGAAGAAATTCCATTTTCTTTGTTTTTTGCTCTGCTCCTCTTGCAAGTTTTTGCCCTTCCTTTCCTGAAATCATACTGCCATAGAAGCATAAAAAACTCAATTCTTGCCTCCAGTTATAGCTCTACAAAGACTCAACAAAAATGCCTAAAAAACACCACATACTTGAGGTCAAGTCATCAACTTAAACCGGTATGAAGCATTTTAAATGGATATAAAATCCACTTATTAGTGACTCCTCAAATAAGTAAGGGTCTCCCTTCTTTTTTTATTTTGAAGAGTCACAACCCACTCTTAACTTATATTTTTTAATAAAATTATCTTTCTATTTTCCTTCTGTCATATATTTTTTATGTACTTTTATAACTTCAATGTACTTTTATTTATAAAATAATAAATAAAGAGTTGGTTTAAATATTATTGTTAGAGATGAACCTTCTTTATCTTATTAAGAGCTAATTTTTTATAATGTTTATAAAGATTGTACTAAGAGTCTGTTGGAGATACTCTTAGGATTTCTAAACTATATATTTACTCTGTGTTTTGTTTATTTGAATAAGTCAACATGGTTGACATCTTATTAGTAACGGTGCGATTAGTACATGAAAGTAATAGTTCATCGGGAGTAGTTTTGGGGAAATAATAAGAAGGGGCTGCTGGTTTGTAGGTGCCACTTTGCTCGTAGTTATATTTAGGTATAGTAGTTCCTTTTCTTGATGTTACGTAACCTGCTATCTATATACTTCATATATACAAAATCGAGTTTACACTCATCTAAGTTTCCTTCTTGTTTACGCGTTTATATATTTTTAATATTCTGGTAACAGAGCCACAGCCGTGTGACCATAAAAATACACACGTTATACGACATCGGCTATGAAGTAGAAACTATTTATGCCAGCACATTAAGTATGGGAAGTAATAGAACTTAAGAATTTCAACGCTATTTTTTAGGATAAGATTGACAAACAAGCATTACCTGTTATTTACCAGGGGATTTCAGAGGATTTGCTGTTGACACTTGCTGAAAAGAAAATAGTTAAGTAGACTTGGGAGGCTATTAGGACATTATGCCTATGCGTAGAAAGGTGAAGAAGGTAAATGCATACACACTAAAAGGAGAATTTGAATCACTAAACATGAAGGAAATAGAGAAACTCGATCAATTTTATATGAAATTGAATGGCTTGATTACAAATATCTGGGCTTTGGGAGAGAAATTTGAGGAGACTTACATGGTGAAAAAATGTTTTGAGTAGTACCTTTAAAAATTTCTACGAATTGCTTCATCCATTATACTATTTTGGAACTCGGAGGAGCTATCAGTGGAAGAAGTTACTGGGTCCCTGAAAACTCATGAGAAGAGAATTTGGGGAGAGACAAAAGTGAACGAGGGAAATAATATTTTACTGATAAAGAACGAGTGTAGAAAACATGAGAAATCAGATGGACTACTCTTGCTTACCAGAGATGAATGGATAAAAATATCATGCAAGAAAGGATATCGAAGGAGTTATGAAAGTCGTGGAAAAGATGGTGAACATTGAGGACGTGGCCGAAGCAGAGTGAGGTGCTTTAACTGTGGAGCTCTAACTGCCAAAAACCATGACAAGATAAAAAGAGTAAGTTTGAGGTAAATTTAACCCAAATCTAACTTGGATTGTATAATTCAGACTTTATTGTTAATTTTTTAATTTTAGATTTTGTCCAGTTTACTATTGTGCACAGATGTATGACATATAATTCTATAATTTTATTTTTAAGAAATTCATGAAGCACGGAACTAAAGGGTTTCGCAGAGAAAGTATCATCACCTCTTTGTCCGGGAAGGGTTATATTGGTCTAAAAGATGATGAAGTAAGAACAAAGTGAATACATCAATATTCTAAGCATAATTGTCATGGATATTTACATTTTATTTTATGTTGAACAGATCAAGAAAGGAAGGTTGGAGCCAAAAGTACAACCTGATAGAGCACTTTTTTTGAAAAAGGCTCGCAAGGGAAAAAATAGGGAAGAGTTTGGTGAAGACTTGACTGCTGTATGCGACAAAATCTTAAGTCTCATGTACGATTATATTTACATACTAGTAGGGCCATAAGTTATACTGAATATAACTGATTGAAATGACATTATTTCACTAATAAATGAAAAATTAAATGATTTAAATCTTCTTAATTTATATAAATAATTTGCATGATGTAGTTATATATATCCTGCAAATGAAATATATTAATATAACATAGAGAGAAAGGTCTCTATGCCTGATAAACAGATAAATATTAACAAATACCGAAATTTCTTTTGAAAATAACATAATCTATTATGCAAAATTCAAAATTTCACAGAACACTGTATGTAACAAAATTATTTCAATTTCAACCACAACAAATTGTATTATACAAAATTATGTTGGAAATCAATTTTAGTTAATTTTATTTCAAGTCAATTGGATGCTTAGTTGGAAAAAAAAGAAGGGTGAAATATAATTTCATGGATGTGATGATGTTCTCACTACAGCTTTGGAGAGTCGTGAGTATTGTGGAAGGGTTCATGCTATTGGAGTGTACATACCTCCGAAATTATACTTTAAGTTGTCGAGGAAAAAAAGATTCGAATCAAGAAGGAAGAGTTGATGGCACTAAATCGACAAAGAGATGATAAGGCCGAGAAAAAGATGCAGGCTCTTGAGGCCGAGATTTCTCAATAGAAGGAAATGATTGCTTTAGTAATTCCTCTTCACTCTCCAATGCAGTCCGAAAGGGAAAGTCATCAGCCAGTTAAAGGAATTATATGTGATGATAATGATGATGATGAATGTCATCCTATAGTTCATCACCCTAGGCATTTCCCTCCTAGCATTTTGGTAAATTTACCACAAGTTAGTATTTTAATTTTATTAAATAATTTCTTGAATAATTTGGTCATTTATATAATATAGGAATTGTGGTTATGATGTTTAATTGATTGTATTATTAATGTAAGAAAATCCGAAACAAGGGTTGTAGAGTGTATTATAATATTAGCAACTAGGTTACACAATTTGATGTGTTATATTTTTATCGAACCGCAAGTGCATATTGTCTACGGTAGTACAAAGTTGCTAGTGCAGGTCGTATCCATAAGAAGACTAAGCTTTAAGAATTTTAATTTAACTGTTACGAATTATTTCCGAGAGAAGAACGAACATTAAAGGTTTTTAACTAACTACTAATGCAAATAACTAGGTTTTTAATTCAATTAACTAAAGGTCTATGACGGTGTAGGTTCACCATGTTTACACCAAACTAATCATAAAGGTATAGCAATTTAGTGGGATGAGTAATTAAAGTAAAAGTTAATCTTTCCCAAGCATTAACACTTTCAGAAATTCAATGATGCTCCCACTCTCACTTTCAATTCTGCTATCATATGTGTGTCTCTAGTCTGTAAAATCTCCTGGTCTATTTCCCCTATTGTCTGCAGTTTTACATTCCTTTATTTTTAACACAAGAAGTTGAATAAAGATTTGTTAACTTTCCCAGAAACTTGTTTTCCTCGTTTATATATATACAAACACCTATATCTATATATATTACGTTACAGGCATTTACAGGAGGGCTTCTATAGTTGGTATCAGTGTTGTGGTTTATGGCAGATATCGATGCCCAAGTACATGCCAAGGGGAACAACGATAGAGACAAGCTCAAAGAAGGGGGAGGTTGTCCGAACTATCCAATCCTGGCACGCGATAACTATACAGTATTAATTATAAAAATGAAAGTGTTCATATACCATGGAATTCCAGAGGTTACACTCTTGTCTCTGGCAGATAAAACCACGACTAAGAAAACTTGGGTACCAAAATTAACTTGATTTGATTTTAATGTGTGTAGGGAAATAAAAAGAACCTTTGATACTTGGATAGTGGTTGCTCAAGGCACATGACTGGAGATTCTACCCTGCTCATTGAGTTCAAGGAGAGAGCTGGCCCAAGTATTACTTTTGGAGATTACAATAAAGGGTGTACTATGGGATATGGCTTAATTTCAAAAGACAATGTCATCATTGAAGAAGTTGCTCTAGTGGATGGACTCAAACATAATATTTTGAGTGTTAGCCAGCTATGTGATAAGGGCAACTTAGTAACATTCAATTCTGGAGCCTGTGTTGTTACAAACAAGAAGGATAACAAAGTGGTTCTCACTGGAGTGACAAAAGGCAATGTGTATTTAGTTGACTTCAACTCATCAAGTGCAAATTATATTACTTATCTTTTCAGCAAAGAAAGTCAAGATGAAAGTTGGCTATGACACAAGAAGCTGTCCCATCTGAACTTCAAAACTATGAATGAATTAGTCAGGAAAGATCTTGCAAGAGGCATTCCTCAAGTTGAGTTCTCAAAGGATGTACAATGTGATGCTTGTCAAAAAGAAAAACAAATCAATGCATCATTCAAAAGGAAGCTTGAATCTACAATGAAGAACCTCTACAACTATTGCATATGGATGTGTTTGGACCAGTCAATGTGTTGTCAATCTCAAAGAAAAGATATTGCCTAGTGATTGTAGATGATTTCTCAAAGTTCACTTGGACATATTTTCTTAAATCTAAAGACGAAGCTAGTGAAATCATAATCAATTATGTAAGGCAATTCAACAATTATTCTGATCTCAAAGTTAGAAGAATCAGGAGTGACAATGGAACTGAGTTCAAGAATTTTGTTATGAGGTTATTTTGTAAAGAAAATGGAATCATGCATGAATTTTCAGCAGCTAGAACTCCACAACAAAATGGAGTGGTGGAAAGAAAGAACATATATCTTATTAAAACTGCAAGAAAAATGTTAGAAGAATCAAAGTTACCAACATACTTTTTGGAAGAAGCTATAAATACTGTGTGCTACACTCAAAATATTTCTTTGCTCAATCAAACAAAATGCATGACTCCCTACCAATTGTTCAAGAACAAGAAGCCAACACTAAACTTTCTTCATGTCTTTGGTGACAAATACTATATTCTAAGGAACCAAACTGAGCAACATGGAAAGTTTGATGCCAGAACAGACGAAGGTATTTTTATTGGGTATGTAGTTGAAAAAGCATAAAGAGTCTACAATCTTATAACCAACATTGTTATGGAATCTGTACATGTTATGTTTGATGAAAAGAATATTAAAGGAATGCAAGATGAAGGTTTCCATGAAAGTCTCAAATTTGACAATGTTAAGATGATTTGTGATGATAGTGAAGATGAAAGTGATCAAGAAATAATCTGTAAAGACAATGCAGAAAAGTCAGCAATAAATGAAGCACATAATTCAACATCCGTCGAAAGACCAAGTGCATCATCCGTTGAGAGACAATCTGCATCATCTGTCGAGAGGCAAAGATCAACATCCGTTGAGCCACCAGTAGGAGTTGAAAGTCAATACAGATCATACTCAGAAGGGACCCCAACTTCAAGTCAAAGATCCACAAACTCAGGGGGAATTTCTTTTAATCAAAACTCAGTCATACATCAAGACAACTATGAGGCCTCTTCATCTAGAGCTAATCTACCATAATAAAGAAAATGGATTAGAGATCACCCATTTGAACTTATCATTGGTGATGCAACTTTTAGAGTGCAAACTAGAAAAGCAACTCAAGAAGAATGTCTATACAGCAGCTTCTTGACATTGTTTGGAGTCGGTGTCTTGCTTTTGTACTATTTCCGATGTCATCACTAAGCATCTAAATATACAGAGAAGAGAGAGAGAGAGAGAGAGAAAGAGAGAGAGAGAGAGAGAGAGAGAGAGAGAGAGAGAGAGCAATTACAAAACTGAAATAGAGAAAGCGAGACACGGAGAGAGCGAAGTCGGAAGAGAAGGAGAAAGGAGAGAGTCGGGAATGTTGGGCGGGGGATTGGGCCGATAATGTGCCTATAGTTGAAAGAAAGTTAGAAACGTACTTTTGCAAATAAAAATTTAAAATAAAGTATATTTGTAATAAGTTCGATAAGTTGGTATAATTGAAAATAAATATATAAAAATTGGTATTTCCGGTATTAATACATCATCAATCCTTCAAAAAATGAGTATTACGACAGATACGAAGGAGCGTAGATTGCGATAACATGATACCAGGTGAACTGTATGACTTTGAACTCCTAATATGAATATGATAAAATTGTTAATATTTATTAACATATATATTCTCAGTTTTGTAGAGAGATTTTTTCTTTGTATTAGATGCTCGAAACCATCACATAGAGTATTTGTACATGTGTGTTTTATAAAAAACCGACATGTTACTAAATAACTGCGGGATAAAATTGGGTAAATTTTCTTTTCTCAAAACTGATAATCAAGAACACTTCCTAAAATAAAATGTATATAATCACTAAACTATTAGCAAGAAAAGAGGTATATTGTAAACAATAAATAATAATAAATTGGGATTTTGAAAATGAAAAATTGAAATAATCTTTGACCGTTATTTCATATGAAAAGTTAAGATCCCATTCCCGCTAAATGTTGAAATATTTTTATGGCAACTCTATACAGGAATTTTTCCTATAAGAGCTTTTACTTTCCACAAAGGTCAGTGTCGTATTTCGTAAGTCCGGCATGCTCGTATAGTGACGTGGAACTGGAGATTTACTTATTTTAGAGATGGAATTGTAGTAAGGATATGGGAAGTTGTCCTATGGGAACCATATTTTCAAACTTAAGCGTACAAATGAAACAACCTAGGGTAAATGTGAAACTCTAGAAGATTTATGCAGGAAGCAATATAGCTAATGAGGTATGTAAATTAATATTAAGTCAGGAGAATTTGGATAATAATATTTTTTGACTTCAAAAAAAAGCTAGATATACTAAAGTGAGCATTAGGGTTCATTCCCAGGTAGAAAAATAATTTTATGGGACCTTCAGCCCACAAAGAGCGATATATATGAAATTATTCTATAATGGTATATGGTCACACGATTTATTTATGGCTCCTAGATTAAACTTCCTAAATAAGTGATAGGTGCACACGTATATGTTGTTTTCTTAAAAGTAAACATGGTCTTCAAATTCTCATTTTACAGGGCGAACTTATTATCTAAATGTTTTCAAACTAATACATTCAAGGCATTAAACTCTTTAGTAAACTTATTAAAAAAGAGTGAATAAAATCAACTCCGGCGTTTGATTTTACTCATAAAACTATGAAAATAGAGTTTTCACCGACCGTTAAATAACTGCTAAAGTCCACGTGTACATTTCACGTGTTGGGTCATATTTGACATGTGGTGGCCCATGACCTAACATGTCAGTGCCACGTGCCACTATGGCCAAAAACACGTGATCTTCCACCTCAGTAATGAAATGAACTAAAAATTATTTTAGTATCATATTTTAATATTTTACTGTTGGAAATCAATAAGAATCTTTGATTTGTAATATTTGAAGGATAAAAAATTTATTTGGTGTAAAATTAAATAGAAATTTTGAAATTGTTGGGCTAGAGAGGCCCTATCTTGACTTTTAAAAGATTTGGGCAATTTTATAATAACTCACCAAGAATACGAGAATATATGAAATTGTTTGTAATGTGGAGTTGGTCCATTAAGGAAACACCAATTAAATTGAAAAAAAGTACAAAAAATACTTCAGGGGAGAAATAGCAGCTACAAATTTCACATAAAAATCCTATAATATAGTTATGGATTTCTATTTGTATGTTTATTATAAATATTCAAAATACTTATGTTGTCATATTTACAATCAAATTTTATTGTAATTAGTTATTAGTTCATTAGTTGGGAAACAAACGATAGTCTTCGATGGGACGCACATTAAATACATTACTTTTATTATAAAATTAAGTCATTTTCTAGCCGATTATACTTTGATGTTTAATATGTCTGACTGGGCCATATCATTAATTTAGGGAAATAAATCAAATAGTTTTGCTCATTAGAGGCATACTTACGGAAATAGTTAAATTTGAGTGCAATGGAATTATTGAAGTCGGGAAAAGGTTTCCAAAATGAGGATAAATATTTTTAGTTTAATAGAATTATTGAAGTCCCTAAAGGATTTCCAAAATCATGATAAATAGGTTCATGGACACTGCAAAAAGACTATACAACATATATAAGCGAAATCAACTATCTTTTGGCAAAAGTACAATACAACATATCCAAATGAAAGTATGTTTTGGATTGTAGGAGGTGTAAGAGAAAAATAAACTGTAGCAGAGGATAACATCACGTTATCCCTTGTAGACAAGTTTGCCCAATTTCAAGAAATGAGAGATATAAGTTAAAAAAATAAAGAGACGAGATATAACTGACCAATGGCGGTCGGTTATATATATGACAGTAAAATCACATCATTTTGGCTATAACGGGAACCTCATTCCTTTTATAACCGACCAACACATGTGGTCGGTTATAATATGCCGGATCGACGTCGGTCGGTTATATTTGGTCGATTTTTTCCTGTTTTCACTACTTGAAATATGTCCTTAGACATCTGTTTAAACATATGTCTGTTTTTTCAACCTGATGTCTTCGCATGTGTAGATAATGGTCAGGGTCTTTAAAATCGGTTTTTAGCTGATGTTAAAGGCCTAAATAAACCATAGTTTTATTAAGAAACTGATGTATATTTAACCCTTATTTTTAATAATATGTTAAAACTAAATTGTGAAAACTGGTAATTAGGAGGTTAAGAAGCACTATAAATATATAACAAGGAAGAACTTTAAACTGATGGACATCAATTTATTAACTAAAATGATGTCTTACTTTGTATAGTTTAGCGATTGCTACATATAACCGATATTTAATATGGTATATGACATCGGTTTCACTTAGGTTAACGATGTTAATTATGGCATATCTCATCAGTTTCACATAGGTTGGTGATGTCAAAGTCCCATTTGACATCATTTTTCCTATCAAAATTATTGTGTTTTGTTTATTTTTAACATCAGCCGGTTAATATTTAAATGAGGTTATATATATCCAAGATACAGCATGATCTTTAATTAAAATAAAAGCTATATCAATAAAAATAATCTTAAACCAGAACAAAATATACCAACATTCAACAAACATATTTTTATATCTACATCTACATCAATATCAAAAACTATCTAGTTGCAATCACATTCCTAACCTATCTAGCTCACTAAAGCAGCATCATATATTGAAGAAGTAGAACTTCTTCTGCGAGGATTTAAAAAGACTCATCTTCTAAATTGCGAAGACCGTATGCGAAGGGGTCTGCTAAAACTTCCATCTCGCCAAACATGACAATGATAGTGATATGTTTTGCCACACTCCAAATCAAGATACTGGAAGAGAAAAAGGTATAGTAATTAATAAAAAATTATTGGAAAATATTGGTACAAGTCCCATATTGGTAAGTCATATTTTTGAGCATTATGACTAAAAGATGTGTGAGATATGATGATATTCTCTTAATAAAGGAAATTATTATTTTTCATTAGAATTTGTCTCAAATATTATGGCATAAATTAATTTAATTTTATTTCAGATTAATTGATATGGTGTATGTTTTGATATATTTAATCTGATTCTGTTTCAGATTATTTATGGAATACAGTAGCATGCAAGTATTACACCGATTCCATAATTAATGATATTTAATTATGAAAATGAGTAGCGCACAAGTCTATCTACACCTATATAAACACCTCTAAGGTGTTAGGGTTAGACACAGCAAAAACCATATTCGCCTCTAAACATAAAACCCCACATCTCTCTCTCTCTCATTCTGTTGGTGATAGTTTCGTGTCCGTTCAAGCTCGCTGAAAGTGCTCTTTATCCGTGACGCCGCCGCTACCTCGTTTTATGCTGGGAGGCTATCGACTCGCACATACAGTGAGATGCAAAATAGCTTTAAAGAGACAATTTCAATTGGACTCGAGGATCTCTCTTCTACTAATATCTTTTCTTTTTTTGTTGATTTCGTTTACTCATGCACACACTTATTTGATTTATATGTATTAATCGCAGATTGTATTTATAATTTTAAAGCTATTATATATATATATATACATCTGTGACTGATACATCTGTATATGCTTGTTTGTTGAGCAACAGATCGATAGAGAACCAAACTGTGATTAACACTGGAAACGTGATGGCTGATCCCAACGCACAGATCGCTGGATCTGACGGGGTTCAACAGCAGGCAATTAACCCTGACACACAGATCGTAGTATCTGATGAGGGTCAAAACCTGTTGGACATGTGCCTTCGGGATATGTGCCTGTGGGACACACTATCATTGGACAGTTTAGTATGCCTCTTGGATAGATATCGGCAGGATTCACTCCTCCGATTATACCTGTGGTGCCTACTGGGGTGCATACACCTCTAATACAGACGCACGTACCATCTGTTCCACATGCGGTGCATGTTGCACCTGTTATGCCAACTGTGCCTGCTACACATGCTGAAAAACCTGAGAAGTTCAACAGAATGAAATTCAAACGTTGGCAACAAAAGATGCACTTTTATCTGACCACGTTGCATATGGATCGCTTCCTCAATGAAGAACCACCGTTGCTCACTGTTGAGAGTAACGTGTAGACTATGTATGCTGCTGCTTGGAAACACTCCGATTACATATGTCGGAACTATGTGCTAAATTGTTTATTTGACTCGTTGTATAATGTGTACAGCACGAAGCCAACAGCTAAGGCCTTATGGGGGTCACTTGACCATAAGTATAAAATTAAGGACGCTGGGGCAAAGAAGTGGATTGCTGGCCGTTTTCTTGATTATAAGATGGCAGACTCTAAGAGTGTGGTCAGTCAGGTACAGGAACTAAAGGTGATCATTCATGACATTCATGCTGAGGGAATGGTCATAAGTGAGTCTTTCCAAGTCGCTGTTATTATTGAGAAGCTTCCACCTGGATGGAAAGATTTCAAGAAATATCTTAAGCACAAGCGAAATGAGATGTCTGTGGAGGATCTTATTGTTAGACTTCGTATTAAAGAAGACAACAGAGGGTCCGAGAAAAAAGTTAATGTTGCCAACTGAGAAGGCAAACATGGCGAAGCATGCTCAAAGCTCCCAGCCCAAGAAGACTACTTCTGGTAAAGGGGCAAAGCTGGCATCTAAGGGAGGGATTTTGAAGTCGAAATTTCAAGGGAAGTGCTACAACTGTGATAAGGTTGGTCATAGGTCTTCTGACTGCAAGAAGCCCAACAAGAAGAAAGAAGCAAACATGGGTGATAATATCTCCAAGGAGATGGGTGATATAGACCTATGTGCTACGGTCTCTGAAGTGAACCTGGTCGGTTCTAATCCGCGTGAATGGTGGATTGATACTGGTGCTACTAGGAATGTTTTCCCAGACAAGGCGATTTTCTCTAGCCTCAAAGCTTCCAATGCCGGTGAGAAGCTCTACATGGGGAATTTAGCAACTTTTACCATTGAGGGTGAAGGCACGGAGATCCTAAAGATGGCCTTTGGGAAGAATCTGACTTTGAAGAATATACTTTATGTGCCTGATATTCACAAGAACCTTGTGTCTGGTTCTCTATTGAATAAAAATGGCTTTCGCATTATAATAGAGTCAGATAAAGTTATTTTGTCTAAGAGTGGTATGTTTGTAGGCAAGGGTTATGTAACCGATGGGTTTTTTAAGCTCAATATGATGTCCGTTAAGGACGATAATGAAATGAAGAATTCTTCTGCTTACTTGCTTGATTCTCCTAATTTATGGCATGCTAGATTAGGACATGTAAATTATGACACTTTACGATGTTTAAGTGGAAAAGAATACATACCAAAACTCACTATTGATTCAAAACATAAGTATGAGAGTTGTGTTGAGGCAAAATTAACGAGATCATCATTTAAACATGTGGAAAGGAATACCAAAGTGCTAGACCTAATATATAGTGATATATGTGATTTAAAATTTGCTCCAACAAGAGGAGGAAATAAGTATTTTATTACATTCATTGATGATTATACAAAATACTGCTATATATATTTGTTGAAAAGCAAAGACGAAGCTATAAAGAATTAGAATAGACATCGGTTATTTTAGAGAGTGATGTCTGAGATGATCTTCAATATCATTTTAAAAATGTTCAATGCTAAAATTACTTTTAACATCAGTGACATTTCAAATTTATGTTAATTGTGTGATGTCATAAGCAGTATTTCTAGTAGTGTTTCTTGTAGTGATTGCTCCACACATTCTCCTATAAATTGATAATACACATTTATGTGTTTACTTCGATGTAGAAAACTTGATTCCTTGTTAAATTAGTTACAGGCCTATTGTGAGAACCATTGGACCAGGTTGTACACTAGATATTTAATTTAAAACATTATGCATCCGAATGCCTTGACACACAGCAGTCGTTGTAGACATGAATTTTATATCGCATGATTATAATACTACACACCTTTGCTTTTCCTTTCTCGTTCTTTTTCCAATTTTCTGCTTTGGTTCCTCCAGTTTCTCAGTTTCAATGATAGTAGCACGCTTCTCAACTTCTGATTTGGTAGAAACCTCTTCAGCCTTTTTATTGGCTTCTAAGGCAACCTGTTTTTTCTGATCCTTAAGTCTTAGCTTTTCTTGTCTTTTGGCTTCTGGAAATTATGGATGTCCATCCTTCACACAAATTTCTTTACCATGTCTTTAGACTTTAGCTATCCTCTTCTTTCAAACTGAATCTTTTGGATGTTTGATGTGAGCAATAGAATGACCAAGCAGTTTCTTATCATCTGGATGAGAAGTTGCATAGACTATGTCCAAAGGATTCTTGTTAGAATGTTTCAAAGAATGTTTCTTGGGCTTCAAAATCGCATTGGCTTTTGGTTGTCTTCTAGTAGAGGTTTGACCTCTCTCATTGTTCCTCAAGCTCATTTCAGTGATAGGGATTTGTCTCAATTGTGTGAAGTATTTCATAAATTTATCTTTCTGTTCAATTGGATCAAACACCTTTTTAATATTCTCATCAATTTGCTTCTTTTGTTCGTTCAGCCTGAGCTTAGTTGCTGCAATGTTAATCAAATCAATACCATCTAGAACTGGTGGCTTTAAGAAAGTAATGGCTAGAACAATTACTTTGCTGACTGTAATTTACACATCCTTCTCCCCCTCACTAACTTGAGTAATTGCACCTTTCTCCCCCTTTTTATTATCATCAAGTTTGGCAGGATTGGAAGTCTGAGCAGCCACTAATTGCTGTAGCAATTGAGTTTGAGTTTGTTGGTTGGAAAGTATTTGAACAACTGAGTCTTCAACTTTAGACAGTCTTGAACCAGGATACTCAACTTTGTTCTTTAAGTCATTATCTTTCCTGATATTTTGATCGAGACTAGTCATAGTAGTATCAGGAAGTTTAGCATCCAGTTTCTTGTAGAGATCCTCCTTGACTTGAGACAAGTCATGTTTTAATATATCTACACTTTGATGATGTTGAAGAGCTTGAATTTTATGCAACTGTAGAGACTCCATATGGGTTTGAAGAAGTTTCTTGGTGCTGGTGTTATTGGTGGGCTGAATGGCAGCTTGAGTTTTATGAATTAGCTTTAACAAGACATAATTTAAATGATGAAGATTGCATTCTTTGGTAAACATCCAATCTGGAGTTTTAGTTTCTCCCCCTATGTTCATGCCTATGTCTTTATGACCCTCTCCAAGAGAATCAAAACTAAAAGAATCACCAGAGGTTGTAGATTTATACTCAAAATCCTCATCAGTTCTGGAAGGAAGTGAGTTGATTGCATCTTTGGCCCTTAGCATGGAAGTTGTTGTATGCACCAAGTTTAGTGTCCTCTTAGCAGCCTCATTGTCTTGTTCAGCAAAAATTTGATAAGCTGAAACAGGGTGAGTAAATGCCTCATCTTCATAATAAACAGAGTCAAAAATAGCTTGATATTTTTGCTGAAATAGCTGCTTCGTCTAAGCCTCATTGACATCCCTTAACTCACTAACAATGGGCACTTCCCATTCTTCATTTGTACCTGTATTTCTCTCATTTTCTCTCTGATATTGTATCAAGGGCTCATCTTGGCTTCCCACCCTCATACCCTCACATTCAGCATCTAAGGTGGGACTCCTCTCACTCACTTTTACCATACTAGAAGAAATATTATGCATTTTATCACTCATTTCCTCTCCTTTTGCCTGAGAGCAACTCAGCATCTCACTTTGTTCACTCTCTTCCCTCAATCCTAATAGTGATTGAACAACCACTAAGTCATCTGCACTTGTAAAATTTGTGGAAATTTCAATTGGTGCAGAGACTTTCAACGGATGAGAAACATTCATCAAAATAGTAGTTGAGAAATTCAACGGATAATTGTTGTTAAGCACATCCGTCGAGATATAATAACTGGTCGACAGATGAATAATATCCGTCGAGAGAGTAGAAATGATAGAGTTTGGAGTAGAAAATACTGTAGAATCATTGGTGACTGATTTAAGATTGTCCATAGATTTCTCAGTATTTTCAGAAAAGAAATGACAAGTGAGCCAACAAATCATCTATAGATGATGCTCACTTTCTTGAGATTTTGGCTTCTCCATGAGAGTTAAAAATGGAGAATCAGGAATTGATGTATTTATCATGTCCACATCCAGTGAGTTTGTGGGAGAAATTTATGTTTGAAATGTTTCGATTAAGAGAGATTTAAGTTGTGACTCCACATTTATTAGAGTCACATCAATCTGACTTTGAGATAGTGCATTAACTAAGTTTTTGACTGCAATTGGCATTGTGTGTGCACCCTGTGTATCCCCAATTATTTTATATTTCTTCTTTCTAATGTAAGTTTGAGGTTGCTTTGTGTCCCTAACCATTTTGGCCTGTGCTCTTGGTTGAGAGCCTATTTCAATAGTCACATCCTTTTGGTAGGATGTAACTAGTAATGAGCTTAAATCGTTATTAAGAATTATAGTCTGTTAGGAGACTGCAATGTGGCTGGTTTGGGGTTCACTTACCTCACTCTCCTTATCCTTAGGGTTTCTTTGATTTTCACCTTGTCCCTCACTTAGCTCACCACCCTGAACAGTCCCCTCTTGGTGTTTGGTAGATTTTAAAACTAGTTTCTTTTGAGAGAAACTTGAGTGAGTTTTCTTTGACTTAGATTTAGAGATTTTAGATTTTTTGGCTTGGGTAAGCATCTGTTTGGTCACTATCACAGATGCCATAGCCACAGTTGGTTGCAAAGAAGTTTGTGGTTGGGTAGAGATTGGGGCAGAAGAAATTACTTCATTTACCTTTTGTGCCTCAAAGATTGGAAGATAATTAAGAGTCACTCTATTATTGAGATTATTTCTGCTCAAATCTGCAAGAACTCTCTCTTCTTGAACCCAACAATCAAGCTTGTTGGTTGGTTTCTCAGTTACAAGATTCTCATAAATAAAATTAGCTAGCAACATAAAGAATCTAGCATAATAAATGTTCTTCGACCTTTTATTAATGTGTCCTAGTTTGTATCCTAGCTCATACATTACAGAATTACTGAAATTAAAATACTTATCACTCAAGAGCATGTAAAGCATGTTAAAAATAGAATCGCTAACATCATCAAAATTACTATTTTTTCCAGAAAATACCTTAACAAAAGAATTACAAAGAAAGCTCCACTCTTTCCTAAGGCCCATTCTCCTAACCTCACCTAACTTGGTGGGATTGAGAGAATAACCCATAGAAGTAAGCATGTTGCTCACCTATGTGTCTGTGTCTGGAACAAAAGGTTCATTTTCAGGTAGTTTAAAGCATGCTTGTAGTGTAAATGTAGTGGTCCTTACCTTTGAGAGAGAAGGTAATGGTCTTATCTTTTGAATTGAACACGGAAGTGGTCCAAATCTCCTCAACAACCACTATGCCATAGATTGGATTCTGCAACCCCAAGAAACCGTTACTAAAGGCCAAAAAAGCATTGTTAAAGGACAAAAAAAGGCTATTGTGACTCTTTTTCGAGGTTGTAATTTTAGGCGTTACAATAGAGGTTTTTGAAACCTCGAGGACACCCTATTACAACCCTTGGTTACCCGTTACAGAAATATGCTATTGCAACACCGATGGGGTTGCAATAGGACTTGAAAAGTGTTACAACATGGTTTAGGCTATCAGTACAATATTTGTGGGGCCCACATTGGGCTAGCAGGACAATATTTATGGGCCCCACATGTGGGGTATTGATGCAACACTTTTCTAACGTTTTTTAATGTTTTTTGCAATGTTTTTAGTGTTTTTTACAACATTTTACATTGATTATTAGCAACACTGTAAAGACCTATTGCAACGCTTTTACAAAAAAAATGCAAGGAACTGTTTATAAATTGGCATGCCCATAAATAAGACCATAGTCTTAAAACCAACACAATCAACCAATCCACCAACCATAACATCAGTTATCACAAATAAATACAACTACCTTCACCATCACCATGCTACGATCCCACATTACATGTTCATCTCATAAATTCCAAACAATATAATACAAACTTAATTTACAAAAATAAATAATCTTGAACTATCAATTCTAGTAGCAGGGTCATATGCCACATTCAATAGTTTCATGTAGAAAATAACATCTTCTTCTCCCTCAACATTCACGTCTAACGCATACCTGCAATTAAAATTAATCACATTCCACTCCTAGTTATGAGCTAACCAACACTTCTCAAAAATTTAAGAGATATAATTACAATATATAATCTGATTCACTTATCTAAATAACTAGTGATAAAGGAAAGATCTGATTCACAATATATAGTTTTAAGTATCATTCCTAAAGTGACTGTACTCAAAGATCGATTCCAGAGACTTAGGATTTGATGATAGATCAAAAAAGAATATTGTATAAATCTTAATGATACTTTTCTCAAAAGTCTTATTTACAACAATCACAACTGTTTTACAATTTATTTTATATTGATAAAGCACTAGTTCAGGTATATTAGGCAAGTTGGAATAACAATCTATTATTATTTCGGTGAAGTGCATCATACAGTAAATTGACCCGATCTGCGCTTTTCTGATGCCAGAAAGTGCAATCGCATGTCCTGAATTTTCTCATACTCCATTTTTAGCACATAACATGTCCAGAATGTAAAGGCATAGGCCATCACTATATGAATCCAAAACCTACAATCAGTTTTAAATAAATAAGGTTCTCATCCTCCAATCTGTCAAGTTCTTAAGCTAACATTCAAATTACTATTTAAAAGATTAAAGTATCAAAGTTCTTATATTGTAGTACTGGTAAAAGAATTTTACAGCAGTTCACATGTATTGCAAATAATTGTATGCATTTTACTAAATGATTGTGCAGAGTTCCAAATGCATATACAAAATGAAGGAAATATAGCACATAAGGATGGTCTTTACAAAAGTTTCTTTTATAACACCAGCACAACAAAACCCATAACAAGGAATAGTTGAAACCTAATTGGCAGCAATTAGAATGCTCGAGAAGTCTAAGTTTGTAAGCTTAATAAAATTTTCTAATTACTAAAGAATATGTAGTGAAAGCATTGTAGATGAATCAAGACATTTCACAAATAACATACATGTAATGATGGTACAGTTCATATAATGCTTGAAACAGCCTATGTTCTTACATGTCTGATTCTAGTGGAATGTTTGAAATAGAAATTTTATCAATATTGCTGAACATTACACCTTTGGCCTTCTCTAAATTGTCATTTGTAACATTGACTAGTACAAGGATAGCCCTTGCCGGTAACATTATGGGGAAAAATATTTTGAGCCGACATTTAAAGTGCAAAATAGCTATTATAATTATTTCAACAAAAATAATGGAACAACCACAAAGGAGATGATCTTGGTACATAAGAACCAATATATTATTTTTTTTGTGTATAATGTCTTCATAATCAGTGGTATGAGTTCTTACAATATTGTATGTCAGCTTGTAGCTCTTCCTTGGACTGTATGTCAGCTTGTAGGTCTTCTTTAGTATGTGATAAACATTACATTTTACAAATAATTATTCCTTGGGCATAAAATCTGAAGAGCAGAGTCTGAGAAATCTCTTTTAGAATATATTTTCTTTTTTGTAATAAACTAAGTACTGCACGGTGCCGGATGGCCAATCTCTTCCCAAATTTGTTAATTAGATTTAACAATTAACAATTCTCATTCATACAGGTTAATATCACATTTTTAACCTGTCGAATACCTATAGAGTGAAGGCTGTGACAATAATTGAAAGAGCAAGAGAGCCAGTTTCAAGGAGATTGAAATCAAGCTCCAAGTTGATGCCTTCTATCCAACCAAATAATACACTTGCTGAACTCTATAACACATAATATGAAGTATATATTAGTAAATGAATATGTAAAGAACTTATTTTCTTGTAAAAAAGGAATTACAGATTATTGTCCAATGTGTATATCCTGGAATTCAGTTGGTTGCTGAATACTGATATTTCATGTCACTGTCAAAACTCCAAATAACATGATTCAATTTAAGACAAAAAAATGCAATACTGAAGGGGCTTTATTTTACTAACACAAAACAACCAATGTAATAGACTTTTACATATATATATATATATTTATATATATATATATGTTAGCGAAGTTAGTTCTATCTATGTTAAAATAGGATTCATGTGTGGGATATGATGAACAAGAGATTGACTATGTTTGTCAAGTGAAGCATGAGAGACTGTTTGTTCGACATGCTTACAGATAATTTAGGCCACACCATTAAATAGCCTAAAAAAGGATTCCAAAATCCAGGTCTAAATAAGTAAGAACCAAAAAATAACGAAGTTACATACCCAACCAAGTAAATCCGCAAATACACAACGGATTCCATTTCTGCATGGTCAATAAGCTCGAGCTCTGGCATTTGAAATGCATTAGGCATCCACTTGAGAAATTTAACATAGGAGTTCACATCAAAATTCATAAACTTGATCAGAAAAGAACACTTAGGATTTGAATGACAAGGAGCACATACAAACATTCCCTCACACATTCTTCTCTCAACCATTCTGTTCAATTCACCCACCTCTATACTTTATGATGTTAATATTAAAAAGTCACAAACTTCATATTAACAATAGAGAGAGAGAGAGAGAAAGAGAGAGAGAGAGAGGGTGGAAAGGCAAATAAGTTCTAAATACCTTTCAAAATAGAGAGAGAAAGATGGAGAGATGGAGAGAGGGAAAGAGCACCGAGAGGGAGATACATTAAGATTCAAAAACAAGAAAATAATAGCAAATTGTACCCTGTAATCGAAGCCCCTAATCGATCGAAAAAACCCGAATCTTGAAGAATCCACTTCATTCGAAACCAATAATCAAAAAACCTAATTAGATACCATGAATGACGATGAGCTCATTATGATTATGAGACCCTACAACGAGTCTGACACTAGATTATATGGAGGCCCTGGTTCAAAGTATCTTGATAGACAAATGCAAGGAATGTTGTGAACAAAATAGACAGTAATGCAGAAATTATACTTAAGAAGACAGAAGCACATATATAATTAAATAGGATCAGGGAATCAATAGAAGCACAAATGCCACCAACTTGTGAGTAGAGAATCCATAATTATAACCAATTCACAACTTAATTATCATACAAAATTCTCTTCAAGCAATTTGGGGTAAATTCCATACATGAATATCAATGTGAATCTATGCGTGTTTACTTGGAAAGTAATTGAAACACAAATACTGAAATTATCTCTATAATACACAAACAGTCAAGAAATTAATTTGAATCGAACTTTAGGATCTAGGGTTTCAAGGAATAAGCTCAAATCAAGGGGCTTTTAACATATGATACATATAAAATTATCTACAAAACAAAACAAATGCCAATCGTTCCAAAAATCATCAATTAATTTACAATCGAAGCGATAAAATAACTGGGGTTCATAAATCATTCAATCTGAGACTAGAAAAGATGAGTTGAGGATTGAAATAGATGATAACGTGGCCAAAGAACATAAATGGCTACGATTTTTTATCGAGGTTGAATGGTTTGACTGGAAATGGAAAATATAGAGAGAGGGCGAGAGAGAAACAGAGAGAGAATTGAGAGACAGACACAGAGAGGGAAGGAGTGAGACAGAAAGGAGATAGATGACCTAGTGTCATTCAAATCTCGGTCCAAGTTTTATTCAAAATAAATACCCGACCGAACTTTTTATGTTCAACTTTAAATTATTAAATTGTTTTTTCTTTTAGTAAATATTATTTTTAACACCTAATTATAAAAAAATAAATAAATTCAACAATATATGTTGTAAATCACTTCAGTACCATTGACTTGTTAAGTTATAGAACTTTCAATTGATCAATATATTATAAATCACTCAACTAATATTAAACTTTAGAAGCTATATATATTTGAATTATTAACTCATTTCTATGTAAATAATTATTAATTAGTTAAATTAAAAAACTCATCTTTAATTTATATATATATATATGTCATTTTGGTAACACATTATAACTATACTGCAACATCAAAAATGAGGGTTTGCGATAGACATTTGTTTACAAGGCTACTATTACACTTTTCTTGCAACCCCGACATGAAGGGTTGCGGCATACAATCTGTGGCGTAGTGAACTTCACAATAAATGAAAGGAGATTCAAGTATAGCATAACTCGGTTTGCAGCCTCGAATTAAGTCCATCATTTTGTGATAATCCTCAGAATCTCCTTGTCACCAATCCTACAAAGTTGTTCTTCTCATATACAAACCCAGTTTGAGACATGATTTTGAGTACTGGTGTCATTGCTGTAATTGAAAGTAGTTGTGGAAAATGGGATTTTTGCTTTGGAGACGAAGAGTGTTAGTAGATTTTTTTTGAGAAAGATAAAAGTAAAATAGAAAACGAAATGGGGCATTTATACTTTCTCAAAAATAGACAAGTAAAAATTAAAAAGTAAAAGGGTTAAATCTCAAGCTGCTTATTGCAGTGAAGGGCATGTATCAAAAAAATGATTCTAGTTACTGGTGACTCATTTGTACCACTTTAGTTTCAAATAATGACAACTCCGTTAAATGATCTTGTTGACTTAACGGAAGAATGGAGGTGGCATTGTTGAATTGGCAAGGCTGGACGGGGTGGATAGGGTTGCCACACATTTAATATTTTAAAGTATAAAATGCATGTATATCAATTAGGGTTCATGTGGATAAAAATCACTCACTTCCAAAATATGGTGAGAAATAGTTTAATTGATTTCATGCATTGCTCTTAACTTCATGACATCTTAAAGCTCGGTGGCCCCGACAGAGTTCTCAGTGTTCTTATGATGGATTGTGTACTTTAGAAGCTGTAGGACCCTTCCTTAAAAAAATGTCATTTCACTTATATAAATTGTCATTAATATAAAATTTGATTTATAAATTATTAAAAAATGAAAACTTTGATTTTCAGTTTCTATATTTTGTTACTTTAGTTACATTGTATTTTTTTTAATTTTTTATTTAAAACACTAAATAAAGTTTAAATTTAAAAAACAAAGAAAAACTCATTAATTTTTTTATAAAAAATACATGTATTATTAAAAGAAATGAGGGGGTTGTTCATGTATGTATATAATTTTCTTTTTCTTTTTTTTTTGAACTTAGTAGTGCAGTTCTCACCGGAAGAGTTTCACCTGTCTATATTTTGGAGGCACTAGCTCTACAAAAGATGGTAATGGTTTGCATCAAAACAATAATTAACAAAGGATGGTACTCATAATGCATGGACACTTCACCGAGGGCAAATAACATAAAATCAAAGCAACCATATGTTGATATTCATAAAGGATGTGGATGTGAGAGGTACATGACGTACAGAAGGATGGATGGTGCTTACTTCAACACAGATAGCAACAAGGTGGACTGAGAAAGCAAGTGGTTATATTCCATCCTTAAAGATCATGTAGAGCAACTCGTAGTACTTTCTGTTGGGTATAATTCTAACTACACACAATATTGGGCAGTTATATATATAATAACAAGAACATGACAAATAACCAACTAACGAAATAAAATACGAAGGCAATAACAAACAATAAAGACTGTAATTGAAAAAGAAAGTAAAGAAAGCTTATCTCTTATCGCTTTCCAAATTCTGATAAGAAGAAGAACACACCAGCTGAGTCGCCAAACCCTTGAAGAGGACTTGACTCTTCTTTAAGAGATTATTTGCCCCCCACTTAAGCTGTGATGGAATGCAGCAATATTGCTTCCAGGATAAAACAGCAACGGATCAATCTGGCCACAGAACCAACAATGATCAACGGCGACTCGCACCTCAGTTTGCCCAAAAAATCTATGCAACTCATATATATTTGCGAGGTAGGCACCGAGACTTGTGTCATTTTAATCTCAAGTATACCTCTCAATATATAGGCATCTCAAGTTGCTCTTCTTCTATTTTACTCGATGTGGTACACCAAGTAACAAAACAGAAAAAATAAACAAAATGGGTTTTCCTTATTATTTATATTATATCCTGATTAATTAATATTAATATTACAAAATATATTCAGAGTATGATTAAAATAATCCTTACTCAATATATTTTATATTAATAATTAAATAATCAATATAAATAATTAAACTTATAATAGAAAAGAAAAATATAAGAGTTCCTACTAGCACTGGGCCACACAAGCATTCCACTTTTGATAGTAGTTGTAAACAGCACTAACACAAGATGCTATATAAACTCAATATCTTTCTTTTACAATACTAATGTGGGACAAAATCCCCATAACCCATTTCAAACAAGCAACTTTGTCTCAATATATTCATGGATTCCACTCAGAAAATATCTTAGATCCAAATATGAAAGTTTTAGTCCTCATGTCAAGGAACAACCTCCAAGTGTTAGTTTCCGGAAATCATATCAAGAACATATATAAAATATATCTCAAACTTTCCATTTTCTAACAATCCCCCACAAATCCATAATTAAATTGCATACCAGATTTTATCATGACTTGCTTTTCAGAGTCGGTACCCTCCCGGGTTTGAACCCTCCTAAGTCCTCTACTTCGATGGCTACCGGATATAGATGGAATATTTCACCTTGAATATTTATCCGTTGGGTGTAACCACACTCCATAGATGATGACAAGTCAAAGGCTATGGTGCCAATCTACGGCTTTGAGACCTTAATTGTCATGTCTCGATCCCGTTCGTTGAATGTTTCGAGGAATAACCCTTTCCTCTAATTGCGACCACACAATTACATTCGTTTAGTTGGGCATCTCCAGAGATGCACTGCTATCATCTCGTCAAACGACTTGACCCCATTCAGAGTTCAAATAACTCTTGCTAACTAGCAGCTCAAGTACCTCTTAAGGTTTATAGGGGATAGACTCAGATACATAAGTATCTAAATATATATGGTAGAGGTACTACCAATTCATCCTTACAACTTGTTATTACCACATTGAATACACTTTGAGGGATCTCCTCTCAAGTGTATTGGGTTCCCGCTGTTGATGAATTATGATGGGTTACCAGTCCCATCCCCAACCTCGACTTAAGGACTATAGCATGCTCAATCCCTTTAGTCAGCGGATCAGCTATATTATCCCGAGTTCCTATGAACTCTATAGCAATAATCTTATCAGACACAAGACCGCTTATAGACTTTAGTCTAACTTGGATGTGTCTCTTTGTTTTAGCATTATACTTTACACTTCTGACTTTGTTGATAGTTGTACGGCTATCACAATGAACAGAAATGGCAGGAAGCGGCTTGCTTACTACATGTAACATACTCATGAGTCCATGTAACCATTCAGCCTCCTTCCTCGTGGCATCAAGTGCACACAACTCAGCCTCAAAAGTAGACCGAGTAATCAAACTCTGTCTAGAAGACTTTCAGGACACTGCTCCACCCGCAAGGGTAAACACATATCCAGTCACTCCATTGGAACCAGATTTTATAGCTATCCAACTTGCATCACTGTACCCCTCGAGTACCCCCGAAAATCTCCGGTAATGCAAGCGAAGGGAAATAGTTCCCTTCAGATATCTAAGAACTCTATCCAGTGCCTCCCAATGAGTCTTATTTGGATAACTTGTATATCTAGCCAACTTAGACACTGAATAAGAAATATCTGGCCTAGTTACATTAGCAAGATATTGCAAACTCCGAATAATCTAAGAATACCTTAACTGAGACACAGGAACTCCTGAACTATTCTTGACTAAGGCAACTTTTGAATCATATGGTGTACTAGCGATTCTACAATTTGAATAACCATACTTCTCAAGTATAGATTTCTCTATATAATGAGACTGTGACAAAGTTATTCCATCAGTTGACTGAGTCAACTTGATCCCAAGAATCACACTAGCTTCACCCATATCCTTCATCTTAAAGTGCATCTTCAAGAAACTCTTTGTCTCGTTAATATTCTCAATATTGGTTCCAAACATCAAGATATCATCTACATACAAGCACACGATCACACAACCATTACCTCTAACCTTATAGTAGACACACATGTCACTTTCATTAACTAAAAAATTCGAAGTCTAAAACAGTTTCATCAAACTTTTTATGCCAGTCTATAGGTGCTTGTTTAAGGCCATAGAAGGACTTAAGTAGTCTACATACTTTCCTCTCATTACCAGAAGCAACAAATCCCTCAGGCTGATCCATATAAATCTCTTCTTCAAGGTCACCATGAAGAAAAGCTGTCTTTACATCCATTTGATGGATGGTAAGACCATGTACAGAAGCCAATACAATAAGCATTCTGATTGTTGTTATTCGGGAAACTGGGGAATATGTATTAAAATAATCAATGCCTTCCCTTTGCCTAAAGCCCTTAGCAACTAGCCTAGCCTTGTACTTATTTATTGAGCCATCAGGGTTTAGCTTCCTCTTGAAGATCCATTTACATCCAATAGTAGAACACCCTGGAAGGAGATCAACTAACTCCCATATTCCGTTTGAAACAATTGAGTCAATTTCACTCTTTAAAGCGCCTTTCTAATGCCTTGACTCCGAAGAATCCTTGGCTTGACGGAAAGTTAAAGGCTCATCCTCGATATTGTAAGTGATAAAGTCACTTCCAAAGTCCTTGACTACCTTTGCACGCTTACTCCTTCTAGATTCCTCTACTTTGTTAGGAGTAGAGCTATTACCAGGATCGACCCCCACATTTATCATCTTTTCCACATGATCAGGAATAGAACTTGATGTGTGAGTGGGATCATCCTCAGAACTACCCAAAGATATATCAGTCTTCATTGGGAATACTTCCTCAAAGAAAGTTGCATCACGAAACTCAACTATCGTATTCGCCACAATACCATCTATGTCAGATTTTAATACTAAAAATCTCATAGCAGTTGTGGTTTCAAGATAGCCCAGAAAGATACAATCAACAGTTTTCGGACCCAGTTTCTTTTTCTTGTGTTCAGGGAAAAGCACCTTTGCAAGGCACCCCCACACACGAAGATAACTCAAACTTGTCATATGCTTTCTTCATAATTCATATGGTGTCTTGTCCATATGTTTCAGAGGGACTCTATTCAGAATATGGCAGGCCGTATTCAGAGCCTCTCGCCATATGTACTTAGGCAACCCAGAATTAATTAGCTCAAATCATGTCTTTAAAAGTTCTGTTCTTTCGTTCTGCCACCTATTAGACTCAGGTGTGTATGGTGGAGTAACCTCATGAAACCATTGCTTTTGCAAAATTTATTAAACGAGGTACTTGTATACTCACCACCTCTATCCGACCTCAACCTTTTAAATACTTTGCCAGTTTGTGTTTCAGCTTTATTTTAAATATAATGAATTTATCGAGTGCTTCATACTTATGTTTAAGCAAATAAACATAACAATATCTACTACAATCATTTATAAAGGTAATGAAATATCTACAGTGATCCTTAGTCAACACACCACTAAATTCACATATGTCTGAGTATACTAAATCTAACAAGTCTGAATCCCTAATAACATTATGAAAAGGTTTCCTTATTTGTTTAGCAGTTACACACACTTGACACTTAGATTTCTTATCAATGGCGTACTTTGGAATCAACTCTAAATTCAACATATTCTTTAGAGCACCAAGATTTAAATGACCAAGTCGTAAGTGCCACAAATCAGATGATTCTACACAATTAACAGAAGGTGCAACACTATCATTAATAAAACCACCCAAAACGGGTTCAACATTTATTAAAAATAAACCCTCAGACAAGTAACCCTTGCCAAAGAATGTACCAGTATGAGTAATAACTACTTTATTACACTTCAAAGAAAGTTCAAAGCTGTTTTTAACTAAACAACTTCCACTTATAATATTTCTACGAATAGAGGGAACATGATACACTCTAGTGAGAGATAGAATCCGCCCAGAAGTAAACTTCAGGACCACGTTTCCTATTCCAAGCACTTGTGCAGCATTAGCATTCCCCATCGTCACTGTCACTCCATGACTGTTGATAAGATACAAACAACTAATATCAGCACAAATATGTACATTAGCTCCAATATCAATCAACCACTCACGTGACAGATAAGTGAAAAGTAGTATAGGGTTGCAAGTAACATACCCGTCATCGGTTCCCGAGGCAACAACCTCACCAATGACCATTTTAGCTACTGGCCCATTCGTGGTTCCAAGTCCAAGCACAGTATTTGCTTGAGCTACCACTCCAGCTTTCTTAGCTTTCTTACTTGGACAGTCCTTGCTCCAATGACCAACCCGTCCACAAGACCAACATGGTTTGTTCGTCTTTGGTTTCTTAGCCTTGTTCTTGTCAAGTTTAGTGTTAGCCTTCTTAGTGACTACCTTTATTTTCTATCCTACAGTCACTACATTTACCTTCGAGCTCCCATGTTCCACAGGCAACACATATCCCTATTTGGACTTGTACTGCTCCTGTACTGAGATGTCCAACATCAAGTTAGTCCATGTGATCTCTCCTTTCTGTCTTTTCAGGGAGAGAACAAACTCTTCCCAAGACTTAGGGAGCTTTTCAATCACAAACATCACTCGAAACTTCTCAAGCAAGACCATACCGGACTCACCCAAATCATGAACTAACATCTCAAACTCATGAACCTGTTCAGTCATGGATTTTCCATCCACCAGCTTAAAATCGAGAAACCTAGCCACATAATACTTCTCAAAACCTTAAGAATCAGTATTATGGGTTTGGTCCAGCTTTTCCCATAAGACTTTAGCAGCATAGGCATCTGATGAATAAACATCGAATAAGGTATTCTCCAAGGATGCCAAAATGGCTGCCCTAGCCACCCCATCCTTCTCAGCCCATAAAGCATAAAGCTTAACAGATTCAGCTTTCTCTTGATCCAACCCGGGAGGATCATACTGTACTACTAACCATAGACCCTTAACCGTTAACCAGAGCTTCATCTTTTTCTGCCGACGAGAAAAAAGAAACTCCACCACCGAATTTATTAGGCATACCCGATAAATCAATTGGATGGGGAAAACGATACGTGATCCAGTCAATGGTAGTAGTACCACCAGAACCAAAACTAGTCTCAATAATTTTAGGAACATCAGTAGTTTCGTTAACCATCTTACTAATTAATATATAACACAGATAATCTCTTCAGGATTATCGGGTATAATTCTAACTACACAGCAATAATGGGCAGTTATATATATAATAACAAGAACATGGCAAATAACCAACTAACAAAACAAAATATGAAGGCAATAACAAACTATAAAGAATGTAATTGACAAAGAAAGTAAAGAAAACTTATCTCTTATCGCATTCCAAATTCTAATAAGAAGAAGAACACAACAGCTGAGTCGCCAAACCCTTCAAGAGGACTTGACTGTTCTTGAAGAGATTATTGCCCCCCACTTAAGCTGTGATGGAATGCAGCAATATCGCTTCCAGGATAAAACATCAACAGATCAATCTGGCCACAGAACCAACAATGATCAACGGTGACTCGCACCTCAGTTTGCCCAAAAAACCTATGCAACTCATATATGTTTGCGAGGTAGGCACCGAGACTTGTGTCATTTTAATCTCAAGTATACCTCTCAATATATAGGCATCTCGAGTTGCTCTTCTTCTATTTTACTCGATGTGATACACCAAGCAACAAAACAGAAAAAGTAAACAAAATGGGCTTTCCTTATTATTTATATTATATCCTGATTAATTAATATTAATATTACAAAATATATTCAGAGTATGATTAAAATAATCCTTACTCAATATATTTTATATTAATAATTAAATAATCAATATAAATAATTAAACTTGTAATAGAAAAGAAAAATATAAGAGTTCCCACTAGCACTGGGCCACACAAGCATTCGACTTATGACAGTAGTTGTAAACAACACTAACACAAGATGCTATATAAACTTAATATCTTTCTTTTACAATACTAATGTGGGATAAAATCCCCATAACCCATTTCAAACAAGCAACTTTGTCTCAATATATTCATGGATTCCACTAAGAAAATATCTTAGATCCAAATATGAAAGTTTAAGTCCTCATGTCAAGGAACAACCTTCAAGTGTTAGTTTCCGGAAATCATATCAAGAACATATATAAAATATGTCTCAAACTTTCCATTTTCTAACACTTTCTATTAATCGAGAATGTAGGATGGATGTTCAAATGGGTTATATATGCTGGATTGTTTATCTGTTGGGTTATATACTTATATATGTGAATATATGGCTTGCTTTGTACATTAGACATGCTTAGTTGGACTCCAGCTGTTATTTATGTTAATTCAAAACATGGTACAAATGAGTTCCTGATAGGTGGAATCATTTTTTTGATACATGCCCTCCACCGGAGTGACCACTTTGAGATTTAACTCAAAAGTAACATAAAGTACCCAATGAAATTTTCCCAAAATAGCAGTTTAAAATAAAATAAACTGAAGAAATTCTAGAGGCTATCCATCAAAATATACTTACAGACGGTAAGTAAACTCGACGGATAATAAATAGAATTAACGACTATGATTGTAGCAATTCGACGGATGAAGATTAAACAAATATCCACCTCGAGATAAAAAGTACCCAGAACAATAATTGATTTTTCAACCGATAATAGAATTCAAGGGAATATTCATTTTTCACGGATTATGAACATCCGTCGAGATGTAAATTTTGATTTAGGTAAAATTTCATCTTTAACAAGAAAATTAAATTTGATTCTGGATGCATTTCAAATTGCTTAGACATCAAAATAATTTAGAAATAATTAAGGATATCTAACTCACTTACCAACCTAGTTAAGTTGGACTCGTCAAGTGGCTTGGTAAAGATGTTGCAAGTTTCTTCTCACTTGGAATAAAATGAAGTTCCACATTACCATTCATGACATGTTCTCGAATGAAATGCTACTTGATGTTAATATGCTTTAAGTTCTCTCGAAAATATTGTCGGTCGGAGCACCGTTGCCAGACGAAGACCAGCTTGATTATTCATCGCTGTCTAGCAGGTCATCTACCGCCTATATTCCTATAAATAATCCAATCACCTTTTTACTTTTTTTCAATAAATTCTTACTACTATTTGTTGTTGTCTTTTACTGTTCAATTTTATTCTCTCTCCGATACTAGTCTTGAATACTCTATGGATCTGATCTAATTGTTGTTTCAATCCCTTTCTGACTAAACTAGTTGAGTAAATATCAATGATTCCGGTGACAACGATTTTTGCTTTGCTTTTAGTTGATTTAATGGTTGCTTTAGTGATATTAGTATTGGCCCCGCAGGGGAATTCATTTTTCGCTATTTGCAACCACCCGGGCAACTTATTTTGCAACTAAATGTAATTTTCAACAATTTTTTTCAAATTTGCATTTTTGGTTGCATACATGGTTACCAGCAGTTGCAGATATGGTTACAAATGCAACCTCCGTATTTTTGCAAATATTTTTTGAAAGGTAGTATTTTTGTAATTTATTTTAAAAACTGACAGTATTTTTACAAAAAAGTTTATAAAATTTAGGTATCATTGTCTTAAGAGTGACTACAGAGGGTCTGCGCTAACACTTTCCTATATATAGTAACATCTATAATATTGTAATAATCACACGACTATACTTTTTTGTTACATCAAATTTGTGTTATCAAGAGGCTTTTTGTTAATAACTCTCTTTTCATTGGTTACACTATTCATATGTGATAATACTTTTATAAACATTATCTACCTTTACTAACAGTTTTATAAGCTCTACCAACACTTTTTAAAATTTTACTAACACATATTTTTTGAATATTTACAGTATTGCCTACACTTTAAAGGGCTATGCTAAAACCGTTACATAATTTGAAAATACTATTGAACAGTATATCATTATAAAATACCATTTCCCATTACATAATTTGCCAATATTCACAATCACCCACGATCACTATCCGAAATCGTAAAGAATTTAAAATATTTTGTTTAAATAATTTAATTAGTTAAGTCATAATCAATTAATTTTATATATAGAAGAGTTATTAATTTAATTTGATTTGATCGATGAGTAGATTATTAAATCAAAACAACATTAAAAATGGTTGTGCATTTCATAATCACACTAAAATAAAAAGTTCATAACATCACTAATAAAACTAAGTTGGAGGTTAATGTTAAGGAACCAATCGCTCAAAAATTTCAAAGTCTTAAAGAAATGACCTTTTTAGGATCTTATATTAGTATTCTAACACTCACCCTCATCTCGTTTATCAGTTATGGGTCGAATAGTGGATCATGTGCACATATTTTTGGGGAATTAATTTGCCTTTCGTGTCATGATAAATTATGAGAATATCGAGGGTGGCTTAAAGTCGAAC
The DNA here is from genome assembly GCF_009905375.1 of Apium graveolens. Lineage (NCBI taxonomy): Eukaryota > Viridiplantae > Streptophyta > Magnoliopsida > Apiales > Apiaceae > Apium > Apium graveolens. The sequence goes on along the minus strand of NC_133649.1, from coordinate 5,382,674 downwards.
CCAATCGACTCCTCCCCTTACCCAAAAGCCATTTCTTGGTCGAAGAGCGGATCACAAGCACCCATCTTTGAGGCATAAATTTGGCATCCGTGTCGGTAATAAAATATATGAATGTTGGGGGTAGAAGTGAGTCGAACCAAATTTCTCCCGCTAGCCTAAGCTCTAATATTATGTTAAGGAGCCAACTAGTCTAAGAGCTCAAGGTGTTAGATGAATGGTTTCTCCAGAATTTTATATTACTATTCAATAGCAATGATGATTTGGCCAAAGGACCAAAACTCCCTTAATTAAAAGGTATCAACAGTAAGACTTTTCAAATTTAAATTTGGTCCAATTAAATTTGAAGCAAACAGATTGAAAAAAATCTAAATCTTTTTACCAGTGCACTGATATAACTGACAGCGTTAGAAGTGCCCTAAAATAGCAATCATCATTTAATAGATTTCCAAGAATAGTTAGCATCATTTAATCATTTTTGAAAAATAGTTTATGTGCTTCATCTTCAATGAATCTCGATTTTACACTTGAACTAATTAAATTGTTATATAATGGTTAAAATTTTCATGTATTTAACTTTTGAAAATAAGGTGATAATCTAATGTTCACTTATTTGTGAAAACGAATATGCTTATTATTTGATTTTATATTACATATTAGAGTCAATGAACATGAGTTTTCATCTGAAAGGTATGAAAACTCTAAAACTCACATTTTAACATATTTTTTACGTAATTTATCTTTGAAAATTTTCTTATAGATAAAAACAAAATTCCGATATTATTTAATCAATTATTTTTATTTTCTAAGTGTAAGTAAAATCAAGTATACATATTACAAAACAATACCATTTTTTATAAAATTTTAATAAAAACAGAATCTTCTACATTCAAGAATGAAGTTGTGTAAATCTTACAAATGATATATGTGTTTGGGGGTGAGTATGAATATGACTAGCTTTTATATTTATTTTTATTTTTAACATTATGCAAAGTTATTATAAATGGAAAAGTTAAATATAAAGATTTTCAAGAAAATTATGGATTAAAATCCAAAAATAAAGACAAACATCAATTAAGAAAGGGCAAAGAGCGATAAATATATCTTGCTATAGACTCTAAAAATGTGCATACAGTAGATGGATGAACCAAAAACTCAAATATGATCTACCTAAATAATCCTAAATCTAGAGATGAAGATCTAGATCAAGATCCTCCTCTTCTTCTTCATGTGCAAGAACACCCGCTGCATCAGGTGGCCCAACAAAGTTATATATTATTGGGCGTCTAGCAGCGGGGGGACGAGCCATTGGAAGAGAAGGCATACGGGCTGCTGGAGGAGTAGTTGGTACCAACGGAGGTGAAAGAGAAGATGTCAATGGGGCTGATGGAAAAAGAGCCAGAATAGGTGGCTGAGAAGGAGAGACATGGGTAGATGGAGAGGGATCCATTGGTACTGGTGGGGAAAAAGGCAAAATAGGGGGTTGAGGAGGAGACACGGGGATTGTGGGATAAGCCATAGGGGATGTTGGAAAAAGAGCCAATGTTTGTGTACGGGCAGATGGACGAACCTTTGGGTACGAGGGAGGAGCAAAAATCATTGGATTACCATTTTCCTCTATTCTCCTCCTTTTCTGGCCGTATATGGGCTTAGAAGAAGACATGTTGGACGAAGATGAATCCGGGATTGAAGATGAATTCAATATTAGGAAAGGGGGTGGGGTTTTTAAAGACTTTACCATCTTTTTCATGGCTTTTCGTTGATTTTTGTGAGCGTTTTGATGGCCACCCAGGGCCATCGGGGTTGGAAAGGTTAATGGACAGAACCTAGAGCGATAAATAACTCCACTTGCTGGTGGCAGTGTTGGGTGATTAGGTTTGGGTTTGTTTTTATTGTGGGAGGATGGTGATGATGATGATGAGCTAGACATTTCTAAGAGAAAATAATTTTTTAATGTTTTAGTGTATCAAATGTTTTAGTGATGCTTAGACAGTGATAAAGTGATTCTTTAAATAGATGAAATTATAGCATATTCAACCACTTTTGAAATTGTACAATACTTTTTCATGTATTTTGACCATGAATATTCAATTAGATTCACAAAATCTCGAAATCTATAAATTGACCTCATGGATATATAATAAATCTGCATTCTCATCTAATTATATAGATTTTAAGTTTATTTGGTGAATCTATATAATAAATTTGGAAGATTACATATCTAATTTTCCTCGATCGATTAAATAATATATTCCTTTTTGTAGAGAAACGCCTTTATAAAATTTTAAATGATATCTCAAATTTATCTGGAATAATTTATTATTAACATCTAAGCTCTCCTAATAAAAAATATACATGTATTATTTGGTAATACATATAGTAAATTTTCTCTTCTCTCTAGTTTACCAACGTTAATTATGATATTTCCTCACTCCTTAGATGTTATTTTTGGTAAAAAAAATTGTCTCTGCATAGTTGCTTGAATACACTTTGGTACAAATATTTACATGTATACTGCTAATTAGTTCATCAAATGATAAGACATGAATGTGTATATTAGTTAATGAAATATGAGTTCCTTTATTAGTTGCAAAGTTAAATTTTTTTTATGTGATCAAGTCAATGAGACTCTCATGTTCTTAGTCTCTATAGTCTACACGATCTCCTATGCTTTTTTGTAGTTTAAGTTATCTCTTTTGTTGAATATGTTAATTAAAGATGGGGTCTAGTCTATTGGGTTGTGAGGACTAGGCCCTTCAAAAGTTATATAGGCTTGGGCCTTCTTTTATTTAATATCATTATTGTCATACCAAACAACTCTAAAAGTAAAATAGTAGGATTAAACATTAACAAAAGGGTATATTTTATCGAATTTACGAAACAAATACAATTGTACTTGTCGTAACAAGTAGTTCAATAATTCTTTACTTCAGTTTTCCAATTACTAATCTAAGGCTTTTAAATCATCACTAGGACCTTCCGAATCTCAAGTGATACTTATTCATTAACTAATTTTCCGTATTTCTATAAAGAATTTAAGTATCTGAAAAGCACTTAGTACCGCCTTACAATGATTACCTAGGGTTTTTATATATATCCCTATCCTAACCACTAATTAGCATAACACCAATCTCAAGTTATATTGAATAGGTCTTTTTTTAGGCTTCCTTTTCCAAATGTACCTAAATTATCAAATCAATTTTAAGATTGATAACATATTGAAAAGCAATGGACATAAATCACTATAAGCAATTGTAATAAATACCAAAACAAAAAACTTGAAGTGATCTTATATATCAACACATGTATCCATCAAAGGCCCAAAAAGAGTTTAGTTAAATATCAGAAAAGAGAATATTGAATACAATAAGGAAGATATAATATCAAATTTACAATAAAGAAAAGTAAAGTAGAGAACAGAAAACTCTAGAATTCTTCCTCTCCCCAAATCAATGGCTTTTCTCCTTGTCTTATTTCTTCCTCTTATGCGTTCTTTTCTCACTTGTATGTAATTGCTATGTCCCCATGTGTCTCATGTATGTGTATACTGTTTATCTACTAAATAAATAATTTACATAATTTATTTATGTTTTAAAATGATATAATTTATTTATTTGATTTTAAAACAAAAGAGTCTCCATTGTAGAGTAGGATTTTCACATAGAAAATTCGAGCTTTCCGATTTTGAAAATTTCCTGTGCAGTTTGGAGTACCGATAAATTATGCGACCATACTTGAATTAAATATCTTCTCGTAAGCTTTCCAATGGCTTCTGAATCGTCTCTTTCAACTTTCGAAGCTCCTGTTATAGCCAAAACAATGAACACTGCGCAACAATTCAATTAATTATGCACTTTTAACTCCAATCCTTCTCTTCTAAGAAAATCTCTTATGACGGAAAAAAATGCGCGCAAAACTTACGACATAAATACTTGTTCGTCGTAATTATTTACGACGAAAAACATTGTTCATCGTAAGTTAATTATTTTATTATTAAAACTATCAACAATTGAATAAAAAAAGGATGGAGTCAGCCACGTGGAAAATATTAAAAGTATCATTGAAAAATATTTTTAAAATAATTGAAACACCAGTTCGGGATTAAACACTAGTTAGCTATACAAGTCAAACTGATGCTTGACTCTTAAAATGGCAAACCAAATAAAATAATTTTCATATGAAATTTTCGTTATATCATTAATATATGTATCTATTGAAATCCATACGGTTAGATCGTTAATTTGTTTTTTAAAATATATCAAACACCAATTCAGGATTAGACACTAGTTAGCTGTAATAGTCAAACTAATGATTGATTGTTAAAATGGAAAACCAAATAAAATTATTTTGATATGAAATTTTGGTTATAACACTAATATATGTATCTATTGAAATCCATACGGTTGGATCGTTGAAGAATATTTTTAAAATAATCGAAACGCCAGTTCAGGATTGAACACTAGTTAGTTGTACAAGTCAAATTGATGTTTGACTGTTAAAATGGAAAACCAAATAAAATTATTTTGATATGAAATTTTGGTTATATCACTAATATATGTATCTATTAAAATCCATACAGTTGGATCGTTGAAAAATATTTTTAAAATAATCGAAACACCAGTTCGGGATTAAACACTAATTAATTGTACAAGTCAAGCTGATGCTTGACTGTTAAATGACAAACCAAATAAAATTATTTTGATATGAAATATTGGTAATATCACTAATACATGTATCTATTGAAATTAATACGGTTGGATCGTTGAAAAATATTTTTTAAATAATCGAAACACCAGTTCGGAATTAAACACTAGTTAGCTATACAACTTAAACTGATGATTGACTGTTAAAATGACAAACCAAATAAAATTATTTTGATATGAAATTTTGGTTATATCACTAATATATATATCTATTAAAATTCATATGGTTGAATCAGTGAATTTTTTTTAAAATAAACCAAACACCAATTCAGGATTAAACACTAGTTAGTTGTACTAGTCAAACTAATGCTAGATTGTTAAAATGACAAACCAAATAAAATTATTTTGATATGAAATTTTGGTTATATCACTAATATATATATATATATATATATATATATATATATATATATATTGAAATCCATACGGTTGGATCGTTGAGAAATATTTTTCAAATAATCGAAACACCAGTTCGGTATTAAACACTATTTAGTTGTAAAAGTCAAGCTGATGCTTGACTGTTAAATGACAAACCAAATAAAATTATTTTGATAAGAAATATTGGTTATATCACTAATACATGTATCTATTGAAATCCATATGGTTGGATCGTTGAAAAATATTTTTAAAATAATTGAAACACCAGTTCGGGATTACACTACTTTGCTATACAAGTTAAACTAATGCTTGACTGTTAAAATGACAAACCAAATAAAATTATATTGATATGAAATTTTGGTTATATTACTAATATATATCTATTGACATCCATACGGTTGGACCGTTGAAAAATATTTTTAAAATAATTGAAACACCAATTCGTAAACAACAGGGTTAAATGAAAAAAAATGATAAAAAAGTACTTAAACTGGGTTTTAAAACAGGGTTAAATGATAAAAAAATAAAATTTAAAATTGATCAACAAATATTTAAAAAAACATACATTTAAAAAATTGAATTATTTTTGAAAGAAAAATTAAATAAAATTAGAAAAATTAAAATTAAAGGGGGAAAATTGAGGGGCAAAAACCCCGCCTTCGACGAAAATATTGGAAAAGTCTTCAAGTTGCTCTCCCTCTTCCAAAATCTATCAATTGCGGCAGGCTTAATTAGGGTTTCGAGTTGAAGGGTTGGAGCTTATATTTATAAGCTGAATTAAGGCTTTGATTTAGGTCAAGCTTGGGCTGGGGTTTGTCGATCTAGATTCAAGCTTTGAGTTGCAGTTACGGTTTAAGGAGTTGTTCTCCTCTAACTTCGATTTGTATTTAGGGGTTTAGTTTGTGTTTTGGTTCAACCAAATTTTTGTATGTTATTTGTTGTATATGTATGTGTATATATGTATATCTCTCTTCACGCCTCTATCCATCACTCTCCATGTCTCATTTTTTTTTTCTTCGGTCTCCTTATATCTCTCCATCTGTATCTCCCTGTCCCCTCTCTCTTTGCAATAGTTGTTTTTGTGTAAAAGGATTCATTATATGATTTTGAATTGATTCATTGTGTGAGTTTGTGAATCCGTGCGTGTGTGTTTAGCTTTGATTTGTAGTTATTTGAGCTTGTTTTAGTATTCAACAACAAAATGGGTAAATGAATTTTGTATTAATCTTTTTTGAATCAGAATCATGGAAATATGGGTTTGTTTATTTCCCTTTGAGAAGAAAAAAATTGTGTGCAACAACGTACAACCAATTGCTAAAGGACATTATATTTTGTTGGATTTAGTGGCTTCGACTTAAGTTTTGTAATGTATTGTACAATTCAAATGACTTTGTTAGCTAACTTTTAATATTTTATGTATTTTTTAGTACTTCATAATATTTGATTATTATTCCAATTATAGTGAAATAATATGAGTTCTTCCACTAGTTTTGATTACTTTTTGTTTAGCATTGTATTAAATTTAAAAAATGGCTGGAAATTGGAAAGTCAAAATTTGGCTATTTTGAAAATACAAACTTACGACGGTTATTCATCACATATTCCGTCATAAGTTACTAATTTACGATGCATTTTTCCGTCATAAAATATGTTTTATCTTATTAAAAGTGGGTCTCATAAAAGTTGTGATATAGTCATGAAGTGCATTCTGAAAATCATTATGGAAGTGCAAAAGTTGGCACGTTTTCATAAAGCTAGACGTGATTTGCATTACAATTATTTAAGCTGGAAGGCATGTCTTTTGGTAATAGCCAAGATTTTCATAACTTTTCGATTAACAATGTTCTTTTGACAAAGAAGTGCAACCAAATCGGTAACCTTATTATATTATCTTCTCAAAGAAAACCCTAATAATAATTCCTTTCGTTAACCATTTATCTTACTAAATGTTATATTTAGATATGATATGTAACTATGAACTACGCTAAACCAGGCTCTTAGTGACTGTTCGCATAAAAACACTCAAGCATACACGGTCACAAGTAGTATAAGATTAAGTTTAGTTTGTTCCCACAGAGACTGGGTAAATTCAGAATGTGCACTTATACAACAATGTGTGATTATTATTCACTCTAAGTCAAGTATCAAGTTCGATTTGATTATCTAATTATATTAACTAAAAGTAATTACGCTAGAATGAATTAACAGAGAGATTAAAATCAAGTTACTTATGTGAAATAAAACATGGGATTCCAACTTCATTAAATACTTCATTCAGAGTTTATGCCTTCAATCGTAGTATGTTACGGTTATGATAACTAATCAGCCAACACAAAATTGGTACACGCTATCTTTCGATATACGTATACCCTACCACTCAGCATCCATAAATTAGAGAGAAGCTGGAAGACACCAATTATGTTTCGACCCTATATGTCTATAAGATCTGAAAACATAACAGTTTAATTCATAATCGAACAGCTCGTCATCATGGGTGCAATATCTGGGATATATCGTGTAATTATTTTTGCTAATAAATAAATATTATGTACATTCAGTACTTATTCTGTGAATTAATTGTTAAGTGGTATATGTGTTTGGATGTTTAAAAATAATATAAATTGTGTATTTTAATTTTTATATGTCCAAAATAAAATATAGATAATTGTTATATCTTCCTGTTTATTTTTATGATGATTTATGGTTTTATAGGAAATTTATGGATTTAATAAATTCTTTTTCCGAGTATTTATAAACTATTTTATATAATCGGGGACCATCCGATGTCACCCATTTTTACGTTTTTATAACCCGAAACTCTTCCGAGAACTCCTTCATAACCTAATTGCAATATTCCGAGCATTTTCCATGTTTTGACTTTTTCGATCCGGTGTACGGTTTGTCTTGTGCGGGTCCTGACGCAATATTTTCGATATAAAATTCTTTCGGTAAATCAATAAAACTCGTATTTTCGATAAACGGGATCTTTTTATTAAACTATTATAATTATCACCTCATAATACGTGTAACTAGGCGCTAAGACCAAGATCGCAGTACAAATTGTACATATTTGGATAATTATCTCGAAAACCGGTACCGTTTGGATCTTTTTTATAAATAAGCGTACTATTTTATATCCGGAATGATTCAATGGGTTATTAATTTTCCGTAAATATAAATAGCCCTTATCGTAATTTATTTCGAACAGAAAATCATTTGTAATCAGTAAAATCTATATAAAACAGAGAAAATACTATATTTATAAACCGTTCTTCGTAATCAAACCTAAATCCGGAGGCGTTATCGATATCGGATTGAGGCGTGCATATACTCAAATCGAAGCCTGGGAAATATCTTATCTGATTCATCCATCAATTTCAACCCAAAATCAAAGGTTAATTTCCTATAAACTGATTTATATCCGAATTTTTAAGAATTATAATTAGGGTTTTGAGTTCGAGCAATTGTTTGTATGATTTGATGATTGCATGTTGAAGATCTTTTCTTCCTGATCATTTTGGTATATTATATGCTTGATTTGGAGTTCAATAACATGTTCAAATTAGGGTTTAATTCTCAAATTAAATGGACTCACGTAATATACATAACAATTATGCAAACAATCATGACCTCTATGAACAATAATGCAAGACTATAAATGAACTACCACTACACATGCAATATGATTCCTATATGAACACGACTCTTCTACAACTAATCCTTAAATTACCACCCCCAAAATTAAAATATTCAATGACCCCATTGAAGGCAATAATATGGATAGAAAGAGAATACCTAGCTTTTGACAGGATCACCCTCTTCTGGTAGAGAATCAGGTGAACAATACACCATGTTAGCTCTAAAAACTGGCCAATCCCTGCATCCAGCGATTTAAGAATTTCTTTCCTCACAACCTCTTTCATGATAGGATTAATTCTTCTCTGATATTCAACGGTAGGTTTACTTCCTTCCTCAAGCAGAATTTTATGCATACAATAAGAAGGGCTGATTCCCTTGATATCTGCTATAGTCCATCAGATTGCTGATTTAAACTCTCTCAGAATTTGCAAAACCTTGTCTACATCACTACGTGACAGGTAAGACGGTATAATAACAGGTAATATACATGCGTCACCTAAAAGTGCATACCTCAAGTGATCCGACAGTGGTTTGAGCTTAAATATGGGAGCTTCTTCAATAGATGGTTTAAGACGCTCCTGAGAATTTTTTAGCTATCCTAATCAAAGAGAATCGAATGACATATCCAACTTCCTCCTAGGGCAGCGTAAGATGGTTAAAATAACACTACAAATCATGAATGTTAAAACATCCATAAACCTATGCCAGCATGCCAAGTTCTAAACCTCTATATCCACTTTTATATTCAACAAAGATTAATAATACAACTTAGATGTTAGTTACGCATCCAAGAAGAATAAGCACAACAATACAAGGAAATCAATAATTCATCACACACTGAAAATTTAAGGCAGTCAACAGCTAAACTCCATAAATAAATCAATTAAAATCCCATGATAACGATTAGTTCATAATCGAACGGCTTGTCATCATGGGTTCCAATGATGATAGTAAAAAGGTTCTTAATACTAAAAGAAAATATTTAAGTATTAGGGTTTAGAAAACAAATCCAAACTGAGCATCGTAAGTATCGTCTAATTAGAAGAATACAAAAATAAGATGTAGAACTAGATCTTATTCTTCTTAGCCATCTTGTGCTCTCTGCTTTAGGTTTTCCCCAGAGTTGCATCCCCTTTCTGATTTGATATCTTCCTGTATTTATACGTTCCAGGTAACTTGACCGCGTAAAACTTCCAAAATAGAATTAAAATAACCTAGCAGCACGGGCGCGCTGAGTGTCTATCCACGGCAGCGCGGGCGTGCCAAGGTAGAGGGTGGTCGCGCTTGCCTTCTGCCGAAGAAATTCCGTTTTCTTTGTTTTTTGCTCTGCTCCTCTTGCAAGTTTTTGCCCTTCCTTTCCTGAAATCATACTGCCATAGAAGCATAAAAAACTCCATTCTTGCCTCCATTTATAGCACTACAAAGACTGAACAAAAATGCATCAAAAACACCACATACTTGAGGTCAATTCATCAACTGAAGCCGATATGAAGCGTTCTAAATAGATATAAAATCCACTTATCAGTGACTCCTCAAATAAGTAACGGTCTCCCTTCTTTCTTTATTTTGAAGAGTCACAACCCACTCTTAACTTATATTTTTTAATAAAATTATCTTTCCATTTTCCTTCTCTCATATATTTTTTATGTACTTTTATAACTTCAGTGTACTTTTATTTATAAAATAATAAATAAAGAGATGGTTTAAATATTATTGTTAGAGATGAACCTTCTTTATCTTATTAAGAGCTAATTTTTTATAATGTTTATAAAGAGTGTACTAAGAGTCTGTTGGAGATACTCTTTGGATTTCTAAACTATATGTTTACTTTGTGTTTTGTTTATTTGAATAAGTCGACTTGGTTGACATCTTACTAGTAACGGTGCGATTAGTACATGAAGTAATAGTTCATCAGGAGTAGTTTTGGGGAAATAATAAGAAGGGGCTGCTGGTTTGTAGGTGCCACTTTGCTCGTAGTTATATTTAGGTGTAATAGTTCCTTTTCTTGATGTTACGTAACCTGCTATCTATATACTTCATATATACAAAATCGAGTTTACACTCATCTAAGTTTCCTTCTTGTTTACGCGTTTATATATTTTTAATATTCTGGTAACAGAGCACAACCCTGTGACCATAAAAATACACATATGAGTGAAGAAAATGGATTCTAGGAAAAATTAAGAAGATTCATTTGGTTTCCTCTATCAAATGCTTACTAAAACTAGTTATACGACATCGGCTATGAAGTAGAAACTATTTATGCCAGCACATGAAGTATGGGAAGTAATAGAACCCAAGAATTTCAACGCTATTTTTGAGGATAAGATTGACAAACAAGCATTGCCTGTTATTTACCAGGGGATTCCAGAGGATTTGCTGTTGACACTTGCTGAAAAGAAAATAGTTAAGTAGACGTGGGAGGCTATTAGGACATTATGCCTAGGCGCAGAAAGGTGAAGAAGGTAAATGTATACACACTGAAAGGAGAATTTGAATCACTAAACATGAAGGAAATAGAGAAACTCAATCAATTTTATATGAAATTGAATGGCTTGATTACAAATATTTGGGCTTTGGGAGAGAAATTTGAGGAGACTTACATGGTGAAAAAAATGTTTTGAGTAGTACCTTTAAAAATTTCTACGAATTGCTTCATCCATTGTACTATTTTGGAACTCGGAGGAGCTATCAGTGGAAGAAGTTACTGGGTCCCTGAAAACTCATGAGAAGACAATTTGGGGAGAGACAAAAGTGAACGAGGGAAATAATATTTTACTGATAAAGAACGAGTGGAGAAAACATAAGCAATCAGATGGACTACTCTTGCTTACCAGAGATGAATGGATAAAAATATCATATAAGAAAGGATATCGAAGGAGTTATGAAAGTCGTGGAAAAGATGGTAAATGTTGAGCACGTGGCCGAAGCAGAGTGAGGTGCTTTAACTGTGGAGCTATGACTGCCAAAAACCATGACAAGATAAAAAGAGTAAGTTTGAGGTAAATTTAACCCAAATTTAACCCAGATCAAGAAAGGAAGGTTGGAGCCAAAAGTACAACTTGATAGAGCACTTTTTTGAAAAAGGCTCGCAAGGGAAAAAATAGGGAAGAGTTCGGTGAAGACTTGACTGTTGTATGCGACAAAATTTTAAGTCTCATGTACGATTATATTTACATACTAGTAGGGCCATAAGTTATACTGAATATAACTGATTGAAATGACATTATTCCACTAATAAATGAAAAATGAAATGATTTAAATCTTCTTAATTTATATAAATAATTTGCATGATGTAGTTATATATATCCTGCAAATGAAATATATTAATATAACATAGAGAGAAAGGTCTCTATGCCTGATAAACAGATAAATATTAACAAATACCGAAATGTCTTTTGAAAATAACAGAATCTATTATGCAAAATTCAAAATTTCACAGAACACTGTATGTAACAAAATTATTTCAATTTCAACCAGAACAAATTGTATTATGCAAAATTATGTTGGAAATCAATTTTAGTTAATTTTACTTCAAGTCAATTGGATGCTTAGTTGGAAAAAAAAAGAAGGGTGAAATATAATTTCATGGATGTGATGATGTTCTCACTACAGCTTTGGAGAGTCGTGAGCAATGTGGAAGGGTTCATGCTATTGGAGTGTACATACCTCCGAAATTATACTTTAAGTTGCCGAGGAAAAAAAGATTCGAATCAAGAAGGAAGAGTTGATGGCACTAAATCGACAAAGAGATGATAAGGCCGAGAAAAAGATGCAGGCTCTTGAGGCCGAGATTGCTCAATAGAAGGAAATGATTGCTTTAGTAATTCCTCTTCACTCTCCAATGCAGTCCGAAAGGGAAAGTCATCAGCCAGTTAAAGGAATTATATGTGATGCAAATGATGATGAGGAATGTCTTCCTATAGTTCCTCACCCTAGGCCTTTCCCTCCTAGCATTTTGGTAAATTTACCACAAGTTACAATTTTAATTTTATTAAATAATTTCCTGAATAATTTGGTCATTTATATAATATAGGGATTCTGGTTATGATGTTTAATTGATTGTATTATTAATGTAAGAAAATCAGAAACATGGGTTATAGAGTGTATTATAATATTAGCAAATAGGTTACACAATTTGATGTGTTATATTTTTATCGAACAGCAAGTGCATATTGTCTACGGTAGTACAAAGTTGCTAGTGCAGGTCGTATCTATAAGAAGACAAAGCTTTAAGAATTTTAATTTAACTGTTACAAATTATTTCCGAGAGAAGAACGAACATTAAAGGTTTTTAACTAACTACAAATGCAAATAACTAGGTTTTTAATTCAATTAACTAAAGGTCTACGATGGTGTAGGTTCACCATGTTTACACCAAACTAATCATAAAGGTATAGCAATTTAGTGGGATGAGTAATTAAAGTAAAAGTTAATCTTTCCCAAGCATTAACACTTTCAGAAATTCTCACTTTAAATTCTGCTATCATATGTGTGTCTCTAGTCTGTAAAATCTCCCGGTCTATTTCCCATATTGTCTGCAGTTTTACATTCCTTTATATTTAACACAAGAAGATGAATAAAGATTTGTTAACTTTCCCAGAAACTTGTTTTCCTCGTTTATATATATACAAACACCTATATCTATATATATTGCATTACAGGCATTTACAGGAGGGCTTCTATAGTTGGTATCAGTGTTGTGGTTTATGGCAGATATCGATGCCCAAGTATATGCCAAGGGGAACAACGATAGAGACAAGCTCAAAGAAGGGGGAGGTTGTCTGAACTATCCAATCCTGGCACGAGATAACTATACAGTATTGGTTATAAAAATGAAAGTGTTCATATACCATGGAATTCCAGAGGTTACACTTTTGTCTCTGGCAGATAAAACCACGGCTAAGAAAACTTGGGTACCAAAATTAACTTGATTTGATTTTAATGTGTGTAGGGAAACAAAAAGAACCTTTGATACTTGGATAGTGGTTGCTCAAGGCACATGACTGGAGATTCTACCCTGCTCACTGAGTTCAAGGAGAGAGATGGCCCAAGTATTACTTTTGGAGATTACAATAAAGGGTGTACTATGGGATATGGCTTAATTTCAAAAGACAATGTCATCATTGAAGAAGTTGCTCTAGTGGATGGACTCAAACATAATATTTTGAGTGTTAGCCAGCTATGTGATAAGGGCAACTTAGTAACATTCAATTCTGGAGCCTATATTGTTACAAACAAGAAGGATAACAAAGTGGTTCTCACTGGAGTGAGAAAAGGCAATGTGTATTTAGTTGACTTCAACTCATCAAGTGCAAATTATATTACTTATCTTTGCAGGAAAGCAAGTCAAGATGAAAGTTGGCTATGGCACAAGAAGCTGTCCCATCTGAACTTCAAAACTATGAATGAATTAGTCAGGAAAGATCTTGCAAGAGGCATTCCTCAAGTTGAGTTGTCAAAGGATGTACAATGTGATGCCTGTCAAAAAAAACAAATCAAGGCATCATTCAAAAGGAAGCTTCAATCTACAATAAAGAACCTCTACAACTATTGCATATGGATGTGTTTGGACCAGTCAATGTGTTGTCAATCTCAAAGAAAAGATATTGCCTAGTGATTGTAGATGATTTCTCAAAGTTCACTTGGACATATTTTCTTAAATCTAAAGACGAAGCTAGTGAAATCATAATCAATTATGTAAGGAAATTCAACAATCATCCTGATCTCAATGTTAGAAAAATCAGGAGTGACAATGGAACTGAGTTCAAGAATTCTGTTATGAGGATGTTTTGTAAAGAAAATGGAATCATGCATGAATTTTCAGCAGCTAGAACTCCACAACAAAATGGAGTGGTGGAAAGAAAGAACATATATCTTATTAAAACTGCAAGAAAAATGTTAGAAGAATTAAAGTTACCAACATACTTTTTGGAAGAAGCTATAAATACTGCGTGCTACACTCAAAATATTTCTTTGGTCAATCAAACAAAATACATGACTCCCTACCAATTGTTGAAGAACAAGAAGCCAACACTAAACTTTCTTCATGTCTTTGGCGGCAAGTACTATATTCTAAGGAACCAAACTGAGCAACATGGAAAGTTTGATGCCAGAACAGACGAAGATATTTTTATTGGGTATGTAGTTGAGAAAGCATAAAGAGTTTACAATCTCATAACCAACATTGTTATGGAATATATACATGTTATGTTTGATGAAAAGAATATTAAAGGACTTCAAGATGATGGTTTCCATGAAAGTCTCAAATTTGACAATGTTAAGATGATTTGTGATGATAGTGAAGATGAAAGTGATCAAGAAATAATCTGTAAAGACAATGCAGAAATGTCAGCAATAAATGAAGCACATAATTCAACATCCGTCGAAAGACCAAGTGCATCATCCATTGAGAGACAATCTGCATCATCTGTCGAGAGGAAAAGATCAACATCCGTTGAGCCACCAATAGGAGTTAAAAGTCAATATAGATCACACTCAGAAGGGACCCCAACTTCAAGTCAAAGATCCACAAACTCAGGGGGAATTTCTTCTAATCAAAACTCAGTCATACATCAAGACAACTACGAGGCCTCTTCATCTAGAGCTAATCTACCATAATAAAGAAAATGGACTAGAGATCACCCATTTGAACTTATCATTGGTGATGCAACTTTTAGAGTGCAAACTAGAAAAGCAACTCAAGAAGAATATCTATACAACAGCTTCTTGACATTGGTTGGAGTCGGTGTCTTGCTTTTGTACTATTTCCGATGTCATCACTAAGCATCTAAATATACAGAGAAGAGAGAGAGAGAGAGAGAGAGCAATTACAAAACTGAAATAGAGAAAGCGAGACACGGAGAGAGCGAAGTCGGAAGAGAAGGAGAAAGGAGAGAGTCGGGAATGTTGGGCGGGGGATTGGGCCGATAATGTGCCTATAGTTGAAAGAAAGTTAGAAATGTACTTTTGTAAATAAAAATTTAAAATAAAGTATATCTGTAATAAGTTCGATTAGTTGGTATAATTGCAAATAAATATATAAAAATTGGTATTTCTGGTATTAATACATCATCAATCCTTCAAAAAATGAGTATTAAGACAGATACGAAGGAGCGTAGATTGCGATAATATGATACCAGGTGAACTGTATGACTTTGAACTCCTAATATGGATATGATAAAATTGTTAATATTTATTAACATATATATTCTCAGTTTTGTTGAGAGATTTTTTCATTGTATTAGATGCTCGAAACCATCACATAGAGTATCTGTACATGTGTGTTTTATAAAAAACTGACATGTTACTAAATAACTGCGGGATAAAATTGGGTAATTTTCTTTTCTCAAAACTGATAATCAAGAACACTTCCTAAAATAAAATGTATATAATCACTAAACTATTAACAAGAAAAGAGGTATATTGTAAATAATAAATAATAATAAATTGGGATTTTGAAAATGAAAAATTGAAATAATCTTTGACCGTTATTTCATATGAAAAGTTAACATCCCATTCCCGCCAAATGTTGAAATATTTTTATGGCAACTCTATACAGGAATTTTTCCTATAAGAGCTTTTACTTTCCACAAAGGTCAGTGTCGTATTTTGTAAGTCCGGCATGCTCGTATAGTGACGTGGAACTGGAGATTTACTTATTTTGGAGATGGAATTGTAGTAAGGATATGGGAAGTTGTCCTATGGGAACCATATTTTCAAACTTAAGGGTACAAATGAAACAACCTAGGGTAAATGTGAAACTCTAGAAGATTTATGCAGGAAGCAATATAGCTAATGAGGTATGTAAATTAATATTAAGTCAGGAGAATTTGGATAATAATATTTTTTGACTTCCAAAAAAGCTAGATATACTAAAGTGAGCATTAGGGTTCATTCCCAGGTAGAAAAATAATTTTATGGGACCTTCACCCCACAAAGAGCTATATATATGAAATTATTCTATAATGGTAAATGGTCACACGATTTATTTATGGCTCTTAGATTAAACTTCCAAAATAAGTGATAGGTGCACACGTATATGTTGTTTTCTTAAAAGTAAACATGGTCTTTAAATTCTCATTTTACAGGGCGAACTTATTATCTAAATGTTTTCAAACAAATACATTCAAGGCAATAAACTCTTTAGTAAACTTATTAAAAAGGAGTGAATAAAATCAACTCTAGCGTTTGATTTTACTCATAACACTATGAAAATAGAGTTTTTGCCGACCGTTAAATAACTGCTAAAGACCACGTGTACATTTCACGTGTCAGGTCACATTTGACATGTGGTGGCCCATGACCTAACATGTCAGTGCCACGTGCTAGTGTGGCCACAAACACGTGATCTTCCATCTCAGTAATAAAATGAACTAAAAATTATTTTAGTATCATATTTTAATATTTTACTGTTGGAAATCAATAAGAATCTTTGATTTGTAATATTTGAAGGATAAAAAATTATTTGGTGTAAAATTAAATAGAAATTTTGAAATTGTTGGGCTAGAGAGACCCTATCTTGAGTTTTAAAAGATTTGGGCAATTTTATAATAACTCACCCAGAATATATGCAATTGTTTGTAATGCGGAGGTGGTCCATTAAGCAAACTCCAATTAAATTGAAAAAAAGTACAAAAAATACTTCAGGGGAGAAAACGCAGCTACGAATTTCACATAAAAATCCTATAATATAGTTATGGATTTCTATTTGTATGTTTATTATAAATATTCAAAATACTTATGTTGTCATATTTACATTCAAATTTTATTGTAATTAGTTATTAGTTCATTAGTTGGGAAACAAACGATAGTCTTCGATGGGACGCACATTAAATACATTACTTTTATTATAAAATTAAGTCATTTTCTAGCCGATTATACTTTGATGTTTACTATGTCTGACTGGGCATATCATTAATTTAGGGAAATACATCAAATAGTTTTGCTCATTAGAAGCATATTACCGAAACAGTTAAATTTGAATGTAATGGAATTATTGAAGTCGGGAAAAGGTTTCCAAAATGAGGATAAATAATTTCAGTGTAATAGAATTATTGAAGTCCCTCAAGGATTTCCAAAATCATGATAAATAGGTTCATGGACACGGCAAAAAGACTATACAACATATATAAGCGAAATCAACTATCTTCTGGCAAAAGTACAATACAACATATCCAAATAAAAGCATGCTTTGGATTGTTGGAGGTGTAAGAGAAAAATAAACTGTAGCAAAGGATAACATCACGTTATCCCTTGTAGACAAGTTTGCCCAATTTCAAGAAATGAGAGATATAACTTAAAAAAAAAAGAGACAGGATATAACCGACCAATGGCGCTCGGTTATATATATGACAGTAAAACCACATCATTCTGGCTATAACGGGCACATATTTCCTTTTATAACCGACCAACACGTGTGGTCGATTATAATATGCCGGATCGACGTTGGTCGGTTATATTTGGTCATTTTTTTCCTGTTTTCACTACTAAAAATGTCCTAAGACATCAGTTTAAACATATTTCTATTTTTTTAACCCGATGTCTTCGCATGTGTAGATAATGGTCATGGTCTTTAAAATAAGTTTTTAGTCGATGTTAAAGGCCTAAATAAACAACAGTTTTATTAAGAAACTGATGTATATTTAACCCTTATTTTTAATAATATGTTAAAACTAAATTGTGAAAACTTGTAATTAGGAGGTTAAGAAGCACTATAAATATATAACAAGGAAGAACTTTAAACTGATGGACATCAAATTATTAACAAAAATGATGTCTTACTTTGTATAGTTTAGCGGTTGCTACATATAACCGATGTTTAATATGGTATATGACATCGGTTTCACTTAGGTTAACGATGTTAATTATGGCATATCTCATCAGTTTCACTTAGGTTGGTGATGTGAAAGTCCCATTTGACATCATTTTTCCTATCAAAATTGTCGTGTTTTGTTTATTTTTAACATCAGCCGGTTAATATTTAAATGAGGTTATATATATCCAAGATACAACATGATCTTTAATTAAAATAAAAGCTATATCATTAAAAATATTCTTAAACCATAACAAAATATACCAACATTCAACAAACATATTTTAATATTTACATCTACATCAATATCAAAAACTATCTAGTTGTAATCACATTCCTAACCTATCTAGCTCACTAAAGCAGCATCATATATTGAAGAAGTAGAACTTCTTCTGCAAGGATTTAAAAAGACTCATCTTCCAAATTGAGAAGACCGTATGCGAAGGGGTCTGCTAAAACTTCCATCTCACCAAACATGACAATGATAGTGATATGTTTTGCCACACTCCAAATCAAGATACTGGAAGAGAAAAAGGTATAGTAATTAATAACAAATTATTGGAAAATATGGGTATAAGTCCCATATTGGTAAGTCATATTTTTGAGCATTATAATTAAAAGATGTGTGAGATATGATGATATTCTCTTAATAAAGGAAATTATTATTTTCCATTAGAATTTGGCTCAAATATTATGGAATAAATTAATTTAATTTTGTTTCAGATTAATTGATATGGTGTATGTCTTGATATATTTAATCTGATTCTATTTCATATTATTTATGGAATAGAGTAGCTTGCAAGTATTACACCGATTCCATAATTAATGATATTTAATTATGGAAATGAGTAGTGCACAAGTCTATCTACACCTATATAAAAACCTCTAAGGTGTTAAGGTTAGACACAGCAAAAACCATATTCGCCTCGAAACATAAAACCCCACCTCTCTCTCTCTCTATCTCTCTTTCTGTTGGTGATAGTTTCGTGCCCGATCAAGCTCGCTGAAGGTGCTCTTTATCCGTGACGCCGCCGCTACCTCATTTTACGCTGGGAGGCTATCGACTCGCACATACAGTGAGATGGAAAATAGCTTTAAGGAGACGATTTCAATTGGACTCGAGGATCTCTCTTCTACTAATATCTTTTCTTTTTTTGTTGATTTCGTTTACTCACGCACACACTTGTTTAATTTATATGTATTAATCGTAGATTGTATTCATAATTTTAAAGCTATTATATATACATACATCTGTGACTGATACATCCGTATATGTTTGTTTGTTGAGTAACATATCGATGGAGAACCAAACTGTGATTAACGCTAGAAACGTGATGGTTGATCCCAACGCACAGATCGCTGGATCGGACGGGCTTCACCAGCAGGCAATTAACCCTGACGCACAGATCGTAGTATCTAATGAGGGTCAAACACTTGTAGGACATGTGCCTTCGAGACATGTGCCTGTGGGACACATTGTCATTGGACAGTTTAGTGTGCCTCTTGGATAGATATCGGCAGGATTAACTCCTCCGATAATACCTGCGGTGCCTACTGGTATGCATACATCTGTAGTACAGATACACGTACCATCTGTTCCATATGCGGTGCCTGCTGCACCTGTTATGCCAACTGTGCCTGCTACACATGCTGAAAAACCTGAGAAGTTCAACGGAATGAAATTTAAACATTGGCAACAAAAGATGCACTTTTATCTGACCACGTTGCATATGGATCGCTTCCTCAAAGAAGAACCACCGTTGCTCACTGTTGAGAGTAACGTGTAGACTGCGTATGCTGCTGCTTGGAAGCACTCCGATTACATTTGTCGGAACTATGTGCTAAATTGTTTATTTGACTCGTTGTATAATGTGTACAGCACGAAGCCAACAGCTAAGGCCTTATGGGAGTCACTTGACCATAAGTATAAAATCGAGGACGCTGGGGCAAAGAAGTGGATTATTGGTCATTTTCTTGATTATAAGATCGCAGACTCTATGACTGTGGTCAGTCAGGTGCAGGAACTAAAAGTGATCATTCATGACATTCGTGCTGAGGGAATGGTCATAAGTGAGTCTTTCCAAGTCGCTGTTGTTATTGAAAAGCTTCCACCTGGATGGAAAGATTTCAAGAAATATCTTAAGCACAACCGAAAGGAGATGTTTGTGGAGGATCTTATTGTTAGACTTCGTATTAAAGAAGATAATAGAGGGTCCGAGAAAAAAAGTTAATGTTGCCACTGAGAAGGCAGACATGGTGAAGCATGCTCAAAGCTCCCAGCCCAAGAAGACTAGTTCTGGTAAAGGGGCAAAGCTGGCATCCAAGGGAGGGATTTTGAAGTCAAAATTTCAAGAGAAGTGCTACAACTGTGATAAGGTTGGTCATAGGTCTTTTGACTGCAAGAAACCCAACAATAAGAAAGAAGCAAACATGGTTGATAATATCTCCAAGGAGATGGGTGATATAGACCTCTATGGTACGGTCTCTGAAGTGAACCTGGTCGGTCCTAATCCGCGTGAATGGTGGATTGATACTGGTGCTACTAGGAATGTTTGCTCAGACAAGGCGATATTCTCTAGCCTCAAAGCTTCCAATGCCGGTGAGAAGCTCTATATGGGGAATTCAGCAACTTCTAACATTGAGGGTGAAGGCACGGTAATCCTGAAGATGGCCTCTGGGAAGAATCAGACTTTGAAGAATATACTTTATGTGCCTGATATTCACAAGAACCTTGTGTCTGGTTCTCTGTTGAATAAAAATGGCTTTCGCATTGTAATAGAGTCAAATAAAGTTATTTTTTCTAAGAGTGGTATGTTTGTAGGCAAGGGTTATGTAACCGATGGGTTTTTTAAGCTCAATATATTATCCGTTAAGGACGATAATGAAATGAAGAATTCTTTTACTTACTTGCTTGATTCTCCTAATTTATGGCATGCTAGATAAGGACATGTAAATTATGACACTTTACCATATTTAAGTGCAAAAGAATACATACCAAAACTCACTATTGATTCAAAACATAAGTATGAGACTTGTGTTGAGGCAAAATTAACGAGATGATCATTTAAACATGTGGAAAGGAATACCAAAGTCCTAGACCTAATATATAGCGATATATGTGACATTTCAAATCGATGTTAATTGCATGATGTCATAAGCAGTATTTCTAGTAGTATTTCTTGTAGTGATTTCTCCACACATTCTCCTATAAATTGATAATATACATTTATGTGTTTACTTCGATGTAGAAAACTGGATTCCTTGTTAAATTAGTTACAGGCCTATTGTGAGAACCATTGGACCAGGTTGTACACTAGATATTTAATTTAAAACATTATGCAGCCAAATGCCTTGACACACAGCAGTCGTTGTAGACATGAATTTTACATCACATGATTATAATACTACACACCTTTGCTTTTCCTTTCTCATTCTTTTTCCAATTTCCTGCTTTGGTTCCTCCAGTTTCTCAGTTTCAATGATAGTAGCACGCTTCTCAGCTTCTGATTTGGTAGAAACCTCTTTAGCCTTTTTCTTGGCTTCAAAGGCAACCTGTTTTTTCTGATCCTTAAGTCTTAGCTTTTCTTGTTTTTTGGCTTCTGGAAATTGTGGACGTCCATTCTTCACAAAAATTTCTTTACCATGTCTTTAGACTTTGGATATCCTCTTCTTTCAAACTGAATCTTTTGGATGTTTGATGTGAGCAATAGAATGACCAAGCAGTTTCTTATCATCTGGATGAGAAGTTGCATAAACAATGTCCAAAGGATTCTTGTTAGAATGTTTTGAAGAATGTTTCTTGGGCTTTAAAATCACATTGGCCTTTGGTTGTCTTCTAGCAGAGGTTTGACCTCTCTCATTGTTCCTCAAGCTCATTTCAGTGATAGGGATTTATCTCAATTCTGTGAAGTATTTCACAAATTTATCTTTCTGTTCAATTGGATCAAACACCTTTTCAATATTCTCATCAATTTGCTTCATTTGTTCATTCAGCTTGAGCTTAGTTGCAGCAATGTTGATCAAATCAATACCATCTAGAACTGGTGGCTTTAATAAAGTAATGGCTAGAACAATTACTTTGATGACTGTAATTTACACATCCTTCTCCCCCTCTCTAACTTGAGTAATTGCACCTTTCTCCCCCTTTTTATTATCATCAAGTTAGGCAGGATTGGAAGTCTGAGCAGCCACTAATTGCTGTAGCAATTGAGTTTGAGTTTGTTGGTTGGAAAGTATTTGAACAACTGAGTCTTCAACTTTAGACAGTCTTGAACCCGGATACTCAACTTTGTTCTTTAAGTCATTATCTTTCCTGAGATTTTGATCGAGACTGGTCATAGTAGTATCAGGAAGTTTAACATCCAGTTTCTTGTAGAGATCCTCCTTGAGTTGAGACAAGTCATATTTTAGTATATCTACACTTTGATGATGTTGAAGAGCTTGCATTTTATGCAACTGTAGAGACTCCATATGGGTTTGAAGAAGTTTCTTGGTGCTGGGGTTGTTGGTGGCCTGAATGGCAGCTTGAGTTTTATGAAATAGCTTTAACAAGACATAATTTAAATGATGAAAATTGCATTCTTTGGTAAACATCCAATCCGGAGTTTCAGTTTCTCCCCCTATGTTCATGCATATGTCTTTATGACCCTCTCCAAGAGAATCAAAACTAAAAGAATCACCAGAGGTTGTAGAATTATACTCAAAATCCTCACCAGTTGTGGAAGGAAGTGAGTTGATTGCATCTTTTGCCCTTAGCATGGAAGTTGTTGTATGCACCAAGTTTAGTGTCCTCTCAGCAGCCTCATTGTCTTGTTCAGCCAAAATTTGATAAGGTGGAACAGGGTGAATAAATGCCCCATCTTCATAATAAATTGACTTAATAATAGCTTGATATTGTTGCTGAAATAGCTGCTTCGTCTAAGCCTCATTGACGTCCCTTAACTCACTGACAATGGGCACTTCCCATTCTTCATTTGTACATGTATTTCTCTCATTTTCTCTCTGATGTTGTATCAAGGGCTCATCTTGGCTTCCCACCCTCATACCCTCACATTCACCATCTAAGGTGAGACTCCTCTCACTCACTTTTACCATGCTGGAAAAAATATTATGCATTTTGTCACTCATTTCCTCTCCTTTTGCCTGAGAGCAACTCAACATCTCACATTGTTCACTCTCTTCCCTCAATCCTAATAGTGATTGAACAACCACTAAGTCATCTGCACTTGTAAAATTTGTGGAAATTTCAATTGGTGTAGAGACTTTCAATGGATGAGAAACATTCATCAAAATAGTATTTAAGCACATCCGTCGAGATATAATAACTGGTCGACAGATGAATAATATCCGTCGAGAGAGCAGAAATGATAGAGTTTAGAGTAGAAATTACTGTAGAATCTTTGGTGACTGATTTAAGATTGTCCACAGATTTCCCAGTATTTTCAAAAAAGAAATGACAAGTGAGCCAACAAATCATCTATAGATGATGCTCACTTTCTTGAGGTTTTGGCTTCTCCATGAGAGTTAAAGATGGAGAATCAGGAATTGATGTATTTATCATGTCCACATCCAGTGAGTTTGTGGGTGAAATTTATGTTTGAGATGTTTCGATCTAGAGAGATTTAAGTTGTGACTCCATATTTATTAGAGTCATATCAATCTGACTTTGAGATAGTGCATTAACTAAGTTTTTGACAGCAATTGGCATTGTGTGTGCACCCTGTGTATCCCCAAGTATTTTATATTTCTTCTTTCTAATGTAAGTTTGAGGTTGGTTTGTGTCCCTAACCATTTTGGCATGTGCTCTTGGTTGAGAGCCTGTTTCAATAGTCACTTCCTTTTGGGAGGATGCAACTAGTAATGAGCTTAAATCATTATTAAGAATTATAATCTGTTAGGAGACTGCAATGTGGCTGGTTTGGGGTTCACTTACCTCACTCTCCATATCCTTAGGGTTTGTTTGATTTTCACCTTGTGCCTTACCTAGCTCACCACCCTGAACAGTCCCCTCTTGGTGTTTGGTAGATTTTAAAACTAGTTTCTTTTGAGAGAAACTTGAGTGGGTTTTCTTTGACTTAGATTTAGAGATTTTAGATTTTTTGGCTTGGGTAGGCATCTGTTTGGTCACTATCACAGATGCCATAGCCACAGTTGGTTGCAAAGAAGTTTATGGTTGGGTAGAGATTGGGGCAGAAGAAATTACTTCATTTACCTTTTGTGCCTCAAAGATTGGAAGATAATTAAGAGTCACTCTATTATTGAGATTATTTCTGCTCAAATCTACAAGAACTCTCTTTTCTTGAACCCAACAATCAAGCTTGTTGGTTGGTTTCTCAGTTACAAGATTCTCGCAAATAAAATTAGCTAGCAACATAAAGAATCTAGCATAATAAATGTTCTTTGACCTTTTATTAATGTGTCCTAGTTTGTATCCTAGCTCATACATTACAAAATTACTGAAATTAAAATACTTATCACTAAGAAGCATGTAAAGCGTGTTAACAATAGAATTGCTAACATCATCAAAATTACTATTTTTTCCAGAAAATGCCTTAACAAAAGAATTATAGAGAAACCTCCACTCTTTCCTAAGGCCCATTCTCCTAACCTCACCTAACTTTGTGGGATTGAGAGAATAACCCATAGAAGTAAGCATGTTGCTCACCTATGTGTAAGTGTGTGGAACAAAAGGTTCATTTTCAGGTAGTTTAAAGCATGCTTGTAGTGTAAATGCAGTGGTCTTTACCTTTGAGAGAGAAGGTAATGGTCTTATCTTTTGAATTGAACACGAAAGTGGTCCAAATCTCCTCAACAACCACTACGCCATAGATTGGATTCTGCAACCCCAAGAAACCGTTACTAAAGGCCAAAAAAGCGTTGCTAAAGGACAAAAAAAGGCTATTATGACTCTTTTTCGGGATTATAATTTTAGGCGTTGCAATAGAAGTTTTTGAAATCCCGGGGACACCCTATTACAACCCTTGGTTACCCGTTATAGAATCATGCTATTGCAATACCGATGGGGTTGCAATAGGACTTGAAAAGTGTTACAACATGGTTTGGGCTATCAGTATAATATTTTTGGGGCCCACATTGGGCTATCAGTACAATATTTGTGGGCCCCACATGTGGGGTATTGATGCAACCCTTTTGTTATGTTTTTTGCAATGTTTTTAGTGTTTTTTACAACATTTTACACTGATTATTAGCAACACTGTAAAGACCTATTGCAACGCTTTTACAAAAAAATGCAAGGAACTAATTGTAAATTGGCATGCCCATAAATAAGACCATAGTCTTAAAAGCAACACAATCAACCAATCCACCAACCATAACATCAGTTATCACAAATAAATACAACTACCTTCACCATCACCATACTACGATCCCACATTACATGTTCATCTCATAAATTCCAAACAATATAATACAAACTTAATTTACAAAAATAAATAATCTTGAACTATCAATTCTAGTAGCAGGGTCATGCGTCACATTCAATAGTTTCTTGTAGATAATAACATCTTCTTCTCTCTCAACATTCACGTCTAACGCATACCTGCAATTAAAATTAATCACATTCTACTCCTAGTTATGAGCTAACCAACACTTTTCAAAAATTTAAGAGATATAATTACAATATATAATCTGATTCACTTATCTAAATACCTAGTGATAAAGGAAGGATCTGATTCACAATATATAGTTTTAAGTATCATTTCTAAAGTGACTGTACTCAAAGATCGATTCCAGAGACTTAGGATTTGATGATAGATCAGAAAAGAAAACTGTATAAATCTTATTGATACTTTTCTCAAAAGTCTTATTTACAACAATCACAACTGTTTTACAATTTATTTTATATTGATAAAGCACTAGTTTAGGTATATTAGGCAACTTGGAATAACAATCTATAATTATTTCGGTGAAGTGCATCATACAGTAAATTGACCCGATCTGCGCTTTTCTGATGCCAGAAAGTGCAATCGCATGTCCTGAATTTTCTCATACTCCATTTTTAGCACATAACATGTCCAGAATGTAAAGGCATAGGCCATCACTATATGAATCCAAAACCTACAATCAGTTTTAAATAAATAAGGTTCTCATCCTCCAATCTGTCAAGTTCTTAAGCTAACATTCAAATTACTACTTAAAAGATTAAAGTATCCAAGTTCTTATATTGTAGTACTGATAAAAGAATTTTACAGCAGTTCACATGTATTGCAAGTGATTGTATGCATTTTACTAAATGATTGTGTAGAGTTCCAAATGCATATACAAAATGAAGGAAATGTAGCACATAAGGATGATCTTTACAAAAGTTTCTTTTATAACACCAGCACAATAAAACCCATAACAAGGAATAGTTGAAACCTAATTGGCAGCAATTAGAATGCTCGAGAAGTCTAAGTTGGTAAGCTTAATAAAATTTTCTAATTACTAAAGAATATGTAGTGAAAGCACTGTAGATGAATCAAGACATTTCACAAATAACATACATGTAATGATGGTATAGTTCATATAATGCTTTAAACAACCTATGTTCTTACATGTCTTATTCTAATGGAATGTTTGAAATAGAAATTTTATCAATATTGCTGAACATTACACCTTTGGCCTTCTCTAAATTGTCATTTGTAACATTGACTAGTACAAGGATAGCCCTTACCAGTAACATTATGCGGAAAAATATTTTGAGCCGACATTTAAAGTGCAAATTAGCTATTATAATTATTTCAACAAAAACAACGGAACAACCACAAAGGAGATGATCTTGGTACATAAGAACCAACATATTATTCTTTTTGTATATAATGTCTTTATAATCAGCGGTATGACTTCTTACAATACTGTATGTCAGCCTGTAGGTCTTCCTTGGACTGTACTATAGGTAAACATCAAAATACAGGACACCTTCACGTCTATTAGCTCTGTTGCAAGTACTAATATGTTTGACAAACTTACTCTCTTGTTGAAGTCGAGCTGCATTATGTGTCGAGTAATATATATTTTGTCTCAGTGACTCTGAATATTTATTAATTATCTTTAGTATGTGATAAACATTACATTTTACAAATAATTATTCCTTGGGCATAAAATCTGAAGAGTAGAGTCTGAGAAATCTCTTTGAGAATGTATTTTCTTTTTTGTAATAAACTAAGTACTGCACGGTGCCGGATGGCCAATCTCTTCCCAAATTTGTTAATCAGATTTAAAAATTAACAATTCTTATTCATACAGGTTAATGCCACATTTTTAACCTGTCGAATACCTGCAGAGTGAAGGTTGTGACAATAATTGAAAGAGCAAGAGAGCCAGTTTCAAGGAGATTGAAATCAAGCTCCAAGTTGATGCCTTCTATCCAACCAAATAATGCACTTGCTGAACTCTATTACGCATAATATGAAGTATATATTAGTAAATGAATATGAAAACAACTTATTTTCTTATAAAAGAGGAATTACAGATTATTGTCCAATGTGTATGTCCTGGAATTCAGTTGCTTGCTGAATGCTGATATTTCATGTCACTGTCAAAACTCCAAATAACATGATTCAATTTAGGACAAAAAAAATGCAATACTGAAGGGGCTTTATTTTACTAACACAAAACAACCAATGTAATAGACTTTTATATATATATATATGTTAGCAAAGTTAGTTCTATCTATGTTAAAATAGGATTCATGTGTGGGATATGATGCACGAGAGGTTGACTATATTTATCAAGTGAAGCATGAGAGACTATTTGTTCGACATGCTTACAGATAATTTAGGCCACACCATTAAATAGCCTAAAAAAGGATTCCAAAATCCAGGTCTAAAGAAGTAAGAACCAAAAAATAACAAAGTTACATACCCAACCAAGTAAATCCATATATACACAACAGAATCCATTTCTGCATGGTCAATAAGCTCGAGCTCCGGCATTTGAAATGCATCAGGCATCCACTTGAGAAACTTAACATAGGAGTTCACATCAAAATTCACAAACTTGATCAGAAAAGAACACTTAGGATTTGAATGACAAGGAGCAGATACAAATATTCCCTCGCCCATTCTTCTCTCAACCATTATGTTCAATTCACCCACCTCTATACTTTATGATGTTAATATTAAAAAGTCACAAACTTCATATTAACAATAGAGAGAGAGAGAGAAAGAGAGAGAGAGAGAGGGAGGGAGGGCAAATAAGTTCTAAATATCTTTCAAAATAGAGAGAGAAAGATGGAGAGATGGAGAGAGGGAAAGAGCACCGAGAGGGAGATACATTAAGACTAAAAAACAAGAAAATAATAGCAAATTGTACCCTGTAATCGAAGCCCATAATTGATCGAAAAAACCCGAATCTTGAACAATCCGCTTCATTTGAAACCAATAATCAAAAAAGCTAATTAGAGACCATGAATGACGTCGAGCTCATTATGATTATGAGACCCTACAACGAGTCCGACACTGGATTCTATGGAGGCCCTTGTTCAAAGTATCTTGATACACAAATGCAAGGAATGTTGTGAACAAAATAGAGAGTAATGCAGAAATTATACTTAAGAAGAAAGAAGCACATATATAATTAAATAGGATCAGGGAATCAATAGAAGCACAAATGCCACCAACTTGCGTGTAGAGAATCCATGATTATAACCAATTCACAACTTAATTATCATACAAAATTCTCTACAAGCAATTTGGGGTAAATTCCATACATGAATATCAATGTGAATCTACGCGTGTTTACTTGGAAAGTAATTGAAACACAAATACTGAAATTATCTCTATAATACACAAACAGTCAAGAAATTAATTTGAATCGAACTTTAGGATCTAGGGTTTCAAGGAATAAGCTCAAATAAAGGGGCTTTTAATATATGATACATATAAAATTATCTACAACACAAAACAAATGCCAATCATTCCAAAAATCATCGATTAATTTAGAATCGAAGCGATAAAAGAACTGGGGTTCATTAATCTTTCAATCTGAGACTAGAAAATATGATTTGAGGATTGAAATAGATGATAACGTGGCCAAAGAACATAAATGGCTACGTTTTTTTATCGAGGTTGAATGGTTTGGCTGGAAACGGAAAATATAGAGAGAGGGCGAGAGAGGAACAGAGAGAGAATTGAGAGACAGACACAGAGAGGGAAGGAGCGAGACATAGAAGGAGATAGATGACCTAGTTTCGTTCAAATCTCGGTCCAAGTTTTATTCAAAATAAATACCCGGCCGAACTTTTTATGTTCAACTTTAAATTATTAAATTGTTTTTTCTTTTAGTAAATATTATTTTTAACACCTAATTATAAAAAATCAAATTAATTCAATAATATATGTTGTAAATCACTTCAGTACTAATGACTTGTTAAGTTATAGAACTTTCAATTGATCAATATATTATAAATCACTCCACTAATATTAAACTTTAGAAGCTATATATATTTGAATTATTAACTCATTTCTCTGTAAATAATTATTAATTAGTTAAATTAAAAAACTCATCTTTAATTTATATATATATATATGTCATTTTGGTAACACATTATAACTATACTGCAACATCAAAAAGGAGGGTTTGCGATAGACATTTGTTTACAAGGCTACTATTACACTTTTCTTGCAACCCCGCCATGAAGGGTTGCGGCATACAATCTGTGGCGTAGTTAACTTCATAATAAATGAAAGGAGATTCAAGTATAGCATAACTCAGTTTGCAGCTTCGAATTAAGTCCATCATTTTGTGATAATCCTCAGAATCTCCTTGTCACCAATCCTACAAAATTGTTCTTCTCATATACAAACCCAGTTTGAGACATGATTTTGACTACTCGTGTCATTGCTGTGATTGAAAGTGGTAGTGGAAAATGGAATTTTTGCTTTGGAGACGAAGAGTGTTAGTAGATTTTTTTTTGAGAACGATAAAAGTAAATTAGAAAATGAAATGGGGCTTTTATACTTTCTCGAAAATAGACAAGTAAAAATTAAAAAGTAAAAGGGTTAAATCTCAAGGTGCTCATTGCAGTGAAGGGCATGTATCAAAAAAATTATTCTAGTTACTGGTGACTCATTTGTACCACTTTAGTTTCAGATAATGACAACTCCGTTAAATGATATTGTTGACTTAACCGAAGAATGGAGGTGGCATTGTTGACTTGGCAAGGGTGGACGGGGTGGATAGGGTTGCCACAGATTTAATATTTTAAAGTGTAAAATGCATGTATATCAATTAGGGTTCATGTGGATAAAAATCACTCACTTCCAAAATATGGTGAGAAATAGTTTAATTGATTTCATACATTGCTCTTAACTATTCATGACATCTTAAAGCCCGGTGGCCACGACAGAGTTCTCAGTGTTCTTATGATGGATTGTGTACTTTAGAAGCTGTAGGACCTTTCTGTTCGCGTGATCCCTGGTATATACACCTTCAGTAGTAGAGTGATATAAAATATGTTTGTATCAACTCTACTGTTGAACTTCAACTATGAATTATTAAGCAAAGCTAAAGTGGTGTGCATCATGGTTGTAAATAAAAACCTGAGCATTAAAATTAATGTCAAGCATATTTTATTTATAGCATATGTAACTCATTTCTATATTTATAAAATTCATGATCTCAACGAGCTTATATTTTTTTTAATATTTATGAAATTACTAATAATATCCCTTCCTTAAAAAATGGTCATTTCACTTATATAAAGTGTCACTAATATAAAATTTGATTTATAAATTATTAAAAAATGAAAACTTTGATTTTCAGTTTCTATATTGTGTTACTTTAGTTACATTGTATTTTTTTATTTTTTTATTTAAAACACTAAATAAAGTTTACATTTAAAAACTAAAAAAATATATATAACAAAGAAAAACTCATTAATTTTTTTATAAAAATTACCTGTATTATTAAAAGAAATGAGGGGGTTGTTCATGTATGTATATAATTTTCTTTTTCTTTTTTTTTGAACTTAGTAGTGCAGTTCTCACCGGAAGAGTTTCACCGGTCTATATTTTGGAGGCACTAGCTCTACAAAAGATGGTAATGGTTTGCATCAAAACAATAATTAACAAAGGATGGTACTCATAATGCATGGACACTTCACCGAGGGCAAATAACATAAAATCAAAGCTACCATATGTTGATATTCATAAAGGATGCGGATGTGAGAGGTACATGACGTACAGAAGGCTGGATGGTGCTCACTTCAACACCGATAGCAACAAGGTGGACTGAGAAAGCAAGTGGTTATATTCCATCCTTAAAGATCATGTAGAGCAACTGAGGCTATCCATCAAAATATACTTGCAGACGGTAAGTAAACTCGACGGATAATAAATAGAATTAATGACTATGATTGTAGCAATTCGACGGATGAAGATTAAACAAATATCCACCTCGAGATAAAAAGTACCCAGAACAATAATTAATTTTTCAACCGATAATAAAATTCAAGGGAATATTCATTTTTGACGGATTATGAACATCTGTCGAGATGTAAATTTTGATTTCGGTAAAATTTCATCTTTAACAAGAAAATTAAATTTGATTCTGGATGCATTTCAAATTTCTTAGACATCAAAATAATTTAGAAATAATTAAAGATACCTAACTCACTTACCAACCTAGTTAAGTTGGACTCGTCAAGTGGCTTGGTAAAGATTTTGCAAGTTTCTTCTCACTTGGAATAAAATGAAGTTCCACATTACCATCATGACATGTTCTCGAATGAAGTTCTCTGGAAAATATTGTCGGCCGGAGCTCCGTTGCCAGACGAAGACCAGCTTGATTATTCCATCGTTGTCTAGCAGGTCATCTACCGCCTCTATTCCTATAATTGATCTGATCACCTTTTTACCGTTTTTCAATAAATTCTTACTATTATTTGTTGTTGTCTTTTACTGTTCAATTTTATTCTGTCTCTGATACTAGTCTTGAATACTCTATGGATCTGATCTAAATTATTGTTTCAATCCCTTTCTGAATAAACTAGTTGAGTAAATATTAATGATTCCGACCACGACGATTTTTGCTTTGCTTTTAGTTGATTTCATGGTTGCTTCTGTGATATTAGTATTGGCCCCGCAGGGGAATTCATTTTTCGCTATTTGCAACCACCCGGGCAACTTATTTTGCAACAAAATGTAATTTTCAACATTTTTTTTCAAATTTGCATTTTTGGTTGCATACATGGTTACCAGCTGTTGCAGATATGGTTACAAATACAACCTCCGTATTTTTGCAAATATTTTTTGAAAGGTAGTGTTTTTGTAATTTATTTTAAAAACTGACAGTATTTTTACAAAAAAGTTTATA
The DNA here is from genome assembly GCF_009905375.1 of Apium graveolens. Classification (NCBI taxonomy): domain Eukaryota; kingdom Viridiplantae; phylum Streptophyta; class Magnoliopsida; order Apiales; family Apiaceae; genus Apium; species Apium graveolens. The sequence continues at coordinate 5,349,830 of NC_133649.1, read as the reverse complement.
AAATTTAGGTATTTATGAGAAAAGCCCAAATTTAAATTATATCATTTAACTAACTTAGTTTATTAAGTCATAACACAACACCATATATGGCCTATTGTACCAGTAAAAAAAATGTTGCTAACACCAAAAAATGTGGTGATAAGTAAAAAAAATGCCTATGGTCACACTTTTTTGAAAAACCAGTTCATCACCAATGTGGGCGTCATGTTAGGGGTCTATGACTATAATTTTGATTTTCAGATTACATTGTCTTAAGTGTGACTATACAGGGTCTACGCTAACACTTTCCTATATATAGTAACATCTATAATATTGTAATAATCACACGATTATAGTTTTTTGTTACATCAAATTTGTGTTATCAACACGCTTTTTGTTAATAACTCTCTTTTCATTGGTTACACTATTCATATGTGATAATACTTTTATAAACATTATATACCTTTACTAACAGTTTTATAAGCTCTACCAACACTTTTTAAAGTTTTACTAACACATATTTTTTGAATATTTACAGTATTGCCTACACTTTAAAGGGCTATGCTAAAACCGTTACATAATTTGAAAATACTATTGAACAGTATATCATTAGAAAATACCATTTCCCATTACATAATTTGCCAATATTCATAATGATCCACGATCACAATCCGAAATCGTAAAGAATTTAAAATATTTTGTTTAAATAATTTAATTAATTAAGTCATAATCATATAATTTTATATATAGAAGAGCTATTTAATTAATTTGATTTGATCGATGAGTAGACTATTAAATCAAAACAACATTAGAAATGATTGTGCATTTCATAATCACACTAAAATAAAAAGTTCATAACATCACTAATAAAAATAAGTTGGAGGTTAAAGTTAAGGAACCAATCGCTCTAAAATCTCAAAGTCTTAAAGAAATGACATTTTCAGGATCTTATATTAGTATTCTAACACTCACCCTCATCTCGTTTATCAGTTATGGGTCGAATAGTGGATCATGTGCACATATTTTCGGGGAATTAATTTGCCTTTCGTGTCATGATAAATTATGAGAATATCGAGAGTGGCTTAAAGTCGAACCCAATCGACTCCTCCCTTTACCCAAAAGCCATTTCTTGGTCGAAGAGCGGATCACAAGCACCCATCTTCGAGGCATAACTTTGTCATCGGTGTCGGTAATAAAATATATGAATGTTGGGGGTAGAAGTGAGTCGAACCAAATATGTCCCGCTAGCCTAAACTCTAATATTATGTTAAGCAGCCAACTAGTCTAAGAGCTCAAGGTGTTAGATGAATGGTTTCTCCACAATTTTATATTACTATTCAATAGCAATGATGATCTGGCCAAAGGACCGAAACTCCCTTAATTAAAAGGTATCAACAATAAGACTTTTCAAATTTAAATTTGGTCCAATTAAATTTGAAGCAAATAGATTGAAAAAAATCAAAATCTTTTTACCAGTGCAGTGATATAACGACAGGAGACTATTACAAGTGGCCTAAAATAGCAATCATCATTTAATAGATTTCCAAGAATAGTTAGCATCATTTAATCATTTTTGAAAAATAGTTTATGTGCTTCATCTTCAATGAATCTCGATTTTACACTTGAACTAATTAAATTGTTATATATTGGTTAAAATTTTCATCTATTTAACTTTTGAAAATAAGGTCATAATCTAATGTTCACTTATTTGTGAAAACAAATATGCTTATTATTTGATTTTATATTACATATTAGAGTCAGTGGACATGAGTTTTCATCTGAAAGGTATGAAAACTCTAAAACTCACATTTTAACATATTTTTTACGTAATTTATCTTTGAAAATTTTCTTATAGATAAAAACAAAATACGGATATTATTTAATCAATTATTTTTATTTTCTAAGTGTAAGTAAAATCAAGTATACATATTACAAAACAATACCATTTTTTATAAAATTTTAATAAAAACAGTATTTTCTACATTCAACAATGAAGTTGTGTAAATCTTACAAATGATATATGTGTTTGGGGGTGAGTATGAATATGACTAGCTTTTATATTTATTTTTATTTTTAACATTATGCAAAGTTATTATAAATGGAAAAGTTAAATATAAAGATTTTGAAGAAAATTATGGATTAAAATCCAAAAATAAAGACAAACATCAATTAAGAAAGGGCAAAGAGCGATAAATATATCTTGCTATAGACTCTAAAAATGTGCATAGAGTAGATGGATGAATCAAAAACTCAAATATGATCTACCTAAATAATCCTAAATCTAGAGATGAAGATCTAGATCAAGATCCTCCTCTTCTTCTTCATCTGCAAGAACACCCGCTGCATCAGGTGGCCCAACAAAGTTATATATTATTGGGCGTCTAGCAGCAGGGGGACGAGCCATTGGAAGAGAAGGCATACGGGCTGCTGGAGGAGTAGTTGGTACCAACGGAGGTGGAAGAGAAGATGTCAATGGTGCTGATGGAAAAAGAGCGAGAATAGGGGGGTGAGAAGTGTTAAAAATAGCACCTGTATATACCAGTTTATATATATATAAGTGTTTCTTTATCTGAGAGAAAACAAGATAGATGCACTAGTAAGAGTCTGTTATTATTTCAAAAGAAGAACAGTACAATATAAGAGATTGGTTTAGCTGATAATGGCTAAAAACCAGGGACACAACTGATTCTCCTAACACGACTGAAACACACGATTATTTCTCTGGACTCCTATAAAATCTCTACTACGTGAAGACTAATTCCACAAGCTGATCTCTAGACATGCAGCAGTAACAGGCACGTGCATGTGTAAAAAGAAACTTACATTAAATAAAATAACAAGCTTAAATTAAAAACCCAACAATC